>NC_092713.1:141245160-141561000 GCF_047496885.1 Scyliorhinus torazame
CATCTTGGCCTGCTTTGAAGGATGGGATTGCAGTCCCACCCAGCATAAATGGGGGCTGGGTTCCCGATAATGATAATCATTTGAATGAAGGAAATGAGTCCCTCAAACACTGGTTAGCAAATAGAGGAAAAGAGGCTATCATGCAAGGATCCAAGGAGCATTTAACCTCCAGGAAGGATGTAGCGCACATAGCGATACCTTCCCCTATTAGGCAGGGAGACACTCTGCAAATTAGGAGCGGTAATACATTTCATTGATAATGGAATGTTTATAGAACTGCCTCAAATACGAGCTCACCAGCTGCAAAATATAACAATTTCTGAGCCTGCGCCCGATCGCTCTCTTTCTGTGTTGTATGCTGGCAGCTGAACGTTAACCCTTACAGTACCACTGTTTTTAAAAAAAAATGTTTAAACTGCAGGAAGACTTAAAAAAGGTTAATGACCCTTGGGCACAACTATTAAAACACCTGATAGAGTCCAGACGAGAGAATATAGTGACTCATTGCACGGCTTGGAATGCTCGTGAGGATGAGCAGGCATACAATTTACAAGCGCAGTGTCTCTTATGAAAGCAGACATCTGAGTTGCTGCTGCTATGGTCAAGGGGGAGCTGGAGCGAGTGGGGGGGGGGGGGGGGGTCGAGACGGGGGTATGCCGCCGTGGGGAACGGGCCGGGTGTGGGGTGCTGGCGCGTGGCTGGCCGAGGAGGGGTTATGGCTAGTCGGTGGGGGAGGGGGGCGGGTAGCCCCCTGATCCAGCTGATAACCTGGAATGTAAGGGGACTGAATGGGCCAGTTAAGCGGGCCCGCGTGTTCGCGCACATGAAGGGGCTGAAGGCGGATGTGGTTATGTTCCAGGAGACACACCTGAAGGTGGCAGACCAGGTAAGATTGAGGAAAGGGTGGGTAGGTCAGGTGTTTCACTCGGGGCTGGATGCCAAAAATCGAGGAGTGTCATTCGAGGCGGCGAGCATTGTGGCAGATGATGGCGGTAGGTACGCAATGGTAAGTGGTAAGTTGCAGGGAGAGAGGGTGGTACTGGTCAATGTGTATGCCCGAATTGGGACGATGCAGGTTTTAGGCGGCGTATGTTGGGTCAGATCCCAGACTTGGAAGGGAGGGGCCTGATAATGGGGGGAGACTTTAACACGGTGCTGGATCCGGCACTGGATCGCTCCAGGTCTAGGACGGGTAGGAAGCCGGCGGCGGCTAGAGTGCTGTGGGGGTTTATGGACCAGATGGGAGGCGTGGACCCTTGGAGATTTGCAAGGCCGGGGGCTAGGGAATTTTCATTCTTCTCACATGTCCATAAGGCTTATTCCCGAATCGACTTTTTCATTTTGAGTAGGGCGCTGATAGCAAGAGTAGAGGATACTGAGTATTCGGCAATAGCCATTTCGGACCACGCCCCGCATTGGGTGGACTTGGAGATGGGGGAGGAGAGGGACCGTTGTGGCGCTTGGAGGTGGGACTGTTGGCAGACGAGGAGGTGAGCGAGCAGTTCCGAGGAAGTATAGAGAGGTACTTGGAGACCAACGACAACCGGAAGGTCTGAGCGGGGATGGTATGGGAGGCGCTGAAGGCAGTGGTGAGGGGAGAGCTGATCTCCATTAGGGCCCACAAGGAGCAGAGGGAGCGGGGGAAGAGGGAGATGCTGGTGGCGGAGATGGTGAGGGTAGACAGGAGGTATGCGGAGGTGCCTGAGGAAGGTTTGTTGAGGAAGAGGTGCAGCCCCCAGGCCGAATTCGACCTGGTGACCACCAGGAAGGCAGAGGTGCAGTGGAGGAAGGCCCAAGGGGCGATTTACGAGTATGGGGAAAAGGCGAACCGGATACTGGCGCATCAGCTTCGGAAGCAGGACGCAGCTAGGGAGATCGGGGGAGTTAAGGACAGGGGAGGGAGTGTGGTGCGGAGTGGGGTTGGCATCAATGGGGTCTTCAGGGACTTTTACGAGGAATTGTACCGATCCGAGCCCCCACGAGAGGAGGGAGGGAGGGCCGCTTCCTGGACCAATTGAGGTTTCCAAAGGTGGAAGAGGATCTGGTGGCGGGATTGGGGGCCCCGATTGGACTGGAGGAGCTGGCCAAAGGGATAGGAAGCATGCAGGCTGGGAAGGCACCGGGGCCGGATGGTTTCCCGGTCGAATTCTATAACAAATATATGGGCCTGTTGGGCCCGTTGCTAGTCAGGACCTTTAATGAGGCAAGGGAGGGGGGGGCTTTGCCCCCGACGATGTCCCAGGCACTGATCTCCTTGAACCTGAAGCGGGACAAGGATCCCCTGCAGTGTGGGTCTTACAGGCCGATTTTGTTGCTAAATGTAGATGCCAAGGTGCTGGCGAAGGTCTTAGCCACAAGGATTGAGGATTGTGTGCCGCAGATCATCCATGAAGACCAGGGGAGGCAGTTGAACGCGAATGTGCGGAGGCTTTTGAACGTTATCATGATGCCGGCGAAGGAGGGGGACCAAAATTGGGGGACCTGTTTGTGGACGGGAAGTTCACGAGCCTGGGTGAGCTGGAGGAGAAGTACGGGCTCCCCCCGGGGAACACCTTCAGGTACTTACAGGTAAGGGCGTTTGCCAGACGGCAGGTGGTGGAATTCCCGCGGCTACTGCCACACACAGTACAGGACAGGGTGCTCTCGGGGGGGGGGGGGGGGGGGGGAGTGGGGAAGATCTTGGAAACTTACCAGGTGATGCAGGAGGAGGAGGAGGCCTCGGTGGTGGAGGTAAAAGGTGTGGGAGGAGGAGTTGGGAGAGGAGATTGAGGAAGGGACGTGGGCAGATGCCCTGATGAGGATGAACTCTTCCTCATCGTGCGCGAGGCTCAGCCTCATACAGTTTAAGGTGCTGCACAGGGCACACATGACCAGGACAAGGATGAGCCGGTTTTTTGGGGGTGAGGACAGGTGTGTTAGGTGCTCAGGGAGCCCAGCAAACCACACCCATATGTTCTGGGCATGCCCAGCGCTGGAGGAATTTTGGAAGGGCGTAGCGAGGACGATGTCGAGGGTGGTAGGATCAAGGGTCAAACCAGGCTGGGGGCTCGCAATATTTGGGGTGGAAGAGGAGTCGGGAGTGCAGGAGGCGAAAGAGGCCGGTATTCTGGCCTTTGCGTCCCTGGTAGCCCGGCGAAGGATTCTTCTTCAGTGGAAGGATGCGAGGCCCCTAAGCGTGGAATCCTGGATCAGCGATATGGCAGGGTTCATTAAATTGGAGAGGGTGAAATTTGCCTTGAGAGGGTCGGTACAAGTGTTCTTCAGGCGGTGGCAACCGTTCTTGGACTCCCTGGCAGAACGATAGACATTGGTCAATGGCAGCAGCAGTTCGGGGGGTGGGGGGGGTTTACTTTATTTCTGTTTCTGTTGTTTACACTGGAGGGTCTGAGGGGGTGTATACACCAGTTGTGTTAAGTCGGGGTGTTAATGTGAATTTATTATTTCTATACAGGGGGGAGGGGGGGAGGGAGGGTTGCTTTTCTAGACCGTGTTTTGTACTTAACCCTGTTGGGTTCGTTTTTCATTTTGTTATTGATATTTTATGAAAACCTTAATAAAAATTATTTTTTTTTAAATTTAAAAAATGAAAGCAGACATCATTGCATATCACTCCTTTTTCTTTTTCGGTATTGTGGGATTAGGAACGTTAGTACAGTTGATCCATAGTCAGAGGGACCTTTTTAGGATGGGTTTAACTTCAGAACCCCATTTAACATTGGCCGTAAGACATCCCGCTAAGGCAAAGCAAATAGGAGAACTGATCAAAGAGGCTAAAGGAGAAAAGTAATACATAGGATTTATATTGAAATGGACGGACAAAATTGCCTGATAGGATTGTATGGCAAACAGGAGGGCAGAGTGACCTGGAAAGAGGAGCAATGGCCCGCTACATTTGCAAGACAACAACCTCCCCGAGAGAGCCATCATTTACTCCCTTCAATCCTTGCCCAGGTACTGGCACATCTATGGGCCCAACATAAAAATCATGTTGGAAAAGTACATTCTGCCCCAGCGCATAGGGTGCCGTTACAAAAGAACGTTGCCCTGCCCTACTTAAAACTATACTGGTTGGCACCAGAAGCAGAAAAAGGATAGAGGGAGTGATCAATGCACTATTACAGCAGAGGTGCTGAAGAGAAAGCTCCTGTAACACCCCTATACTCCCCATTCCAAAGGTAGGAAGGTACAACGAGTGGTGATTTGTGCAATATTTCAGAGCTATCAATGAAATTGTTACCACTATTGCTCCATTGGTGCCAAACGCAAATGTAATTTTGTCTTCTATACCACCAACAACGGATACTTTCTTAGCCTTTTTCTCCATACCATTGCACCCAGAAAATCAATATCTATTTGCTTTACATATCGGAATTAACAATATTAAAAGAGACTTGGACGCGTACCAGTTGCCTGCCGGCTCAACATTCCCTCAATATGATGACGATTTATTGATTGCCTCAGAGGGAGGGCTAGTTTGTCAGCAGAATACCCTTTTGTTTTTATCACATCTGGCAGAAAGAGGGCATAGGGTCTCAATGGACAAACTGCAATTCTGTCAGGAGACAGTTCAGTATTTGGGATTTCAGCTGCAGCAAGGACAGTGGAGCCTTGGGTCTGAAAGAATACAGGTTGTAGCAAGGGTTCCAACTCCGCGTACGAAAAAGGAAACCTTTACCTTCCTCGGAATGGTGGGCTATTGCAGGCAGTGGATACCGGACGCAGTACTGCGCAAGGCTACCCTACAGGATGCCCATTCAGTTGTTACCTGGATCCCAGAGAGGGAGCAAGCATTTTTGTAACTTGAAAGAAGCCATGATTAGCACCCCTACCTTGGGACTTCCTAATTTCATCAAGCCCTTTACTCTTTATGTGAATGAAGCAGGGTGATTTGCAACAGGGTGCAAGAGCATAGAGGAGGGAAAAGACCCCTTGCCTATTACTTGGTGGCCCTATGTGCTGTGGCAAAGGGTATGCCAAGTTGTTTAAGAGCAGCAGCAGCCACGGCGGCCGTAGTAGAGAAATCAGTTTTGCTGCTGCTTAATTCATCCGCAACGCAGCATTTTACTAAGGCTCGACACACTGGGTAAGAAGTAATCCTCTCTAAAACCAACTTTACCTACAAGCGAGCGCCAGCTGTCAACCCTGCTACACTCCTGCCCGCGCCTTTGGAAGCAGAACATATGTATTATCATGATTGTTTACAATTGGTTGAAGCCACCACACTCGACCTGACTTATTGAGTCACCCACTAGAAAATCCAGTCATCATCTTTTTCACCAATGGGTCAGCAAATCGACCAAATGATATTACCCTCCTGGTCGGCTATGCAATAGTAACTCCATTCAAGGTAGTGGAAGATTTTGCTCTGCCTTCAGGAACGTCTGCTCAAGCGGCCAAATAGTTTGCCCTTACTAAAGCATGTATTCCAGCTAAAAATAAAACAGTCAATATTTATACTGATTCCCGATCCACTTTGGGGTAGTACATGATTTTGTCCAATTATGGAAAAACAGGGGATTCATAACTTCCTCCGGCCAACCTATTAAACATGCTAAATTGGTTTTAAATTTACTAGATGCTGTTCAGCTGCCCAGCAAAATAGCCGTTTTAAAGTGCGAAACGCATACTACCGCAGACGATGGAAGTCTCATGCGGCAATAGATTTGCTGATAAAATAGCAAAGGAAGTGGCTCTCAAACAGCAGCCACAACTACAAGCTGCTGCAGTTGAACTTCTGTCCACCATAACAGAACCAAAGTTAAAACAGGCACAGAAGCAAGCCTCGCTACAGGAGCATCGCTCTTGGCTAAAAGTGGGTTGCTATCAAGACGATCATCAAATCTGGATCCACCCAGATACCCCAGAAGTCTATTTTTGCCTCTATGTCACCTTGCCCATGGGCAGGCTCATGTGGGCAAAGGAGGAATGACACATGCCATCTGTCAACAATGGTATGCTCGAGGTATTACGGTAACAATTGAAAAAGTAGCCCGCACATGTATGATTTGTGAAAGGAATAATCGGTGATAGTGGACATGTTTTCCCGGTGGGTAGAGGCTTTTCCAACCACTGCTAGAACAGTGGTAAATCTTCTGTTAAAGGAAATAATACCTAGGTTTGGAATACCAATGGGTATTAACAGTGACAGGTGAACTCATTTCACTAGCAAATTGACCAAAGCCCGAACAGAAGGCATGGGATTTGATTGGAAATTGCATATTCCATATCAGCCACATTCCTCAGGAATGGTGGAAAGGGTGGATGGAATAATTAAAACTGCAGTTACAAAAGTGTGTCAACAAAATGGGCTGCTATGGCCAGATGCCATACCATAGTAATGTATGCCCTGAGAAATCAGAGAAATCGTATTAAAGGTTTAACCCCGTACGAGATATTAATGGGACGTGCCATGACAACTGGAACTAAACCCCCAGTGACTCCAGTGGCAGTAGCCTTAATATGGACAGGTGAGGCATCACTAAAATATGCCCAGGCCATGTGTGAAACCGCTGAAAAAAAATACATGAAAAGGTGCGACAGGCTCAGATTCATCCAAAAGAGGGAAATACACACCCTTTAAACTTGGAGATCAAGTATATGTGAAAGCACTAAAAAAGGTTATTTTTCTCCGAGGTGGCATGGACCCTACCAAGTGCTGCTAACAACCCGAACAGCCGTTAAAGTAAAAGAAAAGCCAGGTGGGATCCACGCAACCCGTGTAAACTACATCATACGGAACTTTGAGAGTACTAGCGAAACACTGACCTGAAGAGAATGACGGTGCTACTGTTATGTATTATCATATTAATCTAACATCAGGCAGAGGGTAAACTGCATTCTAACATCTTAATATACATGTCTCACTCATACGCAGAGGGTAAATAAATTCAGTTGTTGGGTTTGTACACAAATTCCCAGATGCTTGGTGGAGGGCTTCCCTGTGCGACCTATCCCATTCACCAGTAAAGAGATAGCAGAATGGGCTCTAAGACAAAATAGTACAGGATGTGGTGAAGATACACAGAATATGTTAGATTGGAGATTAGCTGGATATGATATGAATAGCTTTGAGGAATGGTGGGGGCCTAGGATTAATCTAACACGTCAACCGCCCTGGTTGATCCTTCCCAATTATACTGAGTCCCAAAAGGAAGTATATGCTTTAAGAATCATAAAACATATGGGACCCACTCAGTAGGCACGAGTCAGTGTGATCAGACCTTGAATTGGCAACCCTGATGTTCCACCTTACAGGTAAAGGATTATTCATCTTTATTGGTCAGGAGTTGAAAATCAAACTAGTGGAGGCTCCTGGGAAGGGGATCCGATTAGACTAATGATGACTGATAGTAAAGGAAACCTGACCGCTTTTAACGGCATGTATTTTATCTCTGGACGTAAGGCGTTACCAGAAAATTGGGAAGGCTCCTGCTATTTGGGATACATAGTCCCTTATGTGCATCACGTTCAGCAATTGCAGGACCATCCCCATCACAGGACAACACAAAGTATTATGACATGGGAACAAATGCTGGGAATAATGATACCACCATTAAGAATAGCCACTAATGCATACAAACTACGAGACATCCTTGAGCAGGTAGCTAATGACATTGCGGAAGCTGTTAACCAGATAGAAACTGAGATAGTTGCTTTCAGAGCAGTTGCCCTGCAGAATAGAATGGCCCTTGATTTCTTCTTAGCTGAAAAGGGAGGTACTTGTGCCCTGATTGGAAGTGACTGTTGCACATACTGTTATGGGCCAGGGTGTATCATGGAGTACACCTGACCCACAACCTTTGCTAGATTATGGTATGGGGAGCACACGGCCCTCATTACAGGTGTGGTACAGCAGAAATGGAAAATTATTTTTTAAAGCAAAACAATGTTTATTCTATGAACTCAAGTTAACCTTTTTAAAACATACAGTGAACATCTTAGCAACCATTCATTCAAATACAACCCCCAAAGAATACAACACTAAGTAATCCTTAATAACTTCCCAAACAACATCCACAAGACAAAAGAAACACCTTTTAACAGCAGCACATTAGGTTTACATTCAATACTGAAAACATTTATAATTCCGAATTCACAAAATGATCAAGAGATAGTCTTTTCATGGCAGAGAGATCAACAGTACACCTGCTTTGTCTGGCATCAGCTCCAACACTGAAAACGAAACTAAAACATACACTGCAGCAAACAGCCTAAAACAAAAGTAAAAAGCTGACAGACAGCCCAGCTCCACCCACACTCTGACATCACTGATACACACCCATTTCTTAAGGGTACATTTCTTAAACACCCATTTCTTAAAGGTACTCTCACATGACACCTCCCCCGAAGAAAAATAAATAAACCATCAACTTCAAGATGGTTTCATTTTTCACCTTTTTACTATCCTCTAAGAAATGCAGAAAGTAAATATACTTTTTCGTTTCAAAAAACAACACACGCAAACAGGTATAATAATATAGTCCATTTTTTTTCGTTCGTCTTCCTCCAACTGAAATCCTTCTCGATTGACAGTCTCTTTGAACAAGAAGGTCTCTATGCTTCGGCATGTCTCTTTAAAGTCAGATACTTTAGTACAATCTGATCACAGGGTCCCTTGCAATTCTCCAACACATGAGCATTGGTTATCACAGCTTTCAGGCAGTCAAATGCCTGTGAAACTCCGCTGTCCATTGAAATTTTTGAAGTTTCTTCAGCAAGTCCATCAGTAGAGCAATCACGCTACAAAACTTTTGCATAAAGGGAACTGTCATACGCCTGTTCCCCTTACATTATAAACCACCCTTCTCTACGGAGGACACGATAATTTACTAAAAGGGGTTGATCAAAAGATCAACAAGGAGGGAATTGTGGAAGCGAAATTAATGAGTTGCCAACTTAGAAGCATGCTGGGAAATGCTTAACTGTATAGTTTAACACTGCTTTTGAACGGAAATAAGTAGGACAGGTAACAAACGAAATATTGCTTAATATTTTGGTCTTGGTCTTATTATCATAACACATTGTCCTCCGAAAGATAACAAAATGTGTACTCGAGTTGTTTTTAGCCAAGGGCAAGAACATACGTATTACGTATTTCATCTTACGTAATTTCCAAGGTCTATTTAATATAAATATGGCTGTTTACTTCTAGCTGTTATTTCAGACTGTTGAACAAGTCCACCATTTCCTCCCTTTTTCTCACCATTTAATCTCCCTAAACCTCTCCTCTCTATCTGCCTTTAAGTAGATGCCCCCTGGCCATCCCCCACTGGTCCCCCCAGCCCTTGCCGAAGCCCCCCCGGCCAGCAGCACCGCACCTGCCCGACTGTGGCGGCGCTGGACACAGTCTGCAGCCGCCACGCAGGGTTCACAAAAACTGAGAGCACGCATGCCCCGCATGGTCAGGAACTCGGCACATCGGGGGCGGAGCATCGGGGTGGGTCTTTGGGTAACGTCCTGAGGCCATCCCAACGGCGTGCAGTGTACTCCTCGATGATACCGTTTTGGAGCATCCCAAAATAAGCACCAACCCCAATTTGGTCGTTAACAGGGATTCTCCGCCCAATCGCCGATTACAATATTGGTATCAGGCAATGGAGAATCCTGCAGAATCTAAGCAGTAGAGACATCTATAGGTACTGGCGGAGCGCAAAAGTATGGTGTTGAGATAGAGGATCAGCCATGATCATATTAAATGGCAGTGCAGGCTCAATGGGCTGAATGGCCTATTCCTGTTTTCTGTGTTTCTAAGGTCTATTGCTCGAACCAATATTTATCCCTCACTAATATCATAAAGAGATGACCTGCTCATTATCACATTGCTGTTTGTGAGAGTGCAAATTAGCTGCTGTGTTTCCTACATTAACAACAGTGACTCACTTAAAAAGTACTTTGATACTTGATGTGAAGTCCTTCATGACATCCAGCGGTCATTAAATGTGCCTTATAAATGTGTGTCTTCCTTCCCTGTGTGCATTCACTTGTCCGCTTTGCGGGTCGATACGGGACTGTAGAACCAAGGCCATCTGGTTCCACGATCAAAAAGTACATTTCACCTTATCGAAAATCTAATTAAAGCACATTTCTAATCATCTAAATACCTGATGTGGATGGGAATCCAGCATCCAGTCTCAGCTACTGAGACTTTTTGGGTCTTGGTGCGGCTTGCACACTCTCGCACCATATGGACTTGCTGCAGTCCAGAGAATCTGGATGCTGCTTTGCGAGAGCCAAGGTTTAGTATGCGTGTGGATGGAGCTTCAGTTTCATCAACTGAAACAGGCTCAGCTTTCCAATATCAGGCACAAGAACAAGAAGGCACATGGAAGCAAGCAGAACAGTAGGAAGCCTTTGGGCCCATCTCGCCTGTTCTGGTTCTTTGAAAGAACCGTCAAATTAGTCTCACTCCTCTCCTTTTTCCACTGCAGTTCCTGCAAGTATTTTTTTCCTTTGTAGGTAATTGTTTATTTCTCTTTTAAAAATTAACATCCAATTTTCTTCCACCACCCTTTCCACCACGTAAAAAATTGTTCTCCTCATCTCCCCGCCCGGAAACTTGTGCAGCTGTGACCACCATGCCAAGGAGTGCATTGGGAAACGGCAAGAGTACTCTCCTCACTATTGATTAATGAGTCAATTAATGAGCCAGGCTGGCTGGCTTCTCGTCAGCGATGCCCTTTAGAAAAATAAATCACCAGTGCTCTGGAGCACCTGACTCGCGTGCGTGTCCGATTACAGAGTCTGTCACAAAGGTTTGACTCTGCTGTCATCTTCCACTGCCAGACATCACTTGCAGTGAAGCTGACGGCAAAAGGACGCTGCTTATCGTCTCTTTCACAGGAGAATTTTCATAGTTGGTCATTTAACAGCTACCCAAGAAGGTTTAGAGCCCTAGCACTCTTCAAAAAGTAATAGAATTATTTCCATTTCCCTCTGCTTGTCTTTGTTAAAGCCAATATATTTCTGCTACTAATAAGCGCTTACGAAGTCTTCAGCGAGAAACTTGATCACTTTGGTGCCCCATTTCTCTGTATGACCTGAGCTCGTCTATGAATCAAGTATTGCTCAATAGTATCGAGACATCTCTGTCTCTACATCCTCCAGCAAACCATTTTTTTTCAATGGTTAACTGTTAGATCAAGTGAGCACATCTAGCTTTACCTTATTCGCGTTATTTTTTAACCCTATACAAATGGTAGGCTTTCTGAATAATTAGCACTGTAATCTCAGTATTGCTGCAGTAGGATGCTTCACAGGGACTGACCATTTATTTGAAACAAATCAGTGACTGATAAATTCATGGCATGTCTTTGTATAATCCCTTAGTCTCTGGTATGTACTGTTTGAGATCTTTATTAGTATTTCCTTTCCTCTTTGCTGAGGTATGGTTCTGTGGAGGCTGGCAATTCTTTATCCATGAGACCGGACAGTGAATGTTTAGTCTATTCAAATAAGGCAGCCGAAACAAGGAGAACACACCTGTATTCATTCAGTAGCTTCTGACTGGCGAGCATCAAAAGGCAAAAGCTGTTTTATCCTTTCATTCCTTAGCTTCAATTGCAGAACACCAGCCATGGCTTGATATTTGCTATTGCTGCACAGAACAGAAGGTCAGAAGTAGGGATGTTAGCTGATGACTGCACAATGTTCAGCACCATTCATGACTCCTCAGATAACCGTAACCCAAATGCAACAGGACCTGGACAATAACTGACAAGTGACATTCGTGCCACACAAGTGCCAGGCGATCACCATTGTGATGAATGCAGGATTTTAGATATTTTGGATTATAAACATTTAGCAATTTAAAGGTTCAAAGCTTGAGTTAGAGTGTGTTTGACTGCAGTAGTCATGTTTTTAAAACAATCTTGTTTTGCAAGACCAGGAAGCTTTTAGGAGCCATGGGTGGAATTGACCAGAGTAAAAAGCCTGGGCTAATGCATTGTTGTTTGACTAGGGAGAGTCCCTGGGAAGTTAATGTGTTTTAAGCCTGGGGGAGTTAATTTGTTTTCAGTTTGTGGAGATGATGCCATTGCTGGGTGGAGCTAAGGTAGTCAGACGTTTTGACTTGAGTTCTGATCTGGCTAAAAATGAGTCCACAAGTAAGGTCTTCTGCTCTCACAGCAGGAGAATTTTTTTTAAAAATTAATAGTATTTAAAGCAGTACAGACTTGTCTGAGGACAAGGAAGAACTGAAACTAGCCAGTTGAAATGGCTTTTTGAAGACATCCAGCCAGAGTCTGCAGAAGTTCTAACAGGAGCCAATTTTGTTCCGGAATGCATGTCTTACTCTGTGCCATTTGGGATATAGGATGGATTGAGAGCTGTATGCATTTTCCTTTCTTGTTGTTTAAATGAGAATAGAGATAGTAATTAAGGGTATTGTATTTACTGTATTTAATAGAATTGTTTTAAGGATAATTGTAAGCTATTTTCGGGTGGGTTAAAGAGTTTAATTTTGTGTTAATAATAAAGTTTTGTTTTAAAATACCAAATACCTATTTCTTTGTGCAATTACTCCTGGAATGAAGTATTCTTTCCCCACAGTCTTACAAACTAAACTAAAATATTGTGTTTTCAGCCCAGTATCCTAGCCAATGTTGGGGTCTGGTCTGGTATCGTAATACCATCTGCAACAAGAGAGGATCTAACCATCTACCCTTGACATTCAATCACATCACCATTGCTGAATCCCCCAATATCAAAAACTTGAGGGTTACTATTGACCAGAAACAGAACTGGACTAGCCATATAAATACTATGGCTACAAGAGCAAGTCAGAGGCTGGGAATTCTGTGACAAATAACTCACCTCCAGACTCCCCAAAGCTTGTCCACTGCCAGCCTCCCAACCATTGACTCCATCTACACCTCCCGCTGCCTGGGGAAAACGGGCAGCATAATCAAAACCCCTCCCACCCGTCTTACTCACTTTTCCAACTTCTTCCATCGGGCAGGAGATACAAAAGTCTGAGAACACGCACAGATTTTTGTTTAAAAATAAACATTTTAGTGAGGTATTTATGGTTTTGCAGCAATGACAAAATAAACAACATACATGAGTCTATAAACATAGTGCAAAAAGCTTGCATCCTCCTTTACTGGTCCCACCTTTATTAACCCCCTACTCTAAACTAAACTAACCCCCCCCCCCCCACCCCTTCTGCTGACGTTTAATTTTCTGCAAGGAAGACGACGAACGGTTGCCACCTCCGGGCGAACCCTAACAGTGACCCTCTCAAGGCGAACTTGATTTTCTCCAAAGAGAGAAAGCTAGCCATGTCCGACAGCCAATCTCCGACTTCGGGGGCTTTGAGTCCCTCCAAGCTAATAGTATCCATCTCCGGGCTACCAGGGAAGCAAAAGCCAGAACGTCTGCCTCTTTCTCCTCCTGGATTCCCGGATCTTCTGACACCCTGAAAATCGCCACCTCCGGACTCAGTGCCACCCTTGCTTTTAATATCGCGGACATGACATCTGCAAACCCCTGTCAGAATTCCCTGAGGTTTGGACATATCCAAAATATGTGGACATGGTTCACTGACCCCCCCCCCCCCGCACACCTTGCACACCTATCTTCTACACGAAAGAGCCTGCTCATCCGGGCCACAGTCATGTGAGCCCGGTGAACGACCTTGAACTGTATCAGGCTGAGCCTGGAGCATGTTGTGGGCGCGTTGACTCTACTCAACAGCTCTGCCCAGAGACCAACCTCTATCTCTCCTCCTAACTTCTCCCACTTGCGTTTCAGCTCCTTAGTCTGCGTGTCCTCTGACCCCATGAGCTCCTTTCAGATGTCAGAGAACTTCTTTTCTCCCACCCACACTCTGGAAACGACCCTATCCTTAATCTCCCTTGGTGGTAGGAGCGGGAAGGTTGAGACCTGTCTACAGGGGCTGGTTAGCACACTGGGCTAAATTGCTGGCTTTTAAAACAGACCAAGACAGGCCAGCAGCACGGGTTCAATTCCCGTACCAGCCTCCCCGAACAGGCGCCGGAATGTGGCAACTAGGGGCTTTTCACAGTAACTTTATTGAAGCCTACTCGTGACAATAAGCGATTTTCATTTCATTTCACATAGGAAGTCCCGCACTTGCAGGTACCTAAATTTGTTTCCCCTTGACGATCCAAATTTCTCCTCCAGCTTCCTCAAGCTAGGATAGCTCCCCTCTATAAACATATCCCCATCCTCTCAATTCCTGCCCTCTGCCATCTCCTAAACCCCCCGTCCATCCTTCCCGGGGCAAACCGGTGATTATTACAGATTGGAGACCAGACCGATGCTCCCTCCGCTCCCACATGTCTCCTCCATTGCCCCCAGTCTCTCAGGGCCGCCACCACCAAGGGGCTGGTGGAGTACCGTGCCGGCGGAAACGGCATAAGCACCGTTATCAACGTCCCCAAACTGGTGCCCTTATATGAGGCCGCTTCCATATGCTCCCATGCCGACCCTCCCCCCACCACGCACTTCCTGATCATGGCTATATTCACCACCCAATAATAGTTACTGAAGTTTGGCAGCGCCAGCCCGCCCTTTCCCCAGCTCCCCTCAATCATCCCCTTCTTTATTCACGGGGTCTTGCCCGTCGATACAAAGTCCGTGATAAATTTGTTACCTGTTTAAAAAAGGCCCGCAGAATAAAGGTCCATGGGGAGACACTGTAACACAAACAGGAATCTCAGAACGACCGTCATCTTCATCGCCTGGACCCTCCCAGCTAGTGACAATGGGAGCGCGTCCCACCTCCGAAAATCGTCCTTCATTTGGTCCACCAGACGGGCCAGATTAAGTTTGTGCAGCCGTTCCCATTCCCGCGCCACCTGGATGCCTAGACACCTAAAACTTCCCCCTACCACTCTAAACGGCAGTCCCCCCAGTTGCCTCTCCTGCCCCCTTGCCTGGATCGCAAACATCTCGCTTTTCCCCATCTTTAGTTTGTACCCTGAAAACCGTCCAAATTCCCCCAGAATCCTCATGATTTCTTTCATCCCCTCCACTGGGTCCGATACATACAGGAGCAGGTCGTCTGCTTAAAGTGAGACTGTGTTCCACTCCCCTCCGGACCAACCCCTTCCAGCACCTTGAGGCTCTCAGCGCAATTGCCAGCGGCTCTATTGCCAGCGCGAACAACAGTGGGGAGAGGGGGCACTCCTGCCTTGTCCCCCGGTGTAGCCTAAAATAGCCCGATTTCGTCCTATTCGTCCGTACGCTCGCCACAGGAGCCTGATACAGCAACCTGACCCAGTCAATAAAGCCCCGCCCAAATCCGAACCGTCCCAGTACCTCCCACAGATACCATTCTACTCGATCAAAAGCCTTCTCTGTGACCATTGCGACCACTACCTCCACCTCCCTACCTTCTGGAGGCATCATGATCGCATTTAGCAACCTTCTTACATTGGACACCAACTGCCTTCCCTTAATGATCCCCGTCTGGTCCTCCCCAATCACGTTTGGAATAACAGTCTTCAATCCTAGAGGGCAAAATTTTGGCCAACAGTTTGGCGTCCACATTCAATAGGGATATCGGCCTGTAGGACCCACACAGCTCCGGATCCTTATCCCGCCTCAGAATCAGCGAGATCGTGGCCTGTGACATCGTCGGGGGAAGCACCCATTTATCCCTTGCCTCATTGAATATCCTCATCAACAGCAGCCCCATTATCCCAGCGAACCTTTTATAAAACTCTGCTAGGTACCCATCCGGCCCCGGGGCATTACCTGACTGCATGGCCTTCAGCCCCTGCATTATCTCTTCGATCCCGATCAGGGCCCCCAGCCCTTCTACCAGCTCCCTGTCCACCTTCAGGAAATTCAGCCCACCTAGGAAGTGCCTCATCCCCTCTGGCCCGGTGGGGGTTCCGACCCATACAGCCTACTATAAAACTCCTCAAATGCCTTACTCACCCTTGCTGAGTCTCCCACCAGGTTCTCGTCACCATCCTTTACTTACCCTATCTCCCTGGCTGCCTCCCTCTTTCTAAGCTGCTGTGCAAGCATTCTGCTGGCCTTCTCTCCATGCTCATAAATCGCCTCCCTTGCCTTTCTCAGCTGCTTTACCGCCCTCCCTGTGGTTAACAAGCTGAACTCTGCCTGTAGCCTCCGCCATTCCCTTAAAAGCCCTGCCTCTGGGGTCTCCGCATACCTCTTGTTGCATTGTAATATCTCCTTTAGCAGTCGGTCCGTCTCTGTACTGTCTACCTTCACCCTGTGGGCCTGTATCGAGATCAGCTCCCCTCTAACCACCGCCTTCAATGCCTCCCAGACCACCGCTGCTGAAATTTCCCCCGTGTCATTGACCTCCAGGTAATTCTGAATGCATTTCCTCAACTGCCTGCACACCACCTCATCCGCTAAAAGCCCCACGTTTAACCTCCAGTGCGGGCGCTGGTGACTGTCTTTACTAACCTGTAGGTCAACCCAGTACGGGGCATGGTCTGAGAATGTGATTGCCGAGTACCCCGTGTCCACCACCCCCATCAGTAGAGCCCTGCTCAGAGTAAAGAAATCGATCCGGGAGTACACTTTATGCACGTGTGAGTAGAAGGAGAACTCCTTTACTCTTGGCTGCCCAAATCTCCATGGGTCCACCCCCCCATCTGCTCCATGAACCTTTTTAGCTCCTTAGCCATTGCTGGCACTTTGCTCGTTTTTGAGCTTGACCGGTCTAGACCAGGGTCAATAACTGTATTGAAGTCCCCTCTCATGACCAGTTTATGTTAATCCAGGTCCGGTATCTTCCCCAGCATCCTCTTTATAAACGCCACATCATCCCAATTTGGCACGTATACATTTACTAGTACCACATACACTCCCTCCAATTTCCCACTGACCATAATGTACCGGCCTCCCACATCTGAAACTATTCTTCCCGCCTCAAACACCACTCGCTTGTTGATCAGGTTCGCGACCCTTCTGATCTTCGAGTCCAGTCCCGAGTGAAAAACCAACCTTTCCTTAACCTAATCTGGTCAGCTACTCTAAGCTGCGTCTCCTGCTGCCTTACCACGTCCGCCTTCAGTCCTCTCAATTGCGCGAACACGCGTGCCCTCTTGACCGGCCCATTGAGCCCTCTTACATTCTAGGTGATCAGTCTAATTGGGGGGCTCATCGTCGTCGTCCCCTTCGCCGATCAGCCATCCCCTCTCTTGGGCCAGTTGCCAGCCCCGCCCCACGCCTCCACCGGCCCGCCCCCAGGCAGCCTCCGCCCCTGACCTCCTCACTGTCCCTCAGCAAAGGTCCCTCCAATCGTCAGCAGAACATTTCCCACCCCCCAGCCCCCCAGTAACAGCACAAAATAAATCAAATAAATCAACCCCTTTGATAAGCTTAACATCTGCTCATCCCCCACTACACTTACTTAAGCTAGCCCGCCCAGCTAGCTTGGTGGCCCTCGCCCTTGGCGCCAGACAATCTCCCACCTATTGTTCCCCCCCCCCCCCCCCCCCCCAACTCATACATACATATTCAAATGAAAAACAATCCCAACACAATTGTCTGACAGAGATTTTAAAAAAACCAAGTTGAACACAAACAAAAAAGATCCGGCATCTGAACAAACACACCTCCGTCCCCCAACAGTGCAAATGCAAACTTTACCTCACTCAGATTTGCAGCTGGCCCCAGATCCATACAGCAGGCCTAACAAATAACGTTCAAAAAAGCAAGAAACAATAAACTTTTTTTTTTGAAAAACATAAACACTACAGCAAACTTCAAAGTTCAAATTTCTCAATCCTACACCAGTCCTTTCCTTTTCGTGAAGTCCAGCGCTTCCTCAGGCGACTCAAAATAGGAATGTTGCTCCTTGTGTGTGACCCAGAGGCGGGCCGGATACAACAGCCCAAACTTCACCTTTTTCTTGAAAAGGGTCAACCTGTTCTGTTTAAACCCTGCTCTTCTCCTGGCCACCTCTGCACTCAGGTCTTGATAGATCCGCAGGATACTGTTGTCCCATTTGCAGCTCCGTGTCTGCTTGGCCCACTGTAAAACGCGCTCCTTATCCAGATATCTGTGGAATCTCACCACCATTGCCCTCGTCTCCCATTCGACGCCCCGTCTCCCATTCGTGGCTTCCTCACAAACGCTCTGTGAGCCCTGTCCACCTCCAAGGGTCGGGGGAATGCCCCGTTCCCCAGCAGCTTCTCGAACATGGCCGCTATGTATGCCCCAGCGTACGCTCCTTCTGATCCCTCCGGGAGTCCAACGATCCTCAAGCTCTGCCAACGGGACCTATTCCCTAGGTCCTCCACCTTCTCCAGGAGCCTTTTCTGCTGGTCTCTTAGCATCCCCACCTCCAACTCCACCACTGTTTGGTGTTCCTCCTGGTCAGCCAGCGCCTTCTCTACTTTCTGGATCGCCGAATCTTGGGCATCCAATCTAAGTTCCAGCCACAAAATTGCCTCTTTAACCGGGTCCAAGCAGTCCCGCTTCTGCTTGGCGAAGCCCTCCTGGATAACTTGCATCAACTGCTCAGTTCACAATTGCCTCTGCTCATCAATTTTCAAATCAAGTCCAGTAAAATATTGGGGGAAAAGGTCCAAAAGTCCGACCTGAGCAGGAGCCACCAAATGTGAGACTTACTCCTTCATAGACGCCACCGGAAGTTTCGCACAAACAGATTCAAGAACAGCTTGTTTCCCGCTGTTACCAGGGCCGGGATTCTCCCCTACCCGGCGGGGCGGAGAAAATCGGGCGTAATGGAGTATCGGGAACCACTCCGGCGTTGGGCCGCCCCAATGGTGCGGAATTCTCTGCACCTTTAGGGGCCAAGCCCTCATCTTGAGGGGTTAGGCCCGCGCCGGAGTGATTTCCGCTCCGCCGGCTGGCGGGAAAGGCCTTTTGCGCCACGCCAGCCGGCGCCGAAAGGACTTCGCCGGGCGACATATGCACGGGACCGTCAGCGGCTACTCACGGCATCCCCACGCATGCGCAGTGGAGGGGGTCTCTCCCGCCTCCGCCATAGTGGCGACCATGGCGAAGGCGGAAGAAAAAGAGTGCCCCCACGGCACAGGCCCGCCCGCAGATCGGTGGGCCCCGATCGCGGGCCAGGCCACCGTGGGGGCATCCCCCGGGGCCAGATCACCCTGCCCATCCCCCCCAGGACCCTGGAGCCCGCCAGCGCCATCTGCCCCCGCCGGTAAGGTAGGTGGTTCAATCCACGCCAGCTGGCGAGGGTTGACAGCGGGGGGGGACTTCGGCCCAGTGCGGGCCGGAGAATCACCGGGGGGAACCCGCCGACCGGCGCGGTGCGATTCCTGCCCCCGCTGATTCTCTGGTGGCGGAGAATTCGGGACATGGCGGGGGCGAGATTCAACGCCAGCCCCCGGCGATTCTCCGACCCAGCGGGGAGTTGGAGAATCGCGCCCCAGATTCCTAAACAACCCTCTTATGGACTGATCTCATTAACACTACACCCCTGTATACTTCACCCATGCCGGTGTTATGGTTACATTGTGTACCTTGTGTTGCCCTATTATGTATTTTCTTTTCTTTTCTTTTCATGTACTGAATGATCTGTTGAGCTGCTCGCAGAAAAATACTTTTCACTGTAGCTCGGTACACGTGACAATAAACAAAATCAATCAACATGCTGGGGGTTACCATTGACCGGAAACTGAACAGGAACAGCCACATTAAATACTGTGGCTACGAGAGCAGGTCATAGGTTAGAAGTCCTGTGACAAGTAACTCACCTTGTGACACTTTGAAGCCTGTCCATGATCTACAAGGTAGAAGTCAGGCGTGTTATAGAATATTCTCTACTTGCCTGGATAAGTTCAGCTTCAAAAATATTCATGAAGCTCAACATCATCAAGAACAAAACAAATTGATTGATTGCTATCCCACCCACAAGCATTCACTCCCTTCACCACTGATGCACTTGTAGATGATACACAGCAGTGTGTACCATCTACAAGATCTATTGCAGGAACTCACCAAGACTCCTGCGACAGCACCTTACAAACCTACAACCGCTACTATCTGAGGACAAGAGCAGCAGACACATGGAAACACCACCACCTGTAAGTTTCCTCCAAGCCACTCATCATCCTAACTTGGAAATGCATCACCGTTTCTCCACTGTCACGGACACCACACAGATGCAGCTGTCAAGAAGGCAGCTGATCACCACCTTCTCAAGGGCAACTAGGAATGGGCAATAAATGCTGGTGCAATTGGTGATGCCCACAGTCGTTGAATGAATTAAAACAATGAATTTGGCACCCTCCAGGTTTATATAGCTCAGTGCTGTGCCATGCGATAGACAAACCATTGAACCATCCAGGGAGAACTAGCTTGGCTCTGAGGGATGAAAATTACCATGATCTCCTGTAAAATTGCCAGCTTACCTCAACTCTCAGAAGATCATAGCACCCATCTGCCCCAACAGCCCCCCCCCCCCCCCCACACACACACCCCTCCCTCACAAAGATAAACAGGGCACAGGTGAGAAGTGAGAAATTCTTGAGAATTAGATTAGTTGAATCCTAATAGGTCGTTCAGAAAAACATTTTCTTTTGAACACTTATTAAAACTGCATGTGACAGAGTGAAAATTAATGTAATGGTACGTGAATATGAAATAATGGTTGCAAAATTGTGTTCAGTAAATCATTGATTTTTGCTGTTTTGTTTTCATGTTTACTCCCTCTCACAAGTGAAACATCTTCTGCTTGCCAAAGGGGTGTCCATGATACAGCCTGTTGGCCGAATGATGCCTGTCAGCTCCTTACTCCCAGTCAGTAAATGTGTGGAGTTGTTAGAATCCCCAGGAGAGTTAGAAAATGCTTTGTATTCACTTTCAAGTTATGTTCCGATCAACGATAGCCATATTTAATGTTGCAGTTCTGGAGTTTAATAGGATTAATACATTTTACTTTTATCTGCTTGATTCAAGTACCATTTCTACACGCTGATGGCTCTATGTGTGGTCACATATCAATGAGACATTTATGAAGTGCAACTCTTGCAGATGTGGTACAGCTTCCAGTTCTTCTATTCCATTGAATCCCTACTGTGCAGATGGAGGCCAATCGGCCCATGCAGTATGCACCCACCCTCCAAAAGAGCCAAACCAAGGCCTACCCCACGTGCCCGATTATTGTAATCCCGCACTTTGATCATGGCCAATCCACCTAACCTGCCCATCTTTGGACACTAAGCGGCCACTTAGCGTGGCCAACCTACCTAACCTGCACATCTTTGGAGTGTAGGAGAAAACCCACACATACGCGGAAGAACATGCAAACTCCACACAGTCACCCAAGGCCGGGATTGAGCCCAGGTCCTTGGCATTGCGAAGCAGAAGGGCTAACTACTGTGCCACTGTGTTGCCATGCAAGGAGACCCAGATGTGAAGTTTTTTTTAAATGATTTTATTAAATTTTTACCATTTCATGCAAAACTACCGAACACACAAACTAATACCTTTAAAAAAACAACAGGAAAAACAAAACAAGCAAAGGACATAAACACCACCCAACACCGCCACCCCACCCCAACAGATAACAGTGACCAATTCTTTGAAATACAATATAAATGGCTGCCAACTCTGAGAGAACCCTTCAATCGACCCCCTCAAGGTGTACTTGTACTTCTCAAGGTGCAAAAACGCCATCAAATCTCCAGTCACACTGAAGCACTCGGCGGGGTTGCCAACTTCCTACCCAACAGAATCTGCCTCCAAGCCACCAACGTGACGAAGGCCAAGACATCTTCCCCCACACTCTTCCGCAGCTCCAGCATATCTGAAATCCCAAATATAGCCGCCAGGGGGCAGGTTCCAGTTCAATATTTTGGATCGCCTACATGTATCAAAAATTACTTCCAGAAATCCACCAGCTTCGAACTGGACCAGAACATATGCATGTAGTGTGTGGGTCCCCTCGAATAGTGCTCATACCTATACTCCACCCCCTCAAAAAAAAAGGAAATAAGCTACTTGACCGTTCGGAAAATGTCTTGGGCAAAAACAACGGGAGACACTGAAATCTCGGCAAGGTGTTCATCTTAATTGAGGCCAGCCCGCCATCGATAACAGGAGGCTATCCCACTCTGCAAGTCCACCTTAACTCTACCCACCAGTCTAGTGTAGTTCAATCTCCGAAGCTGCCCCCAATCCCCCACCAGCTGGGCCCATAGGTATCAGAAATTAGTCCCTGCCAACCGTAACGGCAGCTCTCCAATCCTGCTCCCCGCCCTGATACACCCACCACACTGTTCCCTCTGTTCAACTTGTAACCAGAGAAGGCACCAAAGCGATGCAAAATACCCATAATATTCCCAATGGACAACCCCAGGTCCCTAACGTACAGCAGCAAATCGTCAGCGTATAATCACCTGGTGCTCCATCCCACGTTTAATGATACCACTCCACACATTAGAGGCCCTCAACGCAATGGCGAAATACTTGATTGCCAATGCAAACAACAAGGGAGACATGGACACCCCTTCCTCATACCCCTATACAACTGAAAGGACCTGCAGCTCATGGTGTTGGTACAAACACTAGCGAATGAATCCATATACAGCCACCGCACCCCCAGCACAAACCCTGGACCAAACCCAAACTTCTCCAACACCGCAAAAAGGCACCCCCACTCTTTCCACCCTCAGGGGTAAGCACAACATTCCGAAACCTCCGCACATTTGACAACTACCTCCGCCCCTTCAAAAACCCATCTGATCCTGCCCAATACCTCCCGGAGGCAAGGCTCCAACCTTGACGCCAACCTTGGCCAATAACTTAACATCCAGGGTCAACAGGGAGATCGGAAATTATGACCCACGTTCTCTGGGGTCCTTGTCCTTTGTCAAGAGCAGTGAGATGGATGCCTGCCTTAGTATCTCTGGAAGGGGCCTTGTTCAAAGGAGTCCCTGAACATACCCAACAATAACGGACCAAACTGATCTGAAAACGTCCTGTAGAATTCCACCGGGAGCCCATCCGGCCCCGGTGCCTTCCGTGCCCCCATCTGCTGCAATGCTGCCTGAATCTCCTCCAGGGACAATGGCACCTTCAGTTCCTCCCTCACCTTTGGAAACTCCAGACCCCCAAAAACTCTGCCAACCCTTATTCGTCCTCCGGCAGCTCCAACCTACAGAACCTCTCACAGAAGGCTCTAGACACTCTATTCACCTTCTCCGGGGCAGGGACCATCCTACCCTCCAGATCCCTAACCTGAACAATCTCCCTATCTGCCTCCTGCTGCCTCAGTTGTTGAACCAAAAAGTGACTGGCCTTCTTCTCATACTCATATACTGCCCCTTTCGCCCGCCTCAATTGGCGCACTGCCCTATCCGTGGACAGCAAGCCAACCTGCATTTGCAGTTCTTTCCTAAATGCCAAAAGCTCCGGAGTCAGCTCCCTCGCACAGCTGCAGTCCATCCTTAGAATCTCATCTACAGTCTCTGTCACTCCTCTCCTGCCTCCGAGTCCACATGTGCCTTAAACGCAATAATCTCTCCCCGATCACCACAAAAATAGAGGATGAAACTTCCCTGTTATCATTATGTTCCACATACTCCCGTATGGCCCTCGAGCTTCTCACACAAAACCCCAAGTCCGCTAGCAACCCAACGTCCAACCGTCACCCTCTACGGCCCTGCCGACCGACCTCCAACACCATGTCCACCCAATGTGGGGCATGGTCGGAAATAACCACTGCTGAGTACTCAGCCTTCCTCACCCCAGCCGGAAGAGCCCCACTCATAAAAAAATAATCAATTCACAAATACATCTTGTGTACCGAAGAGAAAAACGAGAACTCCTTTCTACCCAGGAAGCATAAACCACGAGGGATCTGCCCCTCCAGTCTCCTCCATAAATGCCAACAATACCTTCACCCTCCCAGCCGGGACCAACTATTTCGGCCAAGAGCAATCCACCTTCGGGTCCAACACAATGTCCATATCACCCTCCAAAACCAATTGGTGGGTGTCCAAATCTGGCATTGTAGCCAACAACCGTTTCATAAACGCTACCGCATCCCAATTCGGGACATACACATTCACTAAAACCACTGCTTCCTCTCCAATTTCCCTACCACCATCACATATCTTCCATCCAGATCTGCGGTAACCCTGTCCACCCGAAATGGAACTCTCTTATTAATTAGAATCGCCACTATCAAAGCCCAAGTGAAACACGCAGTTCACCCAGGTCTTCCGCAGCCTAGTCTGATCCTGTTCTCGCATGTGAGTCTCTTGTAAAAACACCACGACAGCCCCCAGGCTCTTTAAATGAGCAAAAACCTTCGCTCTCTTTACTGATCCCCCAGGGCCGTGCAAGTTCATGGTGACTAATCTTGTCGGGGCCCTCACATCCCCCCCTCCACCCTCGAGTCAGCCATTTCCACCGTGATACATTATACCTTTGCCACCAATTTCTAGGCCCCAGGCCCATGTAAGATGGCCCCCTGCCCACCCAACAGGTGAGATAAAGAAACTCTAGTCACTGCTAGTTCCCCACCCCACGCCCCTGCCTCTTAACTCGTCCCCCACCCCCTAAGCCGGTAGACTGCCTACAGCCTCAACCAGCACTCCCCCAACAAGTTCCTCTAGACTCATCAAGCCTCGCCAACAAGGCCTAACAAGTCGCAGTCCCTCCCCCACACCACTCCCATTAACTAGCCTGCCTTATCATGCTAGCAAGGTGCGCCTTCAGGAAAGAAATCCCACCAAACCGCCCCAAGCCAGGCCCAGCCTTTGCCTTTGCTGAAGGCCTCAGCCTGTTTCGGTGTGTTGAAATAATGATCCTTCGAGTCCAACGTGACTCTCAGCCTTGCTGGATATACCAGCCTGAACCGTACACCCTTATCATACAGCACCACCTTTGCCTTATTAAAGGCCGCCCGTCACTTCGCTAACTCGATACCAATGTCCCGGTAGATGTACACTGTGCGCCCATCCTTTTTTAAAAATAAATTTAGAGTAGCCAATTATTTTTCTTTTCCAATTAAAGGGCAATTTAGCGTGTCCAATCCACCTAACCAGCACATCTTTTGGGTTGTGGGGGTGAAACCCACACAGACGTGAGGAGAATGTGCAAACTCCACACGGACAGTGACCCAGGGCCAGGATTCGAACCCGGATCCTCAGCGCCGCAGTCCCAGTGCTAACCACTGCGCCACATGCTGCCCCGTGTGCCCATCTTAATCAATGATCTGATTCTTCTTGGTCCACTCCAGGACCCACTCTTTCCTCTGGTAACTATGAAATTGGATGATGACAGTCCACAGTGGTTCATTTGGCCGTGGCTTCTGCTGCAAGGTCTGAGGCACCCTGTCCAATTCTAACATGGCAAATACTTCACCACTGCCCACTAACCGAGAAAACATTTCCCCTGTCCAATTCCAACGGAAGATCCAAATGTGATGTTGACAGCTCTATGAGGAATCCCACTAGCCTGCAAGACATGTGTCAGCTCTAGCTTTCTATCTGGAAGAGAGATGACTATGAAGTCCTTTCTCCTTGTGTACAGACCATCAATCACCTCCCTGAAACAACTATGCACAGTGTATGGCGAGACATTGACAATATCGCCAACTTCAGCCTCAAAGCACCTGCTGCCATACGAATTGAGAACCACAGTGATCTTCATGGCCACTGGCAGCTCCATCCTCATTCTGCTGTGTGGCTGCAGTTCTGGTCGTCAGAGGTGGCACAGTTCAGTGACGATCTCCTTGGTGAAAAACAGCCACCTCAGATATCGCTCTGGGATCAACTGGAGTTGGGACAGGTTCTCCTTGAAGCACCCTGTTGAAAGCCCTCCTGCTCTTCCCGCTGCATACCTTTCCCTCGCTGCTTTGCTCCATCTCTCTGTCATGCTGCGGCCCAAGAGGAATCACAAGTATGGCTCCAGTTACTGAAAGCACATTTTGTTTCCTCACAGCTTTCCAACTTCTTTTGCCTCCTTGTCAATGCCCAACTCCCTTGGTGAATTCAACACGTTTTCTGTTGGATTCACGGAAGGATTTGGTTCAACAGCACCAAATACAACTCTTCCATTCACTCTCCAGCAAAGAAAGAAAGTCAAAGCCACCTTACCTGGAAGTCCCATGCTGATGTCTTTAAATAAAGATTCCTGTTGCAACTGAACACACATTTAGCTTAGAATCATAGAGTTTTACTGCCCAGCAAGTGGTCATTCGGCCTATCGTATCTGTGCCTGCTATCAAGCACCTATCTATTCTAATCCCATTTTCCAGCACGTGATCCGTAACCTTATATGCTATGTGATTTCAAATGCCCATCTAAATGCTTCTTAAATGTTGTGAGTGTTCCAGCCTCTACTACCCCTTCAGGCAGAGTTTCCACCATCCTCCGAGTGAAAAGGTTGTTCCTCAAATCCCCTCCAAAACTTCTGCCCCATACCTTAAATTTATGCCCCCTGGTTTCATCCCATCTACCCTACCTATGTCCCTCATAATTTTGTACGCCTTAATCAAGCCACCCATCAGCCTTCTCTTCTCTAAGGAAAACAACTCCAGCCTAATCAGCCTCTCTTCATAGCTGAAACACTCCAGCCCAGGCAACATCCTAGTGAATCTCCCCTGCACCCTTTCGAATGCAATCATATCCTTCCTATAGTGCAGTGACCAGAACTGCACATAGTACTCTAGCTGCATTTTATACAGCTCTATCATAACCTCCCTGCTCTATGCCTCAGATAATAGCGGCAAGTATCCCACATGCCTTCTTAACCACCTTATATAACTGTCATGCTGCCTTCAGGGATCTTTGGAAATGCACCCTGGGTCCCTCTGGTCCTCTGCACTTCCTCACATCCTACCATTCATTGTGTATTCCCTTGCCTTGTTTTGTTTCCAAAATGCATTACCTCACACTTTTCATGGTTAAATTCCATTTGCCACTGTTCTGCTCATCTGACCGACCGACCTATATCGTCCTGCAATCCAAGGCTTTCCTCCTCGCCAGTTACCACATCAGCAATTTATGTGTGGTCTGCGATGTTACTGATCATACACCCTGTGGTGGTATGTATTAGGGGTCATGTGGGACTGTGAAGCCGTGATGCTATTGGCTGACAGATCCCGGGTCCTGGTTGGCTGCTGACTCCTGGCTCCGCCCTGAAGGCGGAGTATAAGAACCCGAGCTTCTCCCCGCCGCTTCATTCTGTTGCTGAACTGCTGGGGACAAGTCTTGCTTAATATAGCCTAAATCGACTTCATCACTTCTCGTCTCTCTCGTAAGTCATTGCGCGCTACAATTTATTAAGCAAGCTTAAAAGACTATGGAGCTCCGGATCGCCCCGGAATGCCTGCGGATCAGCCCCCACGCAGCGAACTCGGCAGCAGTATTTAAACACTGGCAAGCATGTTTTGAAGGCTACCTCCGAACGGCTCCCGGCCGGATCACAGAAGACCAGAAAATGCAGGTCCTGCATTCGAGGGTAAGCCCGGAAATTTACCCTCTCATAGAAGACGCAGAGGATTTCCCGATGGCGCTCGCATTACTGAAGGGCATCTACGTTCGGCCCGTGAACCAGGTCTACGCGCGCCACCAACTCGCAACGAGACGGCAAAGTCCCGGAGAATCGCTAGAAGAATTCTACGCCGCGCTGCTAATTTTGGGACGGGGCTGCAGCTGCCCGCCGGTGAACGCGATGGAACACACGGACGTGCTAATTCGCGATGCTTTTGTGGCAGGTATGAACTCTCCCCAAATCCGCCAAAGACTTTTAGAAAGACAGTCGCTAGGACTCTCAGAGGCACGGGCCCTTGCAGCTTCCCTAGATGTGGCCTCGCAAAACGCCCGCGTCTACGGCCCTGACCGCGCAGCAGCCCCTTGGGCTCCGTGGACCCCCGTTGCGACAAACCCCCCACCCCTCGCAGGCTTGCGCGGTTAAAGCGCCAGACCATCCCGGGGGGGCCCGCTGCTATTTCTGCGGGCAAGCGAAACACCCCCGGCAGCGCTGCCCGGCCCGCGCAGCTATTTGTAAAAGCTGCGGCAAGAAGGGCCATTACGCGGCAGTGTGCCGGTCCCGGGGGGTCGCCGCAATCCCCGGAGAAGAACGAGCCCAGCATAGCCCAAACGCTCCCCAACCCCCCCCAGCGCCCCATGTGCCGCCATTTTGGGTCCCGGGCACCACGGGGGGAGGATGGGTGCCGCCATCTTGTGACCCACCCAGCCACGTGCGATTCATGGGGGCGGCCATTTTGTCCACCCCCGACCACGTGCGATCCATGGGGGCGGCCATTTTGTCCACCCCCGGCCGCGTGCGATTCATGGACGCCACCATCTTGGTTGACAACAAAGGACCCCAGCATCGACGGCTCCACGGGGTCCGAAGAAGACGCCGTGACACTACTACCACGACTGGCTTCGGTGACTCTGGATCAATCACGGCCCCGGACGCTCCAGACGACGACAACAACGGTGCTGATCAACGGACACGAGACATCATGCTTGATCGACTCCGGGAGCACTGAAAGTTTCATTCACCCAGACACGGTAAGACGCTGTTTTCTGACCATCCATCCAAGTACGCAAAAGATTTCCCTAGCTGCAGGATCCCACTCCGTAGAGATCAAAGGGTTCTGCATCGCGAACCTAACGGTGCAAGGGAGGGAGTTTAAGAACTACAGGCTCTACGTCCTTCTCCAACTCTGCGCGCCCACATTACTGGGATTTGATTTCCAGTGTAACCTGCAGAGCCTAACATTTCAATTCGGCGGCCCAATACCCCCACTCACTATCTGCGGCCTCGCAACTCTCAAGGTTGAACCGCCGTCCTTGTTTGCAAACCTCACCCCGGATTGCAAACCCGTCGCCACTAGGAGCAGACGGTACAGCGCCCAGGACCGGATATTTATTCGGTCTGAAGTCCAGCGGTTGCTGAAGGAAGGCATAATCCAGGCCAGCAATAGTCCCTGGAGAGCCCAGGTGGTAGTAGTAAAGACCGGGGAGAAGCAAAGGATGGTCATAGACTATAGCCAGACCATCAACAGGTACACACAGCTAGATGCGTACCCTCTCCCCCGCATATCCGACATGGTAAATCGGATTGCCCAGTATAAGGTTTTCTCCACCGTGGACCTCAAGTCCACCTACCACCAGCTCCCCATCCGCCCAGGTGACCGCAAGTACACAGCCTTCGAGGCAGACGGGCGTCTATACCACTTCCTAAGGGTCCCATTTGGTGTCACGAACGGGGTCTCGGTCTTCCAACGGGAGATGGACCGAATGGTTGACCAGCACGGGTTGCAGGCCACGTTCCTGTATCTCGACAACGTAACCATCTGCGGCCACGATCAGCAGGACCACGACGCCAACTTCCAAAAATTCCTCCAGACCGCTAACGCCCTGAACCTCACATACAAGGAGGAAAAGTGCGTTTTTAGCACAAACCGGTTGGCCATCCTGGGATACGTAGTGCGCAATGGGATAATAGGCCCCGACCCCGAACGCATGCGCCCCCTTATGGAATTTCCCCTCCCCCACTGCTCCAAAGCCCTGAAACGTTGCCTGGGTTTCTTTTCATATTACGCCCAGTGGGTCCCCCAGTATGCAGACAAGGCCCGCCCGCTAATACAGACCACTACCTTCCCCCTGTCGACAGAGGCCCGCCAGGCCTTCAGCCGCATCAAAGCGGATATCGCAAAGGCCACGATGCGTGCCATCGACGAGTCCCTCCCCTTCCAGGTCGAGAGCGACGCATCCGACATAGCTCTGGCGGCCACCCTTAACCAAACGGGCAGACCCGTGGCCTTTTTCTCTCGGACCCTCCACGCCTCAGAAATCCGCCACTCCTCAGTGGAAAAGGAAGCCCAAGCCATAGTGGAAGCTGTGCGACATTGGAGGCATTACCTGGCCGGCAGGAGATTCACTCTCCTCACCGACCAACGGTCGGTAGCCTTCATGTTCGATAATGCACAGCGGGGCAAAATTAAAAATCAGAAGATCTTGAGGTGGAGGATCGAGCTCTCCACCTATAACTATGAGATCTTGTACCATCCCGGAAAGCTGAACGAGCCGTCCGATGCCCTATCCCGCGGCACATGTGCCAACGCACAAATAGACCCTCTCCAAGCCCTCCACGAGGACCTCTGCCACCCGGGGGGTCACTCGATTCCACCATTTCATGAAGTCCCGCAACCTCCCCTACTCTGTGGAGGAGGTCCGTACAGTCACCAGGAACTGCCACATCTGCGCAGAGTGCAAACCGCACTTTTTCAGGCCGGATAGAGCGCACCTGATCAAGGCTTCCCGCCCCTTTGAACGCCTCAGTATGGATTTCAAAGGGCCCCTCCCCTCCACTGACCGCAACGCATACTTCCTGAACGTGGTGGACGAGTACTCTTGTTTCCCCTTCGCCATCGCCTGCCCCGACATGACAGCGGCCACAGTCATTAAAGCCCTTGGCACCATATTCACACTGTTCGGTTGCCCCGCGTATATCCATAGCGACAGGGGGTCCTCCTTCATGAGTGACGAGCTGCGCCAGTTCCTGCTCAGCAAGGGCATAGCCTCGAGCAGGACGACCAGCTACAACCACCGGGCGAACGGGCAAGTAGAGAGGGAGAACGGCACGGTCTGGAAGACCGTCCTGCTGGCCCTACGGTCCAGGGATCTCCCAGTTTCCCGGTGGCAGGCGGTCCTCCCGGACGCTCTCCACTCCATCCGGTCGCTGCTGTGTACCACCACTAACCAAACGCTTCATGAGCGCCTCCTTGTCTTCTCCAGGAAGTCCTCCTCCGGAACGTCGCTGCCGACCTGGCTGGCGGCCCCAGGACCCATCTTGCTCCAGAAATATGTGCGGGCGCACAAGTCGGACCCGTTGGTCAAGAGGGTTCACCTCCTCCACGCGAACCCGCAGTACGCCTATGTGGCGTACCCCGACGGCCGACAGGACACGGTCTCCCTGCAGGACCTGGCGCCCGCCGGAAACACACACACCCCCCCCGACACCGATCATCCCCTCCCTACCACCGGCGCACCCCGTGACCGCCCCCTTCCCGGGAGGATCGGTCCTCCTCCCATGCCCGCCCAGGAGTGAAACAGGAACAAACACCGAAACGCTCCCGGAGACGACAACGCCTGAACAAGCACCTGCACCACCACCGGGGCTGAGGCGATCGACGAGGAAGACCAGACGGCCCGCTCGACTCGTGGCATCCGCGTGACACCAAGAATGTTGTTGTATTGTAACAAAACATTTTTTTTCTCTTGCTAATATTGTAAATAGTTTTGCAAACTTTGTACATAGCCCAGTGTAGGGCTAAAACTGTAGTAACATGTCCGAAATTTTCCTTCCAGGTCCAGCCTTGTAAACCCCTACCACCATGCGAACCACCACCCCGCCGGGTTCCTTTTTAACAAGGGGTGAATGTGGTGGTATGTATTAGGGGTCATGTGGGACTGTGAAGCCGTGATGCTATTGGCTGACAGATCCCGGGTCCTGGTTGGCTGCTGACTCCTGGCTCTGCCCTGAAGGCGGAGTATAAGAACCCGAGCTTCTCCCCGCCGCTTCATTCTGTTGCTGAACTGCTGGGGACAAGTCTCGCTTAATAAAGCCTGAATCGACTTCATCACTTCTCGTCTCTCTCGTAAGTCATTGTGCGCTACACACCCCACATCCACATCTAGATTATTAATGTGCACACGACAAACAGCAAGAGGCCCAGCACTGATCCTTGCGGTACAGCACTGGACATGGGCTTCCAATCACAAAAACAATTGCCACTAAGCCAATTTGGATCCAATTTGCTAAATTGCCACATGGATCACATGGGCTCTTACTTCCTTGATATGTCTCCCATGTGGGTCATTACTTTAAAAAAAGAATTTCGAGTACACAATTCATTTTTTCCAATTAAGCGGCAATTTAGCGTGGCCAATCCACCTACCCTGCATATCTTTGGATTGTGGGGGAGAAACCCACGCAAACACAGGGAGAATGTGCAAACTCCACACGGACAGTGACCCAAAGCCGGGATCGAACCTGGGACCTCGGCACCATGAGACAACAGTGCTAACCACTGTGCCACCATGCTGCCCACCATGTGGGTCATTACGGAAGTCCATGTAGACTACATCACCTGCACTGCCCTGAACTACACACCAAGTCACCTTCTTGAAAAATGCAATCAAATTTTTTAGACATGATTTTCCCATGCTGACTATCCTTGATTAACCCTTCCCTCTCCAAGTGGAGAATAATTCTGTCCCTCAGAACTTTTTCCATAATTTCCCTACCACTGATGACTGACTGACCTCTAACTACCTGTTTTTTTTCTCGACTTCCCTTCCTGACTAATGGTACCACAATAGTCCTCTGGCGCCTCTCACAATGAACAAATTGATTTTCCTTTATTTATGTTTGAAGTGACTACACTGGAAAAGGACCTAATTGGTGGTTTTGGAACATCCTGAGGTCACGAACGGCACCATATAAATACAAGCTCTTTCCTTCAGTTCACACTACAACAGGATTAGCTGCCAGCTTCCTAAAAATCCTGGCTGATAAATTTGTTTGAATTATGTCTACTGAAGATTGGTGCTGTTTCACCAATTATACAAGAACTCAATATATTCTGCAGCTAGTGTTAAAATGATATCTAATGCCTGTACTTAACTCTGACACAGACTTGAAGAGGCTTAAATCCGTCCTTTTTGCATGTTTTTTGCCAATTGAGCAAAAAATGGAAATTTTTTGAATTTCATAGGCCCAATTTTAAACACTCATCCAGACTAAGATTCCGGAAATGCATCTGAGAAATTATTTGCAATTGACTTTCAGCAACTCAGGAAGCACTTAAACATGCTGCACATTCTGTTGAGGTGTCATCTGTGTTACGTTAAACATTTCAGCTGGAGCACAGCATTTATTTCCACCGTATCTCAGCAAAGACACTACCTTGGAGGTTGTGCAGCTTAACCAGTACTGGAAGGCTTGAAGAGTTTAATTGCTAGGAAACATTTCATAAACTTGTCTTGTATTCACAGAAAACATATACAAAATAGCAGCAGGAGTAAGCCATTCGGCCCTTCAAGTACAGAAGTTTGAGGGATGATCTAAACCGATGGTTCTCTGGCTTTGCTGGTTGAATAGCAGAGCACAATCTTCCTGCTCCCACTGAGATGGATTTGAAGGCTTGAGTGAAAACTAACTTGGGCATGCAAGCAGCAGATTGGCAAGTCTATGTGCCTCCAGGTGATCTTGCCAGAGGCAGGTCTGCAGTGACAGCATCACTGTGTAGAGAATAATTAGCATCTTGGAGGATAATGAGGGGCATGAGGATGACTCACCCAAGAACACCCTGGCATTTCAGCAGCCTTCTACTAAGTGCCAAGTCCGTCAACTCCATGAAGACGGCATCCTGATGGAAGGCCGGGTTTGGGGGAGGGTGTGTTGGCAGGTATCATCAGAGGTAAAAACTTCTTACCACAATGACAGGGCTCCTGTCAGGACAGCCCCCACTGTGGCCCGGGGGAACCCTCTGGATGGGGTTTTCACTCTGCTCCCTATCGGTTTTCATCATGTTTGAATTGTACGGAAGTTTCCAAGGGCGTCTCTCTGGCCTGCAGCCTCAGGAACCATCCTGCTGTCCTTCATCGGAATCGGCATCTCAGAAGTGGCCTTTTGGCTGGCCACATCTGGGAAGATCGAGCAGATTTTCAGGACTCACAGACCAGTGAGGACAGGAAACACATTTAATCCTAATGGAAAATCTTTTCTCAGGTGACAAGATTCCGCCCATAGATTCATAGAATGTGTACAGGACAGAAGGTGGCCATTGAGCCCATTGAACCTGTGCTGGCTCTCTGCAAGAGAAACTCCAACTCATAAAGTCCTGCAATTGTTTCTCTTTATCTACTCAAGCAATTCCCTTTTGCATGTCACAGTTGAATCTGCCTCCAGCAAACTCTCAGGTAGTGCATTGCAGATTCTAATTACCTGATATGTTGAAGTGTCCCCTCATGTTGCTGTTGTTTCTTTTGCCAATCACTTTAAATCTGTGTCCTCTGATTCTCGATCCTTCTGCCAAAGGGAAATGTTACTGTCCAACTCTGCCCCCCCTCATGATTTGGAAAGCCTCTATCAAATCTCCTTTCAACCTTCCCTTCTCTAGGGGTAACATTTCCAGCATCTCCAATCTGTTCCTGTAATTGGAATCCCTCATCTCTGGAACCTTTCTCATAATATTTTATCTACACCCTGTCTAATGTATGAACATTATAAGGGTCCTTTGTGATGAGTCCCTTATTTCCCCTTTCTTTTATTTTTGCTGTTTCCATTTTGATCCATGGATGCTTAATGGACATATGTCTTTAAGTCTAGCAGCAGAGAGAATGAGGAATTCAAAAAGTTGCAACATAGTATATATTGCTAGTTTTCAAGCAACAAAACTAAGACTTTGTGGCACCTGAGAGATAGGTTGGGATTTGTTTCGATTGGTTGGCTTATGGCCAATGAATTGGCCAAAATGCTGTATTTTGCCTGGTAACAGGTGGTGATTGGATCCTGCCTGAGCGGGATGATTTCCAGAGACCTAAGGAGAGCAGAGTTGGGTCCTGGATGCTCAATGAAGAAGGAGTTATGAGTGTCTGCTCGCTCTCTCTCTCTTTCCAGAAAATCTGGATTGCTGCTGTATTTCTGAACCTATAGAGAATCTGAATTAATGAATCTTCAGTGAAAACAGGAACCAGAAATCTCAAACTGAAAGCCTTGAAGGAAGGTATGTTAAAACAACCATCTGAAACAAAAAATCTTGTCCTTTTTACTTTACCTATTATTTTATACCCCACTTCTCCCCTCTGTATTTTTTTGCCCTGTGTGTGTAGAGGGTTGCGGGGGGCAAGTTAAAGTGAGGGATTAGGAATTAGATAATAGTGGATCACTGTATTTGCTGCATATTTCATTACATTTCTTGTTATAAATAAAATGTAATTGTGTTTACGTTGACAAACCTGGTGACTGTAATTATTGGGCAGACAAGGGCCAAAGACTTTGGGTATTTTTCTAAGAAGTATTGGTTAATTCAAATGTGTTGCAACTCAGGGTTAAGGGTGGCTGGAATTGACCACGCCCTAGCCCAGGGCGTCGTAACAACATCACTCCTAAAGTGTGGTGCCCAGAATTGGACAGAGTACTCCAGCTGAGGCCAAACCAGTGTTTTATAAAGATTAATCATTACTTCTTGCTTTAAAGTCAAGAGCTTTACAGCATGGAAAGAGATTCTTCGGCCCATCGTGTCCATGCTGCCCATCAAGCACCGATCTACTCTAATCCCAGCACTTAGTCCGTGGTCTTGTCTATGTTATGACACTAGAAGTGTTCATCTAAATGCTTAAATGTTGTGCGTGTTCCCGCCTCTACCACCCTTTTAGCCAGTGAGTTCCAGATTTGTACTACATGCGTCGATTTATAAAACCCAGGATCTCGTATGTTAGTTTTAACTGCTTTCTCAAGCTGCCCTGCCACCTTCTGAAGGGACTAATTGATAGGGTGGACATTGGGAGATTGTTTCCGCTGGTTGGGGAATCTAAATCATGGGGGCACGGTCTCCGTATAAGTGGTGGATTATTTATTCATTCAGTCTTCAATGAAGGGAAAGTTCAGAAGGTAGGTTCTACAATGGTCGGGCGATCTCCCCCACTGAATTTTCCTACCCCAGGTAGTGAAGATGAAAATCTAACCCAGGAGATTAGACCGTGATACAGGCACTGCATTCAAAATCTGAACTAATAGGTAAGAATGAGTAAAACACGCCAAACAAAATGTATGGTGAACCCGTCCCAGCGTTACGTGGAACCATACCAACAAAACAGCCTACACTTAGTGTCAAAATCAAATTGCTTCAAATTTCTCACATAGTATTTGTGTTCAATCTAAACCCTGCCACCTCTAGTGACCCAACATGAGGCTTTCCTTTAGTTACCAAGGATTGATCAATGCCACCTGAATGAAGAGAGAGTGTGGTGGCAGGCTGTAGCTTTTCAGTGCAAGGGTCAATGTTTAGAAATGGTGTTACACCTTTATGTAAAGGGTTAAGAGGTGACCTTGTTAAGGCTGGAGCCTCATCTAAACAAATGCAGGAGCTACAATGTCTGCCCATTGACTGATGTTACATTCAGAGGGTCTTGTGAGGATCGAATATTGCAAGGAAACAGTTTCACCCGTTCCTTTTCCTATAGTGACTCAGCTGCAGAATGATCTGTTGTGCGTACAAGAACTGGGATTTGGGTATCAATACACCATTATCATGGCTCTTTCGACCAGATCCAGCCAACCTGGCTGTGAGCTGGAGTCCAGTGTTGGCATTGCCAGAGTGGTAGGAGAATTTGTGTCGGCGTTTGCTTTGTGTGCTCTGGGCCTTCCCTACTGGGGTGCACGCTCTCCACAATGCATGGCAAAAATAAACCCTCTCTAAATACCTATCTGCAAGAGATTAAAAGGGAAAAGCTGTGTTTCAGTGGTTTCAGGATGAAATGTTTCCTGGTGGAGTATAATATAACTGTTGAAAATGGTAACCATGAGGCAAATAAAAGGACATCTCCGAAAGTTCTATCCCCATCTCATCCCAAAGAATCCAGGTCAGAGTTGCCAATGGCTATCTCTTCAAATGTAAACAGTAGCTTCTGATTGGGATGATCCCTCTATTGCCACATTTCCTGGAAACTCATCCAAGAACATAAAGATGTTAGAAATTGGTAGTTCACCCAAGTCACCATCCATTGTCCCGTGCCATCTCTCCCTGAGTGATTGTCGTCCAATAGGGCATGCAGGAAAGTATTGCTTTCCCTGCAGTTACAGAGCATAGTATCTATATGTCACAGTACAAACTACCTGGACGCTGTCCACAAGAACAGCAGACCATTTGCTGGGAGGCCGATGAATGACGGGAGGCCGTTGAATATGGAGTCGCTGCCGTTAATTGTACGGAAATAAGGCTTAAGTGGTGATATTTGGTTTCTCGCCACACTACGGCGAGATCCCAATTTCGCCTCTGGGAGCAGACCAGTTCCATCCCAAACTATTAGGCACGGTTCTCTTTTCCGGCCTCTCTCGCTACTCACTGACCTCATTTCGCTCAAGCGAGAGCACAACAAGGCCGGAGAATCATGCCTCCTGTCTCTGTGGCAGCTTTTCATGCTGTTTCCTGGTGGCTTTCCAAATCCTTCTGCCCACCTATTCAAAACAGAATTCTTTTATCTCTCTAAGTTCTGCCGAGCCCCTCAAAGATGGTTCAGTGCAGGAATTTCCAGACTTGAACTCATCGTAGCTATCTGGGCTTTTGATTACCCACTCCAGTTTACACAAAAGAACAGGCCATTCTATGAATATGCAATTAACCTTCAATTTGTGGACAAAAGAGACCATCAGACTCTGTAATGGGCTAATGGCTAGCCCGATCAGAGTGTCCCGGAGGACAATGGTTCTTGAGTGAATCACCCTGGCTGAACAGGGGTATCCTGTTTATTCCTATTAACGAGTTTAAGTCTGAATGGGACAATGTAACTAAGGCCAGGTTTGGACGTATGCCTCTGACTCAGTGCTAGAAGTTTTATCCTCAGCCTGCTAACCCCCAAATTGCCCAATACAACTTTGATTCCATTTTCAGATCCATTTTTCTAACATGTCCCTATCGTAACAGTGGAAACTGTTTTCCCCCCTTTTTTGTAAGTCTTTACTTTGGCTGGTTGTTCCTAATTGCCAATATACATACCATTTGGAAACCTTTCCCAAGTTGCTGTCTAAAACAGGACTTTCAGTGCAACTGAATATTTTTCTCAGGCATTTATTTGTTATGTAATTTGACAGACAAATTTACAAATCAGTGCGAGTTACTCAGTATGAAAAATTACCTACAAAATGTAAGGATGAGCTCTGATCAGTGATATTTCAATTTATATAAAAAGGAACCTCTCCATCATTCCACTTCCCTGAAGTCACTGACCTGGACTCAGATAGGATTCCATGGGATCTGTTCCACAACTTGCTACACAGCAGCTTAGACAGTGCGTGTTCCAGATGTTGATTATTTTGTGGCAGGACATCATGACTGAGTCTGATTCCGATCTTGGCGCGTTCACGCATGCACATTGTCAGTCATTGTACAGCAATGATGAGTGGCAGCGTTTCTGGTTCGAAGGTGCTGAGAGAAAAAGAGGCTATTGTGTTGCCCCACTGTCCACCAGTTTCACTCTCCTCATTTGTGTATCACATGTGGCAGATACCCATAGTTTCACTGGGAGAAACTATTACATTGTGACCAATGTAAAAACCATGGGCAGGACTCTCCATCGGTCGACACCGGAATCGGGAAAGGCGATTGGGCGGAGAATAGGTTTTGAGAGCAAAATCGTGGCCGCCGCCAGGTTTACGCCAAATCACAATTCTCCGGTGCCGCGACAATGCATTCCACTCCACACGTACAGTAAGCGGCGTTGGCATATCGTTAGTAGGCCTGACCCAGAATTCTCCAGGGCCTCCGCGATGTTCCGCCTCCACCGAGGGGAATTCCCAACGGCGAGGTTCACTTGTGCTTTCAAAACTCGTGAATCAGGCAGATGAGGGAGAGAGAGGGGGTATGGAAAGTATCCAGCACCGCCATAGTGTGCTGACAGGCTGGGGCGCTTCTGCCAGGTCTGGGGGAGTAGCGGGAGCTGGGCACGGAACACCATTGCTGCAGCCTGCGAGGCAGCCATGTGGCTGTGTACGTCACTGACTGCCCGCTGAGAACCTAACGCCATGGGTTAGTGTGGGTGTCTCCCCACACATCCTCCTAGCCCCAGCTGATCCATCAATGGGATGGACGCGCGCCAGCGCAACCATTGCCATCTGGTTGGTTGGGATGAGTGTGTGTGTGGGGAGTGGGGTGCTAACATGCAACTGCAGCTTGTCAGCCTCTCGAGTGTCAATCCCGACTCGGGCAAATCCAACACTGTTTTCCTTTGGAATCGATTGTGTTCCACATGGGGTCGGTGCTAGCCCCTCAACAGTCGCTGAATTGGTCCAGGTGCAGCACCAGTTTTGCTGTCGTAGAACTCCATGAACCCTGCCCCGGAGTCAACACTTAGTCTGAGAAACAGAGAATCCAACCGCATGTTCATCCACGGGCCTGCCTAGATGAAGAAAATGCAACCAAATTTAAGTTTGTTAGCTCTGAATGGCCTGTTTGGATGGTAGACCGAATATTGGATATTAAAATAACTATTAGAAAATAACTATTTCAGCTGGCAACAGTGTATATGCTTAAATAACCTATTTTATATGGAAAATGTGCTCCACCGGAATCTGCCATTCAAAATCCCCCCCCTCCCAGCCATGGCCAGGGAGCTATTACTGCTCACCCCACCCACATCCTATCCACCCAAACCCTGATCCAGGTCAAAATCAAAGTTTCTTTCCAAAAAAATCGCTTTTGATCGCTTATTTGAATTGGACAAACTTGTGACAATTAAATCTTATCCAGAGAAAGACTGAAGAACGAGATGAGAAATAAATCTGCTCTCCCTTTTCTTTGAACTCCAATAAGCAGCCCACAATCTGTACTCAGGTACGCCTAATTGGATTTTACAACTTTTTGAACGTAACTCATTAAATCCTTCATTCTATGACTCCATGAATTACATTCAACAAATTGAAAACCCAAATTGGCATTTTGAAACAGTTAAACCCACTCAAAGCATTATTTTAAACGACAACATCTTTACTCAACCCTTAATCACAGAAAATGCTTTGGGAGTTATTAGGGACAATAAATGGTGCACAGTGCTATCAATCTTCTTTTATGTAATGACCAGAAAAAAAACATGTGAAATCTACACTACATAAGAGAAGAGTTGCAATTTACACTTGTATCTTCTCTTTAAATCTTTAACAACTTTAATTACTGATACTAGGGTCAATTATGTGGCAATTGGCTAGCAATGTTTCGGAGATGAGGATAATTACATATGAATTATTGAATATTAACGATTCAGAGGGATTAGTGAACAATATGCACTCTTCAGGCTGTGTTTTAGTAATTATTGAAATTGAATCGGAGAACTCATGTTTCATGAGTGGAAGTCAAAAATATATATCCATAATAGCGGCCTTGTTCTGCATATGTTAACGGGAAGCTGGATGAAAGATACAGAATCTAATGGTGATACACATGCTGGCAGTTTTAATTCATTCTCAGTATGTGGTCATCATTGTCAAGGTCAGCATTCATTATATACTGGTGACTGGTGAAAACACACCAGAGGGAAGATAAGAGATGACCACATTAGTGTGGAACTGGAGTCAGATCGAGGCCAGGCCAAGTATGGCCAGCAGTTCCCCTTCTTGAAAGGACATCTATTAATGAACCAATTGGCTTTTTATGAAATTTGACGGTTTTAACTAAGCTGGCTGGATGGCTGGTTTGTGATGCAGAGCAATGCCAACAGCGTGGGTTCAATTCCCATACTGGCCGAAGTTATTCATGAAGGCCACTCCTTCTCAATCTTGCCCCGTGCCTGAGGTGTGGTGACCCTCAGGTTAAATCACCACCAGTCAGCTCGCTCTCTCAAAAAAGGGGAGAGCAGCCTATGGTCATCTGGGTCTGTGGCGACAAGAAACATAATCATTGCACTACAACATCTGTGGATCTATTACCTTTCTGTGGGGTCATCAGCCCAAAATAATGAAAGTAGACTTGATTGTTACATTCTCCGGAGAAAAAATTAGAAGGAGTATAAAAAAGTTAGGGAAGTTAAAATGAATTCTGGTGACTTTCACTTAGGAATGGCCTAATGTGAAGCGGATACCGATTTTTCTCCCAAGAAGCTAATGTTCCTTGATGGAACTGGAATGTTACTTCATGGGGTGAACTGAAGGCTGCAGTGTAATGACTGATGATAATCATCAAGATTATGCCTGTGCTTGAAAACCGAAAGCACTATTGTTCTCCTTTCAAAAGTGAGAAGGGGTGGCAATCAGTCTGATTGTGGATAGGAGGGAGAATGTTGGTAATCAGCAGGTTTGATTGTAAATTACCAAAAGTTTATGAAATTTAAGCATTATTACATCAAACACCCCTCCCACTTGATACTCTGACTTTCCTGCTTGCTGCCTAAATCAAAGATATCCTCAGCACTTGATGCACGATCAATTGAACAAAGACTAGAGTTGGATACAACTGAGGCTTTATTGCTCTATGATGTGTGATGGTGACGTTGTCTAGGTACGGGAAGGTGGCCCGCAAACCGTACCGGTCGACCATTCGATCCACCTCCCTTTGGAAGACCGAGACCCATTAGTGACGCCGAAGGGAACCCTGAGGAAGTGATAGAGACGACCGTCCGCCTCAAAAGCAGTGTATGGATCGTCCGATTTACGAATGGGGAGCTGGTGTTAGGCAGATTTGAGGTCTACCGTTGAGAAGACCCGGTACTGTGCAATCTGATTGACCATATCAGATATGCGTGGGAGGGGGTACGCGTCGAGCTGCGTGTACTGATTGATGGTCTGGCTGTAGTCCACGACCATTCTGTGTTTCTCCCCAGTTTTAACGACTACCACTTGGGCTGTCCAGGGGCTGTTGCTGGCCTCGATGATGCCTTCCCGAAGCAGCCGCTGGACCTCGGACCTGGTGAAGGTCCTGTCCTGGGTGCTGTACCGTCTGCTCCTGGTGGCGACGGGTTTGCAATGCGGGGTTTGATTTGCGAAGAGAGAAGGCGGATCGACCTTTAATGTCGCGAGACCGCACACAGTGAGGGATGGTAGGGGCCCGCCGAAATTCAGGGTTAGGGTCTGGATATTACACTGGAAGTCCAGGCCTAGTAGTAGAGCAGCGCAGAGGTTAGGGAGGACGTAGAGGCGGAAGCTGCTGAATTCTGCGCCCTGGACCGTGAGTGTGACCGTACAGTACCCCCGGATTGCGATGGGATGGGATCCGGAGGCAAGGGAGATTCTTTGGTTGGCGGGGTGTACCGCGAGGGAGCAGCGCCTCGCCATACCTGGGTGTATGAAGCTTTCGGTGCTCCCGGAGTCCAGCAGGCAAGGGGTCACGTGGCCGTTGATTTTCACGCTGGTCGATGCGGTGGCCAGGTTGTGTGGACGAGACTGGCCGATCTTCACTCAGGCGCGTCGTGGTCGGTCGTCGCTGGCTTCGGATGATGGAGAGCCTGGGGGGCCCAGGTCCTGGAATGCTGTCGGTGTCCATGCCCCGTGGGGGAGACAAGATGGCGGCACACGAAGATCCTGCGGGGGACAAAATGGCGGTGCCCATGGGCCGCACGTTGCGGGGGTTGGACAAGATGGCGGTGCCAATGGGCGCGCCCTAACCTCTGCGTGGACTGAGGGGGAGAAGATGGCAGTGCCCACTTGCCGTACGTGGCCCTGGGAGGTGAAGATGGCGGCGCCCACTGGCCGCGAGTGGCCCCGGGAGGTGAAGATGGCTGCACCCACTGGCCGCGCGTGGTCCGGAGAGATGAAGGTGGTGGCGCCCATTGTGCGTAGACCACGGGGGTGGGGGCGATAGTGGCGACTGCGCGGGCCTGGCACACCGCGGCGAAGTGCGAGGGTGTTACTGCTGGCGGCGCCCACTGGCCGCAGAAGTAACATCGGGGGACATCCGGGTGCGGCGATGACCAGCTAAGTCGCACGTTTCGGCACCTCCCGTTGGAAGGGACTTTTGGGCTCTTAATAGGAGCCCCAACGGTAATTTAAACGGCCAAAAACACTGTGCGGTAAACCAGAAGGGAATCCCCCGGACACGCATGGATAAGGGAGAGGATAGCGGCCGGATGGCGGAGGATCCTCTGGAGCAGCGGCAAGGAAGGCAAGCTCAAAGCAAGATGGCGTCGGAAGGTGGCTGTTTGTTATGGGGCCCGGACCAACAAGAGTTCCTGCGGCGCTGTGTGGAAGAGCTGAAAAAGGAGTTGAAGAAGGAGCTGTTGGCCCCGATATTACAGGCGATTGAAGGGCTAAAGGAGGAGCAGAAGACCCAAGAGCTGGAGCTTTGGGTCGTGAAGGCAAAGGCTGCTGAAAATGAAGACGAAATACAGGGCCTGGTGATGAAGACAGAGACGCACGAGGCACAGCACAAAAGGTGTGTGGAAAGGCTGGAAGTACTGGAGAATAATTCGAGGAGGAAGAATTTAAGAGTTCTGGGTCTTCCCGAAGGCGCAGAAGGGGCGGACGTCGGGACATATGTGAGCATGATGCTTCACTCGCTAATGGGATCGGAGGCCCCGACGGGCCCTTTGGAGGTGGAGGGAGGTTATCGAGTTTTGGCGCGAAGACCGAAGGCTGGAGAAATACCTCGAGCAATAGTGGTGAGGTTTCTCCGCTACAATGACAGAGAGACGGTCCTCAGATGGGCGAAGAAAACTCGGAGCTGTAGGTTGGAGAACGCGATGATCCGCGTATACCAGGATTGGAGTGCGGAGGTGGCGAGAAGGAGGGCAAGTTTTAATCGGGCTAAGGCGGTGCTTCACAAAAAGAAGATCCAGTTTGGAATGTTGCAACCGGCGAGATTGTGGGTCACACACCAAGGGAAGCACCACTACTTTGAGACGGCAGAAGAGGCGTGGACATTCATTGTGGACGAGAAGCTGGAATAGTCTGGCGAGAGAAAGAACGTTTGGGACAAAGTGGTGGGGTGATTATGTGGGGTGAGGAAAAAAGGGGGGGGGGATGATTTTTCAAATTTTGTTAATCTTGCGATCCTGTAACTTTTCTCTCTCCCCCATGTTGTGGGGGGGGAGTATGAGGAACTGTGGGCGCCGGCCATTAGGGGCGGGGCCGAGTGGGAAACGCGGGCTTTGTCCCCGCGCTATGGTAATTATGGCGGGAACAGGGACGCAGGAAGGAGGGGGCCTCGCACAGTGGGGGCCGAGGATAAGGGGGGAAGCCGAGGTCAGCCAGAGTTCGCTGACTTCTGGGAGCAACATGGGGGTTGCAACTACGCTAGAAGGGGGAGGGGGGGTTAACTGGGTTGCTGCTGCTAAGGAGAAGGGGGAGCTGTTATGGGATGGGGTGGTCGAGGCGGGAGGGCGCCGTCGGGGGGATACACGGGTACGTGGGAACCGGGTGAGGAGCTGGGTTAAAAAAGGGGATGGCTAGTCGACAAGGTGGGGGGGGGTAAAGAGCCCCCCAACCCAGCTGATCACGTGGAACGTGAGAGGGCTGAACGGGCCGATTAAAAGGGCACGGGTACTCGCACACCTCAAGCAATTAAAGGCAGATGTGGTTATGTTCCAGGAGACGCATCTGAAACTGATAGACCAGGTCAGACTACGTAAAGGATGGGTGGGGCAGGTGTTTCATTCGGGTTTAGATGCGAAGAACAGGGGGGTGGCCATCTTAGTGGGGAAACGGGTACTGTTTGAGGCAAAGACCATAGTGGCGGATAGTGGGGGTAGATATGTGATGGTGAGTGGCAGATTGCAAGGGGAGGCGGTGGTTCTGGTGAACGTATACGCCCCGAACTGGGATGATGCAAATTTTATGAGGCGTATGTTCGGACGTATCCCGGACCTGGAGGCGGGAAAGTTGGTAATGGGGGAGACTTCAATACGGTGCTTGATCCAGGGCTGGACCAGTCGAGGTCCAGGACCGGGAGGAGGCCGGCAGCGGCCAGGGTGCTCAAGGACTTCATGGAGCAGATGGGAGGGGTAGACCCCTGGAGATTTAGTAGGCCTAGGAGTAAGGAGTTCTCATTTTTCTCCCATGTTCACAAAGTATACTCACGGATAGACTTTTTTGTCTTGGGAAGGGCACTGATTCCGAAGGTGACAGGGACGGAATATACGGCCATAGCTGTTTTGGACCACGCTCCACATTGGGTAGACCTGGAGGTAGGAGAGGAAAAAGAACAGCACCCACTCTGGAGAATGGATATGGGCTTATTGGCGGATGAGGGGGTATGTTTAAGGGTGAGGGGGTGCATCGAAAGGTACTTGGAGCTTAATGACAATGGAGAGGTTCAGGTGGGAGTGGTCTGGGAGGCGTTGAAGGCGGTGGTTAGAGGGGAACTGATATCCATAAGGGCACATAAAGGGAAGCAAGAGGGTAAAGAAAGGGAGCGATTGCTGAAAGAACTTTTGAGGGTGGACAGGCAATATGCGGAGGCACCGGAGGAGGGACTGTACAGGGAAAGACAAAGGCTACATGTGGAATTTGACCTGCTGACCACGGGTAAGGCAGAGGCACAGTGGAGGAGGGCACAGGGTGTACAGTATGAGTATGGAGAGAAGGCGAGTCGGCTACTGGCCCACCAATTGAGGAAGAGGGGAGCAGTGAGGGAGATAGGTGGGGTGAGAGATGAGGAGGGAGAGATGGAACGGGGAGCGGAGAGAGTGAACGGGGTGTTCAAGGCATTTTATGAGAGGTTATATAAGGCTCAGCCCCCGGAAGGGAAGGAGGGAATGATGTGTTTCTTGGATCAGCTGGAATTCCCTAAGGTGGAGGAGCAGGAGAGGGCGGGACTGGGAGCACAGATTGAGATGGAGGAGGTGTAAAAGGGATTGGGAGCATGCAGGCGGGGAAGGCCCCGGGACCGGATGGATTCCCGGTGGAATTTTATTGGAAGTATATGGACTTACTGGCCCCGCTTTTGACGAGAACCTTTAATGAGGCTAGGGAAAGGGGGCAGCTGCCCCCGACTATGTCGCAGGCAACGATATCGCTCCTTTTGAAGAGGAAAAAACCCGCTACAGTGTGGTTCCTACAGGCCCATTTCCCTTTTAAATGTAGATGCTAAGCTCCTGGCCAAGGTGATGGCGACAAGGATAGAGGACTGTGTCCCGGGGGTGGTCCACGAGGATCAAACTGGGTTCGTTAAGGGGAGACAGCTGAACACGAACATACGGAGGTTGCTAGGGGTAATGATGATGCCCCCACCAGAGGGGGAGGCGGAGATAGTGGTGGCAATGGACGCCGAGAAAGCATTCGACAGAGTGGAGTGGGATTATCTGTGGGAGGTGCTGAGGATATTTGGTTTTGGAGAAGGGTATATCAGATGGGTACAGCTGCTGTATAGGGCCCCGGTGGCGAGCGTGGTCACGAACAGACAGAGGTCTGATTACTTCCGTCTTCATAGAGGGACGAGGCAGCAGTGTTCCCTGTCTCCGTTACTGTTTGCATTGGCGATTGAGCCCCTGGCCATAGCACTGAGGGGCTCCAGGAAGTGGAGGGGAGTACTTAGGGGAGGAGAAGAACACCGGGTATCCTTGTATGCAGATGATTTATTGCTGTATGTTGCGGACCCAGTGGAGGGGATGCCTGAGATAATGCAGACACTCAGGGAGTTTGGGGAATTTTCGGGGTACAAATTGAATATGGGTAAGAGTGAGTTGTTTGTGGTGCATCCGGGGGAGCAGAGCAGGGGAATAGATGACTTACCGCTGAGGAAGGTAACAAGAGATTTCCGGTACTTAGGGATTCAGATAGCCAGGAGTTGGGGAACCTTACATAGGCTTAATTTAACAAGATTGGTGGAGCAGATGGAGGAGGATTTTAAGAGATGGGACATGGTGCCCCTGTCACTGGTGGGTAGGGTGCAGGCGGTCAAAATGGTAGTCCTCCCGAGATTCCTCTTTGTGTTTCAGTGCGTTCCGGTGATGGTCACAAAGGCTTTTTTCAAGAGAATTGAGAAAAGTGTCATGAGTTTTGTGGGGGCCGGGAAGACCCCGAGAGTGAGGAGGGGGTTCTTGCAGCGTGGCAGGGATAGGGGGGGACTGGCACTACCGAGCCTAAGTGAATACTACTGGGCCGCCAATATCTCAATGGTGTGTAAGTGGATGGGAGAAGGGGAGGGAGCGGCGTGGAAGAGATTGGAGATGGCGTCCTGCAAGGGAGCCAGCCTACAAGCAATGGTGACGGCGCCGTTGCCGTTCTCCCCGAAGAAATACACCACAAGTCCAGTGGGGGTGGCAACACTAAAAATTTGGGGGCAGTGGAGACGACACAGGGGAAGGACGGGAGCCTCGGTGCGGTCCCCGATAAGAAATAACCATAGGTTTGTCCCGGGGAGAATGGATGGGGGATTTGGAGCATGGCAGAGAGCTGGGGTTGTGCAACTGAGAGATCTGTTCGTAGACGGGACGTTTGCGAGTCTGGGAGCGCTGACGGAAAAATATGGGTTGCCCCAAGGGAATGAATTTCGATACATGCAACTGAGGGCTTTTGCGAGGCAGCAGGTGAGGGAATTCCCGCAGCTCCCGATGCAGGAGATTCAAGATAGAGTGATCTGAGGAACATGGGTGGGGGATGGTAGGGTGTCTAACCCGGCGAAGGATATTGCTTATGTGGAAGGAAGCCAAACCCCCGGGCGTGGAGACCTGGATAAATGACATGGCAGGGTTTATAAAACTAGAACGGATAAAGTTCGCACTAAGGGGTTCGGCTCATGGGTTCACCAGGCGGTGGCAACCGTTCATTGACTACCTCGCAGAACGATAAAGGAAATGGGAAGGTAGCAGCAGCAACCCGGGGGGGGGGGGGGGGGGGAGGGCCCGGGCGGGTCCTCAGGGATTTTTGTGTATAGATATTTGTACCAGGTTATGTATATTGGATTGCTTGATTTTATTTTTGGAGAGTTATTATTTTTGATATGGCAGTTGCCATTTGTTTATATATTATTTATTTATTTGTTAAAACGGCCACTGTTATTTATACTGTTTTATTGTTGTAAAAAGGAAAACATTTGTATTGTTTTGTTTGGTCAAAAAATTTTGAATAAAATATATTTAAAAAAAAAGAAGTAACATCGGGGACCCCCGGGGTGCGCGAGCTGGCGTGTGGTGCAGACGTACAAGCTGGGTAAGGCCCCTGCTGGGGCGGCCGTCTGTGGGGCCCACGATGCGTAGGAGGGGTGGGCCGCGCAGCTGGGGGGGTAGGCCTGAATGTTGCGTGAGGCGACTGTCATAGAGAGAGCTAGCTTCTTTGTTTCAGCTAGGTCGAGCATGGCCTCTTCTAACCGTCTTTGGCGTATGAGGTCCGACCCAATCCCCGTAACGAACGTGTCCCGCATAAGGAGGTTTGAATGTTCAGTGGCCGTAACGGCCTGACAGTCACAGTCCCGGACGAGTGGGATTAGGACCCGCCAGAAGTATGGACTCACCAGGGAGTTGAGAGCGAGTGGCGAGTACATGCCTGGCGAAGAGCGTATTCGCCTTCTGAGCAACGCCATGCCGTTGGCGTAGTTCGGGGCGTCCTGGATCAGCGGAAACATGTTGGAGCTCAACCTTGAGTCCAGGATCTGCATCTTCTGAGCCTCCGGAACAGGGGTGGTCGTTGAGTTGATGTACGCCTCGAAGCAAGCTAGCCAGTGATTAAAGTTCTTTTTGGCGTCGCTTGATTGCGGATCCAGCTGCAGGCGATCTGGCTTGATACAGAGGTCCACCTTTTAGAAAATCTTAGAGCAATAAATTGATGCACGATCAATTGAACAAAGACTAGAGTTGGATACAACTGAGGCTTTATTGCTCTAAGATGTGTGGCCTCCCACAGCAGCTGGCAAAATGGCTGCTGAGTGGAGGACACGCATATTTATACTCTGCCTACTGGGCGGAGCCAGCAGGCAGGGACTACCGGCGAACCTGTAGTACAGGTCCTACCTTACATCACCTAATAAAGGTGTAACAGTGGTTTACCACAGCACTATAATTGTCAAAGCCCTGTGGAGCTCCTTGAATCAGAAATTTGCACCCGATATGAATGCTGTTGCTCTCATTCATTGTCATTCAAATGCCACCATTGAGTTTATGATACTGGTTCCAGGCTCTTGCCCTGTAGAATCTGATAGTCAAAAGTTGGGCCTGTTGTGAAGGTTGATTCATCCAATAATGTGACAACAATTCTGACCATTTATTTCCTTTATGCGACCACTCTGTTGGATTACGAACTTCCCATTTCACATTTTGCAGTAGATTGATTCCATGATTTTTAAATAGACACAGTCATGTAATTGATTAGCGGAGGAGGTCTTCAGAAAGTTATGAAAGCTTGGGACATGTTGCAGACGATTGAGGTACAGGGGATTTGAGTTGTTTTAAATAAAAGCATTTTTCTCATTAGGTCACTAGAATGATGCCAGGGATGAGGGGCTTAAATCATGTAGATTGATCAGATAAGATGATATTGTTCTTGTTCAAGTAGAGATAATTCTGGGGAGATTTAATTGAAGTGTTCAAAATCAGGTTGATAGAGTAAATAAGGAGAGACATAATTAGACTAATTGGCAAAGTAAGCAAAGGCAAAGATGAGTTGAATATTTTATTCCCCAGCAATTTGATATTCAAAAGCATTTCCATCACTGAATTCTCCCACTATCAACATCCTGGGGGTTATCATTGACCAGAAACTGAACTGACCATTGATTTAAATATTGTGGCTTCCAGAGCAGGCCAGAGACTGGGAATTCTGAGGAAAGTAACTCATCTCATGATTTCCCAAAGCATCTCCACCACCTACAAGGCACAAGTCAGGAGTGTGATGGAACACTCTCCACTTGCCTGGATGAGTGCAGCTCTAACAATATTCAAGAAGCTCAACGCAATCCAGAACAAAGCAGCCCATTCATTTTTTTAAAATTTAGAGTGCCCAATTCACTTTTTCCAATTAAGGGGCAATTTAGCAAGACCAATTCACCTACCCTGCACACATTGTTTGGTTGTGGGGTGTAGCCATCTGGGATGGCCACTTCCCGATTACAAAATGGACATTCTGCAAAGATTGCGGGGAAAATGGACAATACTGAGAAAACAAGCAGGTTCAGAGTTTTGTCTGTTTATTGGAGCCGCAGCTCCCAGACAAGACCAAAACTGTAGGCCCATTAGCATACTAATGGCCCATCTCCGGGAACAAAAGAGTAACATTTGAGTAACCGATACTAAGGCAGACACCCCGGCGCCAGAGGAGACCGGAACAAAGCAGGCCAACGGCCACCGTGGACACGCCCAGCCACCAGGGCACCCGCCCCTTTATTGGACGAGATCAATAGGAATGATCAAGAAACGGCCCAATTGATTGAGGCCAAGTTCAAGGCCCGCCCAAAAGAGCACTAAGCCCTTTTGGGTGTAAGAAGGAGCCCCCAAGAGAGAATTGTTCTCTTGGACCCGGCTCTCACCGTGGAGAGACCTGTCCACCAGCTGCACCAGAAGCAAGTAAGTCCAAGGTCAACGCTCGCTACCAGACAGATGACCTTAGCTGTTCCCCTTCACCACTTCGACCCCAGCAGCATCAGATCCGAACAACGGCCATTGTTCCTCTGACTGAGTGGGCACCCGAAGCTAAGTATAGGCTTTAGCAGTAGTGATAGTTTAGTCTGTAGTATTTGTGCATGAGTATATTTAACTGTGTGTGTAAAGAAATAAGCATTTGACTTTGAACTAACTAACTGGTGTATCAAGTCTTTGATTAGTATTCGGTTTGAACCTTGTGGCGGTATCGAAAGATACCTGGCGACTCTAGAGCAAACGTAATTAGAATTAAGGAAGGCGACCATATTGACCGCCATATTCAGAGCCAAATAAATATAGCAACATTTAGCAACGGGGTGAGACCCACGCAGATATGGAGAGAATGTGCAAACTCCACGCGGACAGTGACCCGGGGTTGGGATCGACCCCGGTGTCATGATATCCACATTAACATATCATGGTGCAATCACACACATACACTGATGGACAGGTAGTTCGACCAACCAACACACACACAACATCGCAGCCAATCACCAGTGAGAGCACACGCACTATAAAACAGGAAACACCACAGTTCCCGCTCATTCTACCAGGAGATAGCTCAGAGCACAGAGCTCACAGCGTGCCACTCAGACATAGACCATGTGCTGAGTGCCTCTCTAAGATAGTGATAGGGCTGGGTCCACAGGTTAGCTGGTGAAGTACAAACCACAGCCAGAAGTTAATAGTTATTATTGTACAGAATAACAAAACAGAGTTGTACCATCTACAACCGTGTTGGTTTGTTTGTGTATCGGAACACCCAACACGACACCCGGGTCCTTGGCGCCCTGAGGCAAAAGCAGCCCATTCATCACCTTAAGCATTCATTCCCTTCACCACTGCTGCATCATGGCAGTAGTGCATATTATCTAATAGATGCACTCACTGCAGCATCTCACAAATTCCTTTGACAACCCCTTCCAATCCCACTACCTCTCACACCTCAGAGCAGATGCTTGAGAACACCACCATCTGCAAGCTCTGCTCCAAGCCACTTACTATCCTGACTTGGAAATACATCCTTCACTGTTGCTGGATTAATGTTCTGGAATCTCATTCCTAACAGCGCTGTGGGTCTACCTCCACCACATGGACTGCAGAGGCTCAAGCAGGTGGTTCACCAGCACCTTCTCGGAGTGGTGACTAGAAACTAGGGATGGTCAATAAATGTTGATCTAGACAGTGACATCTATATTACATGAAAAAAGAACGTGGAATGCACTAACTGAAAGTGTGGTGAAAGCATATTCAAGAATATTTTTCAAAGGGGAATTGGATAAATAATTGGGAAAAAAGAAAAAATTATAGTGCTGTGTGAAATGAACAAGGGTATGGGATGAATTGGTTTGCTTTCTCACAGAGCCAACACAGGAATGATGGGCTGAATGACCTTCCGCTGTGTGGTATCATTCAATAAGTCAATGTTTCTAGGCTATTATTTTGCAATGGTGCTTTTTAATTGCAATCAACAATGTTGTAGCTATGACTGGTGACACAATCGGAACAGTCCATGGTCATGATAATACAGTCATCGTGTTTTACATTGTCATCCGTAATCGACACATTTGTTGTTCCTGAAGTCAATGTGCTTAGTCATAATCCAATATGCACTTGATTGCTTTGGTGTCAGTGCAGCTCAGTGAGTAACACTCTCATCTCTGAGTCAAGTGGTTATGGATTCTGTGTCCCACTCAAGTGCAAAATCTATCCTTAAACTTTAGTGCGGTACTAAGGGAGTGATGCATTGTTAAATGCACCATTTTTGGATGAGACATTAAACCAAGATTGTGCCTGCTCTCTCAGGTGAACGTAAAAGATCCTATGGCATTATACAGAGAAGAGCTGGGGATTCTTCCTGGTGACCTGGACAACTTTTATGCCTCATCCATCTTCATTAAAACAGATTATCTGCTCACTATCGCATCGCTGCTTGTGGTGCATTGCTGTGCGGAAATTGGCTGCCAAGTCTCCTAAAATGACAACTTCAAAAAGTACTTTATACACGGTAAAGTACTTCGAGACATACAGTCAGCGAGCACCTTGACCGCACAAGAAAACAGTGACACTAAAAGGACTCAGTAAGAAGTCTTACAACACCAGATTAAAGTTCAACAGGTTTCTTTGGAATCACTAGCTTTCGGGGCACAGCTCCTTCATCAGGTGAGCCACTACGGTGGGTATTGCCCTTGAGTGGGCCATGTGATGCCCCGCCAGCAGATGGCGGCTGGGTAGGGGTATATGGCAGAGGGTGGGGTGCCGGGTGGGGGTGTGGGGCACCCATATGGCCGGTGTCACTCTGCCAAACCGGGGGCCAAGGTGGGTGGTCAGTGGGGTGTGCAGCAAGTTGGCTGCCTTGCAGGTTGTGGTAATAGTGAGCCGTGATTGAACGCAGCCCCCCCCCCCCCCCACTGGCCCTGGCAGGCCCCCCCCCCCACACTCCAGCCAGCGTCTGGCCCGACAACCGATGGTCGTACCTCTCTGTGTCCTACCACCTCTCTCTCCCTCATCGGCCATAATGCTAGTTTCACAATTTTTAAATGCACAAGTGAACTGCGGCATCGGGAACTCGGCCCATCGTAGGTGGAGAATCGTGGAGTCCCGGAGAATACCGGGTCAGGCCCACTAATGGTCTCCAAACGGTGTTTACTGTACGTGCCTTCCAGAACGCATTGACACCGCTGTTGAGGTGACGGAGAATTGCGATTTGGTGTAGGAACCGATTCTCCATCTAATCGCATCTCCTGATTTCGGCGTCAGCCAATGGAAAATCCCACCCAGTATTTACAATTGTCTAGTTTGTATCCTTTTCTGATAAAATGTTTAACTAACTGTTTAGCTTTGCTAAAATTCACAATTCTATTATGCGATTACAATTCTCTTTTAATATTCCATGATTCTGGGCTTAACAAAAGGTTTTTAAAAAAATTAATGTACAGTTAGTCAGAAGGGCTGTTTGGAAATGTAACTCTGCTATGTTGTGAAAATTGCCAGCATTCACAATAGTCTTGAATGCATTAGCTATCTGTTTGAATTGATAGAAAATTTGGATTTAACTGGATCAACATCAAAGGAAGTAAAATTTGGCAGCTCCTTTGTGCTTGGCAGCACCTTTAGATATTAAACGGAACATTTTTGCGTAGAACAGCTTCTTACTTTTTCTATTTTCTGAAACAATTGTGGTCTTAGAAAATTCTTCATTTGGATTTTCAAGTGCAATGGTCCAAGGAAATTTTCACTCACTAAATAAAGTTCATCATAGAATTTACAGTGCAGAAGGAGGCCATTCGGCACATCGAGTCTGCACCTGCTCTTGGAAAGAGCACCCTTTCAAGGTCAACACCTCCACCCTATCCCCATAACCCAGTAACCCCACCCAACACTAACGGCAATTTTGGACACTAACGGCAATTTATCGTGGCCAATCCACCTAACCTGCACATCTTTGGACTGTGAGAGGAAACCAGAGCACCCTGAGGAAACCCACGCACACACGGGGAGGATGTGCAGACTCCGCACAGACAGTGACCCAAGCCGGAATCAAACCTAGGACCCTGGAGCTGTGAAGCAATTGTGCTATCCACAATGCTACCGTGCTGCTCTGTTACAGAGTCATAGAGTCATAGATGTTTACAGCATGGAATCAGGCCCTTCGGCCCTGCTTGTCCATGCCGCCTAGTTTCTATCACTAAGCTAGTCCCACTTGCCCTCATTTGACCCATATCTCTCTATACCCACCTTGCCCATGTAACTGTCTAACTGCTGTCTAACTGCTTTTTCAAGGACAAAATTGTATCCGCCTCTACCACTGCCTCTGGCAGCCCATCCAGATGCTCACCACCTTCTCTGTGAAGAAATTTCCCCTCTGGTCTCTTTTGTATCTCTCCCCTCTCACCTTTAACCTATGTCCTCTAGTACTAGACTCCTCTACTTTTGAGAAAAGATGTTGACTGTCTACCTTATCTATGCTCCTCATTATTATATAGACCTCTATAAGATCACCCCTAAGCCTCCTGCGCTCCAGGGAAAAAAGTCCCAGCGTATCCAGCCTCTCCTTATAACTCAGACCATCAAGTCCTGGTAGCATCCTTGTAAACCTCTTCTGCACTCTTTCTAGTTTAACAATATCCTTCCTATAATAGGGTGACCAGAACTGAACACAGTGTTCCATGTGCAGTCTCACCTATGTCTTGTACAAGTTCAACAAGACGTCCCAACTCCTGTATTCAATATTCTGACCAATAAAACCTAGCATGCTGAATGCCTTTTTCACCACCCTGTCCACCTGCGACTCCATCTTCAAGGAGCTATGAACGTGTACTCCTAGATCTCTTTGTTCTGTACCTCTCACCAATTCCGTACCATTAACTGAGTAGGTCATGCCTTTATTTGATCTACCAAAATGCATCACCTTACATTTATCCAATTTTAACTCCATCTGCCATTCATCGGCCTACTGACCAATTGGTCAAGATCCTGTTGCAATCTTATATAATGTTCTTCACAATCTACTATGCCACCAATCTAGGCAGAGGGCAGTAAAGCGGAGCTGCTGATTGGCCTTTGCAAGGGAAATTTGCATACCTCCGTTGTGGTCACCCGAACTTGAAGGTGTACCTGAGCTAGAGACCCTAGCTGTTCACGTGAAGACAAGCATCCAACAGAGGGCAGTAGAGCGGAGCTGCTGATTGGCCGTTGCAAGGGAAATTTGCATACCTCCGTTGTGGACACCCGAACTTGAAGGTGGTTTGTGGAGGAGCTGTTGTCAAGTGACACTTAAACCCGAAACACTTCTTCAGTGTTTCCCTCCCTATCCCCTCCTCTAACCAAAAAAAAATGCTGTAAAGATCAAGAGGAAGGCTCGAGGGCAGGTAGAAGTAGAAAGAAGTTGAACCGTGACATCACAGCCTGCAGGTAAGGGATTGGCTGGTGACTGGTAAGTAGTTTTTCCCTCAGGTGTTATCGTGCAAGGCGCAGAGGTTGCTGAAGTGTGTGCTTGCTGAGAAGGGGAGTGAATAACAGGTCAGCTCTTTCTTTCTTTTTCTTTTTTTTATCTCGAGGGGATGGCAGGGAAGATAGTGCAATGTTCCTCCTGCAGAATGTTTGAGGTGAGGGACACCGTCAGTGTCCCTGCTGATTTAATCTGTGGGAAGTGCACCCATCTCCAGCTCCTCAGAAACCACGTTAGGGAACTGGAGCTGGAGCTGGATGAACTTCGGATCATTCGGGAGGCAGAGGTGGTCATAGATAGAAGCTTCAGGGATGTAGTTACGCGAAAGAATAAAAATAGATGGGTGACGGTGAGAGGGGCTGGGAGGAAGCAGTCAGTACAGGGATCCCCTGTGGTCGTTCCCCTTAGTAACAAGTATACCGCTTTGGATACTGTTGGGGGGGGGGACTTACCATGGGTAAGCCATGGGGTGCAGGTCTCTGGCACAGTGTCTCTCCCTGTTGCTCAGAAGGGAAGGGGGAGAGGAGTAGAGCATTAGTCATTGGAGACTCCATCGTTAGGGGGATAGATAGGAGATTCTGTGGGAACGAGAGAGACTCGCAGTTGGTGTGTTGCCTCCCAGGTGCCAGGGTGCGTGATGTCTCGGATCGTCTCAGATCGTGTTTACGGGATCCTTAAGTGGGAGGGGGAGCAGCCCCAAGTCATGGTCCACTTAGGTACCTACGACATAGGTAGGAAAAGGGATAGGGATGTAAGGCAGGAATTCAGGGAGCTAGGGTGGAAACTTAGATCTAGGACAAACAGAGTTATTATCTCTGGGTTGTTACCCGTGCCACGTGATAGCGAGACGAGGAATAGGGAAAGAGAGGAGTTGAAGACGTGGCTACAGGGATGGTGCAGGAGGGAGGGTTTCAGATTTCCGGATAATTGGGGCTCATTCTGGGGTCAGTGGGACCTCTACAAATGGGATGGTCTACACCTGGACCAGAGGGGTACCAATATCCTGGGGGGGGAATTTGCTAATGCTCTTCGGGAGGGTTTAAAGTAGTTCAGCAGGGGCTTGGGAACCTGAATTGTAGCTCCAGTATACAGGAGGTTGAGAGTAGTGAGGTCATGAGTAAGGTTTCAAAGTTGCAGGAGTGTACCGGCAGGCAGGAAGGTGGTTTAAAGTGGGTCTTCTTCAATGCCAGGAGCATCCGGAATAAGGTGGGTGAACTTGCAACATGGGTTGGGACCTGGGACTTTGATGTTGTGGCCATTTCGGAGACATGGATAGAGCAGGGACAGGAATGGTTGTTGCAGGTGCCGGGGTTTAGATATTTCAGTAAGCTCAGGGAAGGTGGTAAAAGAGGGGGAGGGGTGGCATTGTTAGTCAAGGACAGTATTACGGTGGCAGAAAGGACGTTTGATGAGGACTCGTCTACTGAGGTAGTATGGGCTGAGGTTAGAAACAGGAAAGGAGAGGTCACCCTGTTAGGGGTTTTTTATAGGCCTCCGAAAAGTTCCAGAGATGTAGAGGAAAGGATTGCAAAGATGATTCTGGATAGGAGCGAAAGCAACAGGGTAGTTGTTATGGGGGACTTTAACTTTCCAAATATTGACTGGAAACGCTATAGTTCAAGTACTTTAGATGGGTCCGTTTTTGTCCAATGTGTGCAGGAGGGTTTCCTGACACAGTATGTAGATAGGACAACGAGAGGCGAGGCCGTATTGGATTTGGTACTGGGTAATGATCCAGGACAGGTGTTAGATTTGGAGGTAGCTGAGCACTTTAGTGATAGTGACCACAATTCGATTACGTTTACTTTGGTGATGGAAAGGGATAGGTATATACAGCAGGGCAAGAGTTATATCTGGGGGAAAGGCAATTATGATGCGATGAGGCAAGACTTAGGATGCATCAGATGGAGAGGAAAACTGCAGGGGATGGGCACAATGGAAATGTGGAGCTTGTTCAAGGAACAGCTACTGCGTGTCCTTGATAAGTATGTACCTGTCAGGCAGGGAGGAAGTGGTCGAGCAAGGGAACCGTGGTTTACTAAGGCAGTCAAAACACTTGTCAAGAGGAAGAAGGAGGCTTATGTAAAGATGAGACATGAAGGTTCAGTTAGGGCGCTTGAGAGTTACAATTTAGCTAGGAAGGACCTAAAGAGAGAGCTAAGAAGAGCCAGGAGGGGACATGGGAAGTCTTTGGCAGGTAGGATCAAGGATAACCCTAAGGCTTTCTATAGATATGTCAGGAATAAAAGAATGACTAGGGTAAGAGTAGGGCCAGTCAAGGACAGTAGTGGGAAGTTGTGCTTGGAGTCCGAGGAGATAGGAGAGGTGCTAAATGAATATTTTTCGTCAGTATTCACACAGGAAAAAGACAATGTTGTCGAGGAGAATTCTGAGATTCAGGCTACTAGATTAGAAGGGCTTGAGGTTCATAAGGAGGAGGTGTTAGCAATTCTGGAAAGTGTGAAAATAGATAAGTCTCCTTGGCCAGATGTGATTTATCCTAGGATTCTCTGGGAAGCTAGGGAGGAGATTGCTGAGCCTTTGGCTTTGATCTTTAAGTCATCTTTGTCTACGGGAATACTGCCAGAAGACTGGAGGATAGCAAATGTTGTCCCCTTGTTCAAGAAGGGGAGTAGAGACAACCCCGGTAACTATAGACCAGTGAGCCTTACTTCTGTTGTGGGCAAAATCTTGGAAAGGTTTATAAGAGATAGGGTTTATAATCATCTGGAAAGGAATAATTTGATTAGACATAGTCAACACGGTTTTGTGAAGGGTAGGTCGTGCCTCACAAACCTTATAGAGTTCTTTGAGAAGGTGACCAAACAGGTGGATGAGGGTAAAGCAGTTGATGTGGTGTATACGGATTTCAGTAAAGCATTTGATAAGGTTCACCACAGTAGGCTACTGCAGAAAATACGGAAGCATGGGATTCAGGGAGATTTAGCAGTTTGGATCAGAAATTGGCTAGCTGGAAGAAGACAAAGGGTGGTGGTTGATGGGAAATGTTCAGACTGGAATGCAGTTACTAGTGGTGTACCACAAGGATCTGTTTTGGGGCCACTGCTGTTTGTCATTTTTATAAATGACCTGCAGGAGGGCGTAGAAGGATGGGTGAGTAAATTTGCAGATGACACTAAAGTCGGTGGAGTTGTTGGACAGTGCGGAAGGATGTTACAAGTTACAGAGGGACATAGATAAGCTGCAGCGCTGGGCTGAGAGGTGGCAAATGGAGGTTAATGCAGAAAAGTGTGAGGTGATTAATTTTGGAAGGAATAACAGGAAGACAGAGTACTGGGCTAATGGTAAGATTCTTGGCAGTGTGGATGAGCAGAGAGATCTTGGTGTCCATGTACATAGATCCCTGAAAGTTGCCACTCAGGTTGAGAGGGTTGTTAAGAAGGCGTACGGTGTGTAGCTTTTATTGGTAGAGGGATTGAGTTTCGGAACCATGAGGTCATGTTGCAGCTGTACAAAACTCTGGTGCGGCCGCATTTGGAGCATTGCATGCAATTCTGGTCGGCACATTATGGGAAGGATGTGGAAGCATTGGAAAGGGTGCAGAGGAGATTTACCAGAATGTTGCCTGTATGGAGGGATGATCTTATGAGGAAAGGCTGTGGGACCTGAGGCTGTTTTCGTTAGAGAGAAGAAGGTTAACAGGTGACTTAATTGAGGCATACAAGATGATCAGAGGATTGGATAGGGTGGACAGTGAGAGCCTTTTTCCTCGGATGATGATGTCTAGCACGAGGGGACATAGCTTTAAATTGAGGGGAGATAGATATAAGACAGATGTCAGAGGTAGGTTCTTTACTCAGAGAGTAGTAAGGGCGTGGAATGCCCTGCCTTCAACAGTAGTGGACTCGCCAACACTAAGGGCATTCAAATGGTCATTGGATAGACATATGGACAATAAGGGAATAGTGTAGATGGGCTTTAGAATGGTTTCACAGGTCGGCGCAACATCGAGGGCCGAAGGGCCTGTACTGCGCTGTAATGTTCTGTCTTCTATTGACGCAAACTTACTAGCCATGCCTCCTACATTCTTATCCAAATCATTTATATGTATAACAAATAACAGTGGACCCAGCACCGATCCCTGAGGCACACTGCTGGTCACAGGCCTCCAGTTTGAAAAACAACTCTCCACACCACCTTTGGCTTTGGTCGCCAATTTACTTTCCAATTGGCTACCTCGCCCTGGATTCCGTGAGGTTTAATATTTTGCAACAACCTACCATGCGGTACCTTGTCAAGGCTCACCGGTCTCAAGTTCCCAGACTTATCCCGACAGCCCTTCTTAAACAAGGGCACAACATTTGCTACCCTCCAATCTTCAGGCATCTCTACTGTGACTGTCGATGATTCAAATGGGCAGCACGGTAGCCTTGTGGATAGCACAATTGCTTCACAGCTCCAGGGTCCCAGGTTCGATTCCGGCTTGGGTCACTGTCTGTGCGGAGTCTGCACATCCTCCCCGTGTGTGCGTGGGTTTCCTCCGGGTGCTCCGGTTTCCTCCCACAGTCCAAAGATGTGCAGGGTAGGTGGATTGGCCATGATAAATTGCCCTTAGTGTCCAAAATTGCCATTAGTGTTGGGTGGGGTTACTGGGTTATGGGGATAGGGTAGAGGTGTGGACCTCGGATAGGGTGCTCTTTCCAAGAGCCGGTGCAGACTCGATGGGCCGAATGGCCTCCTTCTGCACTGTAAATTCTATGAAATATCTCAGGTAGGGGGCTGGCAATTTCCTCCCTAGCCTCCCACAACATCCTGGGATACATTTCATCATGTCCCAGGGATTTGTCTATCTTGATCGCTTTAATACCTCCTTCTCTGTAATATGTACACTCCTCAAAACATCATTTTTTATTTCCCTAACATTCGTGCCTTTCTCAAATACTGACGAGAAATATTCAGTTAGGACCCCTCCCATCATTTGTGGATCCGGACATAGATGACCTTATTTAAGAGGCCCTACCCTCTCCCTAGTCACTCTTTTGCCCTTTATGTATCTATAAAACCTCTTTGGATTTTCCTTTGCCTTATCTGCCAAGACAATCTCATGTCCCTTTTTGCCCTCCTGATTTCTCTCTTAATAATAATCTTTATAATTATTATTAAGAGAGAAACTCTACTCCGACAAGCCCTATACTCTTCAAGGGATCTATTTGATCCCAGCTGCCTATGCATGTTATATGCCACCTTCTTCCTTTTGACCATGACCTCAATATCCCGCATCATCCAGGGTTCTCTACTTCTACCAGCCTTACCCTTCACTCTAAGAGGAATGTGCTCACCCTGAACCCTAATTAACATCCTTTTGAAAGACCCCCACTTACCAGCTGTCCCCTTGCCTGTAAACAGGCTCTCCCAATCAACTTTTGAAAGTTCCCGTCTAATCCCAACAAAATTGGCCTTGCCCCAATTTCGACTTTTAACTTTTGGCCAGAACTACCATTCTCCATAGATATCTTAAACCTAATGGAATTATGGTCACTGGTCTCAAAGTGATCCTTCACTAACACTTCCGTCACCTGCCCTTTCTTATTCCCCAAGAGGAGGTCAAGCTTTGCCCCCTCTCTAGTCGGGCCATCCACATCTTGAAAGAGGAATTCTTCCTGAATACACTCAACAAATTTCTCTCCATCCAAACCCCTAGTGCTATGACTGTCCCAGTTAATGTTGGGAAAGTTAAAGTCCCCTACTATAACCACGCTATTTATTTGGCAGCTATCTGTAATCTCCTTACATATTTGCTTCTCGATTTCCCGCTGTTGCTAACAATCATGATGCCAATTCGCCATTATGTTTTATTTTTGATATTTTTCTCTCTGGACACAGTGGATGGGTGGCACCGTGGCACAATGGTTAGCATTGCTGCCTCACAGCGGCAGGGACCCGGGTTTAATTCCGGTCTTGGGTAACTGTCTGTGTGGAGTTTGCACGTTCTCCCCATATCTGTGTGGGTGGAATTCCTCTGGGTGCTCTGGTTTCCTCCCACAGTCCAAAGATGTTCAGGTTAGGTGGATTGGCCATGCTAAAATTGCCCCTTAGTGCCCAAGGAGGTACAGATTAGATTCTTAGGATAGGGAAGGGGAGTGGGCCGAGTAAGGGTGCTCTTTCAGAGGGTCGGTGCAGAAACAATGGGCCAAACGGTCTCCTTCTGCACTGTAGGAATTCCATCGTTTGGGACTCGGGGCCATGTCCAAATCCAGGATCTGCTTTATGGACAGATGAAGCCTAAGAGTTAAAATCTCCCAGGGTCACACATGGCTAGGGTCCACTTGTCAGCCCTCCAGGATTATCCTGGGATTTCGATGAACTGAAAATTAATCTCTGGGACATTGTTATGAGCATGCCTTTGTGGACAAATAATCGGGCATCTGTTCTTTTCATTTCTATTGAGCACTTTTGCTTATTAATTAAACAAATATTGGGAAGAAAGGCTGTTGACACCAGAAAATAGGAGGAATCTCAGGATGACTCCTTGATGCATTCTTATCACTGGGGATTTTTCCCAGGGTAGTCTGGGAAATGGGTTGTCTGCCACTGCCAAATAAGATGGTTAAGGCCCCAATCAGGGCGATTTGGCAGCCTAACTACCAGTTTGCCAGTGGCGGACCAAGCACCAGTCCATCATATGCGTAGGTCACCTCAATGGAGGCCACCTCCCTGCCCCAACCGTGGGCAGTCGGATGCGGAGGTTTCATGGCCCAATGGACTAGCAGCATCTGGAGTCTGCCTACTGTCCTTAATTGGCCGGTGGGCTGGGAGGCAGCTAATTAGGAGGGTGTCTCCAGGAAGATTGTGACGCCAGTTTAACTAGTGGCAGGTGTGAGTTTGGAATCGCCATTTGGTCCCACTGACGGGGCCTCAAATCCAGCCCATAGAAACTGCTCGCTGTCCAATTTGTGTTAAAGCTACAGACAGAATGGGCATGGTGGGAAACCAATGTGGAGTGTGTGGTTGGGGCAGTTGGAGGCAGGAGGTCATTTGGTTAAATGTCCAGGAATGTATCCAAGTAAATCTGACAAATGTACACTAAGGCTTGGGCAGTATGACTGTGCTTTTACCTCCAAACACTTGAAGATGCAAGCTTTGCTTATGGGACATGTCTCTGGCCTTGATGCTTCATTAAGCAGACATAGGTGTTGTGCTAAATGATACTTCCGGGATTTGAACAGCTCTGCTGAAGGTTTTATGCAGTTTTGATGTTTTTTGTTTTCCAGTGGATGTACAATTCTGCATATTTATGTTTACCAGATGCTCATCCAAATAGATTGTGGTTATTCCTTCTTTGATTCCTTTTGGGGATTTATGTCTCGATTGAGCCACTGCCAGAATACTTTTTCCGAATTTCTGGCCACTCCAATTAATGATTGTCATCCTGTGTGGTTAAAAAATGTTTTCTGTATTTATTAAGTCTTTAGATTTTGGATGTCTTTTCATCATTTGACCGATAATTTCCAGGTCATTTTATGGAACATCATCCTGTGTCTCACTAATCTGGATTCTCACTTCATCCAAACCTATAACAACAACCAAATATTATGGAAGTAAAGCTAAGGAAAAATTTCCTGCAACATTTTTACTAATGCGGATGGAGAGGGGGTCAGGAGTGGGGGCAGGAGGAATGGTTTCCTCATTTCATGTTTTTAAATAATGGATTAGCGATTTTGTGACAGTCAGCACAGAGAGAACATCGGAACGTTAAGTGCAGGAGTAGGATATTCAGCTCCAGGGGACCAGCTCTGCCAATTAATTAGATCATGGATGATCTGTACTTCAAATCTATTTTCCTGCCATTGTTCCATGTTTTTTTTATTCCTTAGCGAGATGCCGGCATCGCTGGATAACCCAGCATTTATTGCCCATCCCCAAGTCTCCTTGAGAAGCTGGTGGCAAACTGCCTTCTTGAACCTCTGCAGTCCCTGTGATGCAGGTACACCCATCGTGTTATTAGGGAGGGGGTTCTGCAACTTTGACCCAGCAACAGTGAAGGAACAGCAATACATTTCTCAGTCAGGGTGGTGAGTGACTTGGGTGGGAACATCCAGGTGGTGGTGTTCTCAGGTATCTGCTGCCCTTGTCCTTTTAGGTGGTAGAGGTTGTGGGTTTGGAAGGTGCTGCCTAAAGAACCTTGGTGTGTTTCAACAATACTTCTTGTAGATGGTACACACGGCTGCCACTGTGCATCGGTGGTGAAGGGAGTGAATGCTGTGGAATGGGTGCCAATCAAGTGGGCTACTTTGTCCTGGATGGTATCGAGCTTCTTGAGTGTTTTTAGAGCTGCACTCATCAAGGCAAGTGGACAGTATTCCATTACACTCCTGACTTATGCCTTGTAGATGGTGGACAGGCTTTGAGGAGTCAGGAGGTGAGTTACTTGATGCAGTATTCCTAGACTCTGACCTACTCTTTGTAACCATAGTATTTATATGGCTAATCCAGTTCAGTTTCTGCTCAGTGGTAACCCTTGGGATGTTGATAGTGGGGAATTCAGTAATGGTAATGCCTTTGAATGTCGAGGGGCAATGGTTAGATTCTCTCTTGTTGGAAATGGACATTGCCTGGCACTTCTTGTGTGGTGCGAATGTTACTTGCCTTGATGTCCTTGCCTAACAAAAAGCAATCTGGGTGTTGAAAACTTCAATTGTCCCACAACATCCACTGCATTTTGTGGGATAGCGTTCCAAATTTCTACTTCCCCTATTCACTACTGATCTGTGGAATAAATGAACTACACTTGCACATTCATGCGGGGCTAACCATTTGAGATTTATTCATATTAATCACTAATTTTATCATAGACCCACCTCAGACTGCATGGTTACAGGGATAAGAATATGCAGCCACAGATAGCCAACGTGTGAGAGGCAATAGGGAGCTGGAGGACAACTATCCTATTAACTAATCATGCCTGAATGGAAATTAAAATCAAATTAATCAAGGCTGCATAAAACTAAATCAAGGGAGGGATTAGATTTTGGATTGCTACAAGATCAAAAATTCCGTTGTTTTCGAGGTTGCTCAGATGTGAGCCCAAGCAAATTTAAGAGTGATGAGAGGCTGTGGAATGTTCTTACACCAGTTACTCAAAGGGAATAAAATTAGTTTCTCTTCAGGTAAAGGGAAAATAAATAAACTAAAAGATTGAGTTAAAGAAAAGATTAAATATTTAGAGGATCACTGCACAGCTCCTAAAAGCTCAATAAAATATAATAAGAGGTTCTTTTCCCCTATAGCTATTAGCATAATTCAATTGGTAGCTGCAGGATTGAATGTGCCCTTTTCATGCCCAACAGCAGGTTTGCTCAACAGCAATGGAACAGCGATTGTTTTCACCACATTTAGGGAACGACCCAAATTGAACACAACCACCAGAAATGTAAATGGCCTTATCTCGACTCCATTTCTCGATGGTTCAAAACAAAATTGCGCAACTTTATAATTCTGAAAAGAACCCATTGGGAAGAGAACTGGAAACATTTCCTCCCTGCAGTTGGTGGTGTTCCCATGCATTGGCTGCCTTTGAGCTACAAAATGGTAGAGGGCGCGGTATTGGAAGTTGCTATTGAAGGAGCCTTGGTGAATAGCTGTAATGCATCTTGTAGATGAGACACAAACGCCATTGTGCGGTTGGCGATGGAAGGAGTAGAAGTTGGAGATGGTGGATATGGTGCCAATCAAACGGACTGCTTTGACCTAGATGATGTCAAGTTTCCTGAGTGTTTTTTGGAGCGGCACTCATCCAGGCAAGTCTAGTGTTTTCCATCAAACTCCAGTCTTGTGTCTGTAGAGGGTGGACAGGTTTTGGTGAGTTAGGAGGTGTGTTACTCATAGTAGGATTCCTAGCTCCTGCCCTGCACAGTATTTATATGGCTAGTCCGGTTCAGTTTCTTGTCAACAGTAACCCCCAGGGTGTTGCTGGACTTAGCCATGCTCGTTGCGACCTCTGGTCTTTGTCCAGGAGGTGGGGCATGAATCCTATGCATCTGAGTTCGAGCACAAGAAAGGAGTAGAATTTGTAAGGTTCAATGTGTTCTTTGGAGTTGCCACCCTCTCATTTTGCTCTAGATAGAAAGTCTTTCCACTGCAGTTCATTCCCATTTCATCACCCAGCAATTCAGATCTCACTCCCATTAGCCTTGTAGATATTTTGTTGTCAAAGGAGAAAGTATGGTGCAGAGAGGTGTTGTGTTTCTGCGAGTATTCTAGAATTTTATATTTATTTATATTTATAATCGCTTATTGTCACAAGTAGGCTTCAATGAAGTTACTGTGAAAAGCCCCTAGTCGCCACATTCCAGCGCCTGTTTGAGGAGGCTGGTACAGGAATTGAACCCAAGCTGCTGGCCTTGTTCTGCATTATAAGCCAGCTGTTTAGCCCACTGTGCTAAACCAGCCCCTACTAGGTAGGTGTGGGGTGAATTTATTGTTGCTTTGGTTTGCAGAAGGTTTTGTTGGCCATTGCGTGTCGTGTTGGAAATGGGCATTGAAAATTATATCACTGCATGAAGTTCATAAGCCTGTCTTTTTTTTAAAAATGTCTATTTATTGGGATTTTCCAATTTTTTAACTAAAATTTCACCTCAATCAAATAAAAGCAGAAAGATATCTTTCTTTTAATATGAAGTATGGCATATTAACGCACAAAACAATAGTCATTACATAATTGGAAACAAATAAGACCAGATGAATCAGGGACAGAATTCCCAACATGTTCCTTCCACAGATAAATGGCCTGTCTGCAGCCAAACAGGATACAGGTAACATTATAGACTGACATCATACCCATTGCAACAAAACAAAATGACAGAAGACAATACCTGAAAACCCCAGTGCTAAGGGGAAATCGACTAACTCCTACAGCGCAATTAAAATTTCCAGATCCAGACTGGAACAAGCAGCCATTCTACACCTTTGAGATGGCAAAATGACAAAAACAAAGACACTGAGACCGGGCACAATCAAACCTTAATACTCGCCTAGGATCTCCCATAGAAGAAGTAAAATGAGAGCAAGAATAAGAGCCAAGGATAAGAGACTGACCTTCCTTAATCCCATTTCTCTTGTCCCTGATCAAAGGACAAGAACAATCACTGGACCACCAGCACCAGTACCACCCTCAAGTGGTCAACAGGATATTGTGGGGCCAAGAACCAAAAGGAATATAAACTGGATCCAGTTGTAAAACAGGGGGGAACCCACTCCAGGATGGAAGAGCCGTCAGAGTGGTCCCCAAACAGCTGGGGGGGGGGGGGGGGGGGGGGCAGGCACCCCAGGAGGGAGGACCGACCCACTTCCTTCCCACCCTCCACCAAGGAATCACGGGATCCCCTCTGCCCCCACAACAAAGATAAAAAGATTTCAGACACACAAAAGCCAACGTAGGTTTGCATCTAAGTGTCCATTGTTAGCTTTTGGCTGCTATTGAGTAAAGATTCAAGAGTTCTGCTCCTTTTCACAAACACCTTTATTTTCCTTGAACACAGCTCTGTACAAAGCTCACATCACATGCTCCCAAAGACTACCTGCAGCCTCTTTATAAATCAGTGTCAATTATTGGACACTTAACATCAATGAGACATCTAATTGGAATGACTCTTAACCCATTCCTTAACATCCATGACACTAAGGCCCACCATTCAACACCACCACAGCCAGCCCAGACAAGTACCAATACTAAGAGAGAAGGAGAAACAATGCCCCCAAAATCTCTCAGTCAAAAGAAGAGTGAAGAAGAACAACAAGAACTGTCAGATCTAACCCCTTGGATTAACAAATCACCTCTTAAGATATTACGAGTAGACAAGACCCGGCCAACCAACTGCCAAGTGCGCCCCTTCCAACTCCCAAGACGAAAAGAATAAGGATAATTACTAGGCACAATCTTCGGACCATTCCCCAATTTTCATCTCTCTGGATGAGGACCTACCCATATCGGACTCCCCCAAGACCCCCCAAAGGGAGGTACCCCATCCAAGGAGCAGCAGGATACTGACCACAATGCTGAGCCTGGTCTAGCCCAGCACCGCCACAAAGAAAACAAAAACAGAGAAATGGCTCCAGGGACGTACTTGGCAACCCAGCCCTTCCATCCCTCCGAAGTTAAGCCAATTCAGTCCGGTGCAGGACACGATACCTCTCCATACTCCATACTGCAAACTATCCAATACGCAAACCAGCAACAGGACCAAAACCCCAAGCCACAAGAGGAGAAGAGATGAGAAAAAAAGAACCCCTCTTGGGAGGAACCACCCCACTAGTCACACCATCTACCACCAAAAAAATGATATCCAGACCGGCCTCACATGCAAGAGTTTTGACAGCAATAGAAACAGACGACGAGGAAGACCCACATCAGGAGAAATGACCAACTGCCCCCTAAAGGGGAGTCCAGCAAACCCCAGCCCTCAAGAGGATAATACACAGTCTGCCTGGACCAGAAGAAAAAGACACAACCCAAGATAAGAAAATACATAACTCTGACTATGGGGGACATTCCTCGAATGTAGCAAGGACAAATCTAACCCTAGTACCCACACCCTCCACCCATTCCAGCTCTGTTCATCCTCCCCCTCCACCCCCCAACCCCAAAGGATATATTAAGATACAGAAACTGTGCACAAATCCCAAAATCAATATCCCTTGCCTGTGCCCGAGGGTGCTCTGCCTTTAAGATATGGGGTGAGGTGAGGGCTCAAGGACTCCGTAAGAGGCAATTTGGGTGTTGGGGGGTCTGGAGGCCACGGTGGAGAGCCAAATTGGGACACATTTTTGGGTATTAAATCACACCCATAAAGTTCAGTTCAATAAAGCTTTCACTGAGTACATGCTAAAGAACAGCTGTCCTTCTACATGCAACATGGTGCCAGAGAGTGGCAAAAAAATAGATTTTTGAAACCTGGAAATGATACAGGGAAGACACTAAGAACCCAGGAATAGAGCAAGGTTTAAAGTCTGCAAAAAGGCTGCTGAAAAGAACAAAGAAAAACTGACAAAGGCTGCAAGATCGCAAATGAGATCACACATAGAAAAGTAAAATCTGCAAAATAAAGCTGTTGAACAAAAGGACAAATGTAAAGCACACACAGGCTGCAAGTGCAATTACTGGCTGCAGAGAAAAAGGAAAAAAGTCAAAGTAAATTACCGAATGAGTAAAAATGGCAGCAGTACATTTTACAATACCATCTCCAGTAACATTGGATTACCTGGCAGTTTTCCACTCACAATGGTAAAATTATGAGATTCCAACAGACTTAATTAAAAAACTGAACAAATAAGAATAGTCTCTCTGTTAATGCTGCTGGGGAGGGACTGCTACAAAGTGCACACCACTATAAATCCAAAGACAAGCAAAGGAAAAAGTGACTGTGATTGTGAAAGTCTTGAATGCACATTTTGAACCCCGACTAAATGTTACATATGAACGATATGCATTTGACACAGGGTGAAATGAGATCATTGAACGGTGGTACATCATGGAAGTAACACAGCCAGAAGAATCATCTGAATTTGGACAGCTAAAAGATGATCTGATTAAAGACAGATTGGTCCTAGGCCAATTACGGTGGGAGCAAGTCTACTGAAAGATGAGAAACTAATGCTAAAGAAAGTGATCGGTGTGTGTCGAAATGCAGGAGTTGTGAAACATCAGCTAGAGCAGATGTATGGCAGAGCAGACCAGGAGATACATTTACTTTTTTTTAATCAACATTTTATTGAGGTATTTTTGGTATAGTAACAACAACAAAATAAACAATATACATGAAACCATAAACATAGTGCAAAAGCCATTTACCTCTCGTACAGGTCCCACCCCTATTGACCCCCTACTCTAATCTAAACTACTCCCCCCCCCCCCCCCACTCTGCTGATGATTAATTTCCCACAAAGAAGTCGATGAACGGTTGCCACCTCCGGGTGAACCCTGACAGTGACCCTCTCAAGGCAAACTTGATTTTCTCCAAACAGAGAAAGCTAGCCATGTCCGATAGCCAGGTCTCCGACTTTGGGGGCTTTGAGTCCCTCCAAGCTAATAGTATCCGTCTCCGGGCTACCAGAGAGGCAAAGGCCAGAACATCTACCTCTTTCTCCTCCTGGATTCCCGGGTCTTCTGACACCCCAAAAATCGCCACCTCTGGACTCAGCGCCACCCTTGTTTTTAACACCGTGGACATGACGTCCACAAACCCCTGCCAAAATCCCCTAAGCTTTGGACATGTCTAAAACATGTGGACATGGTTCGCTGGTCCACCAGCACATTTTGTGCACCTATCCTCCTCCCCAAAGAATCTGCTCATCCGGGCCACTGTCACGTGAGCTCGGTGAACAACCTTAAATTGTATCAGGCTGAGCCTGGCACATGTTGCGGACGTGTTGACTCTACTCAACGCATCTGCCCATAGACCATCTTCTATCTCTGCTCCCAGCTCCTCCTCCCACTTGCGCTTCAGCTCCTCGGTCTGCGTCTCCTCTGACCCCATAAGTTCCTTATAAATGTCAGAGACGCTCCCTTCTCCTACCCACCCTCTGGAAACTACTCTGTCCTGAATCCCCCCTTAGCGGTAGGAGCGGGAAGGTTGACACCTGTTTACGAAGGCAGTCCCGCACCTGCAGATACCTGAATTTGTTTCCCCTCGCCAACCCAAACTTCTACTCCTTACTCGGAAATCTCCCCTCTATGAACATATCCCCCATCCTCTCAATCCCCGCTCTCCGCCATATCTGGAACCCCCCATCCTTCCTCCCCGGAGAAAACCGGTGATTATCACAGATTGGGGCCCAGACCGATGCTCCCACTGCTCCCACATGCCGCCTCTACTGGCCCCAAACTCTCAGGGCCGCCACCACCACTGGACTGGTGGAGAACCCTGCTGGCGGGAATGGCAGAGGCGCAGTTACCAATGCCCCCAAACTGCTGCTCTTACATGAAGCCGCCTCCATACACACCCATGCCGACCCCTCCCCCACCACCCACCTCCTGTTCGTGGCTATATTAGCCGCCCAGTAATAGTTGCTAAAATTTGGCAGCGTCAGCCCACCCTCTTCCCAACTCCGCTCAAGCATTACCTTCCTTACTCGCGGGGTCTTGCCTGCCCAGACGAAGCCCGTGATCACTCCGTTGATCCGCTTAAAAAAGGACCGTGGAATAAAGATGGGTAGACACTGAAAAACAAATAGGAATCTCAGGAGGACCGTCATCTACACCGTTTGCACCCTCCCAGCCAGAGACAACGATAGCGCGTCCCATCTCCGAAAATCGTCCTTCATTTGGTCCACCAGCCGGGCCAGATTCAATTTATGCAGCCGGCCCCATTCCTGCGCCACCTGGATACCTAGGTACCTAAAGCTTCCCTCTACTAACCTAAACGGTCAGCTCTCCCAGTCGCCTCTCCTGTCCCCTCACCTGGACCACAAACATCTCACTCTTTCACATATTAACCTTATACCCCGAAAACCGGCCAAATTCCCCTAGAGTCCTCATGATTTCTTTCATCCCCTCCATTATGTCCGAAACGTACAGAAGCAGGTCATCCGCATAGAGCGAAACCCTGTGCTCCACCCCCTCCCTGACCAGTCCTCTCCAGCCTCTCGAGGCTCTCAGAGCAATTGCCAATGGCTCTATAGCCAGCGCAAAGAACTGTGGGGAGAAGGGGCATCCCTGACTCGTCCCCCAGTGCAGTCTAAAATAGTCCGATGTTGTCCTATTCATCCGTATACTTGCCACAGGAGCCTGATACAGCAACCTGACCCAGTCAATAAAGCCCCGCCCGAATCCGAACCATCCCAGTATCTCCCACAGATAGTCCCATTCTACCCGATCAAAAGCCTTTTCTGCATCCATTGCGATCACTACCTCCACCTCCCTACCTTCCGGGGGCATCATGATCACATTTAACAGCCTTATTACATTGGCCACCAACTGCCTGCCCTTAAAAAACCCCGTCTGGTCCTCCCCAATAAAGTCCGGAACACAATCCTCGATCCTGGGGGACACGATTTTGGCCAGCAACCTGGCATCTACATTCAACAGAGAGATCGCCCTGTAGGACCCACACAGCTGCGGGTTCTTGTCCCGCTTAAGAATCAGCGAAATCATTGCCTGTGACATCGTCGGGGGCAACACCCCTCTTTCCCTTGCCTCATTGAACATCCTCAACAACACCGGTCCCAATATGCCCGAGAACGTTTTATAAAACTCCACTGGGTACCCGTCCGGACCCGGGACCTTACCCCCCTGCATGGCCTTCAAGCCCTCCATTATCTCTTCCAGCCCGATTGGGGCCCCCTGTCTACCCCGCTCCCTGTCCACCTTTGGGAAATTCAGCCCATCAAAGAAATGCCTCATCCCCTCCGGCCCCATAGGGGGTTCCGACCTGTACAGCCTGCTGTAGAAATCCCTAAATGACTTATTCACCCCTACTGAATCACCAACCAGGTTTCCATCTCCGTCCTTTACTTTCCCTATACCCCTAGCTGCCTCCCTCTTCCTAAGCTGCTGTGCAAGCATTCTGCTGGCCTTCTCCCTATGTTCATAGACCACCCCCCTCGCCTCTCTCAGCTGTTCCACCACCCTCCCTGGGGTCAGCAAGCTAAACTCCGCCTGTAACCTCCACTGTTCCCTTAAAAACCCTGCCTCTGGGGTCTCCACATACCTCCTATCAATCTGTAGTATCTCCTTTACCAGTCGGTCCATCTTGCCCTGTCCACCTTCTCTCTATGGGCCCAGTTCGAGATCAGCACCCCCGACCACCGCCTCCAGTGCTTCCCACACAATCGCTGCTGAAATCTCCCCCGTGTCATTGACCTGCAGGTAGCTCCGAATACATTTCCTCAGCCGCTCGCACACCCCTTCATCCGCCAAAAGTCCCACATCCAACCTCCAGTGCGGGTGCTGGTTACTGTCTTTATTAACCTGCAGGTCAGCCCAGTGCGGAGCATGGTCTGAGATTGTAATTGCCGAGGACCCCATGTCCACCACCCCAGCCAGCAAGGCCCTGCTCAAAATAAAGAAATCAATCCGGGAATAGACTTTATGCACGTGTGAGTAGAAGGAGAGCTCCTTCACCCTCGGCTGCCCAAATCTCCATGGATCCATACCCCCGCCCCAACCGCTCCATGAACCCTCTTAGTTCCTTTGCCATTGCTGGCATCCTGCCCGTTTTCGAGCTTGACCGGTCCAAGCCAGGGTCCATAACTGTGTTGAAGTCCCTTCCCATGACCAACCTGTGCAAGTCCAGATCCGGAATCTTCCCCAGCATCGTCTTTATAAACTCCACATCATACCAATTTGGCACATGCACATTTACTAATACCACCTGCCCCCCTCTAGCTTCCCACTGACCATAATGTACCGACCTCCCACGTCCGAGACTATTCTACCCGCCTCTCTCCGCTTAGTGATCAGGATCGTGACCCCTCTAGTCTTTGAACCTAGTCCCGAGTGAAATACCTGACTGACCCAGTCTTTCCTCAGTCTAACGTGCCCTTTTGACCGACCCATTTAACCCTCGAACATTCCAGGTGATCAGCCTAGTTGGGGGGGGCTCATTGCCGCCCCCCCCCCCTCCACCGATCAGCCATCACCTTTTTTAGGTCCGCCTCCAGCCCGTGCTCCGCGCCTCCACCGGCCCATCCCCAGGCAGCCCCAGCCCCCAACCTCCTCTCTGTCCCTCAGCCCAAGTCCCTACCTCATCAGCAGAACATTCACCCCCCCTCCCCGCCCCAGTAACAACACCCTGTAACCCAACCCCTTTACTAAACCAACATATGCACACCCCCCACTGCGCTTCCGAGAGCTAGCTCACCCAGCTAACTTGGTGGCCCCCATCTCCGGTGCCAGATAGTCTTCAACCTATTGTTCCCTCCCCCCCTCCCCCCCACTCATACAAACATACTACAACATCAAACAATCCCCACACAATTACCCAACAGAAAAACACCAAGATCAAAACAAGCACACCTCCGTCCCCCAACAGTGCAAATGAAAACCTTAACTTACTCAGCTCTACTGCTGGTTCCAAATCAATGCAACCGGCATCACAAACATCTTCCATGAAACGCAAAACGAGAAACTTTTTCACAAAAACAGAGACAAAAACAAAAACAAAAAGAAAAAACAAAAACATGAACGTTGCAGCCAAGATCAAAGGTTCTCAAATATCACCAGCCCTTTCTTTTTCACAAAGTCCAAAGCATCCTCAGGCGACTCGAAGTAGAAGTGCTGATCCTCATGCGTGACCCAGAGACGGGCTGGGTATAACAGTCCAAACTTCACCTTTTTCTTAAAAAGGATCGACCTGATCTGGTTGAAGTCTGCTCTCCTTCTGGCCACCTCTACACTCAAGTGCTGGTGAACCCGCAGGATGTTATTGTCCCATTTACAGCTCCGTGCCTGCTTGGCCCACTGTAGAATGCGCTCCTTATCCGAGAACATGTGGAATCGCACGCACCACCATTGCCCTCGGGGGGTCTCCCATTTGTGGCTTCCTCACGAGTGCTCTGTGAGCCCTATCCACCTCCAAGGGCCGGGAGAATGCCCCATCCCCCAGCAGCTTCACAAGCATGTCTGCGATGTATGCCCCAGCGCCCGCTCCTTCGGACCTCTCTGGGAGCCCGACGATTCTTAAGTTCTGCCGGTGGGACCTATTCTCTAGGTCCTCCACCTTCTCCAGGAACCTCTTCTGCTGGTCCCTCAGCATCCCCACCTCCACCGCAGTCTGATGTTCCTCCAGCTCAGCCAGCGCCTTAAGAACAGAAGAACATAAGAACTAGGAGCAGGAGTAGGCCATCTGGCCCCTCGATCCTGCTCCGCCATTCAATGAGATCATGGCTGATCTTTTGTGGACTCAGCTCCACTTTCCAGCCCGAACACCATCACCCTTAATCCCTTTATTCTTCAAAAAACTTTCTATCTTTATCTTAAAAACATTTAAGGAAGGAGCCTCAACTGCTTAACTGGACAAGGAATTCCATAGATTCACAACCCTTTGGGTGAAGAATTTCCTCCTAAACTCTGTCCTAAATCTACTTCCCCTTATTTTGAGGCTGTGCCCCCAGTTCTGCTTTCACCCGCCAGTGGAAACAACCTGCCCGCATCTATCCTACCTACTCCCTTCATAATTTTATATGTTTCTATAAGATCCCCCTCATCCTTCTAAATTCTAATGAGTACAGTCCCAGTCTACTCAACCTTTCCTCGTAATCCAACCCCTTCAGCTCTGGGATTAACCTAGTGAATCTCCTCTGCACACCCTCCAGTGCCAGTACGTCCTATCTCAGGTAAGGAGACCAAATCTGAACACAATACTCCAGGTGTGGCCTCACTAACACCTTATACAATTGCAGCATAACCTCCCTAGTCTTAAAGTCCATCTCTCTAGCAATGAAGGACAAAATTCTGTTCGCCTTCTTAATCACCTGTTGCACCTGTAAACCAACTTTTGCGACTCATGCACTAGCACACCCAGGTCTCTCTGCACAGCAGCATGTTTTAATATTTTATCATTTAAATAATAATCCCTTTTGCTGTTATTCCTACCAAAATGGATAACCTCACATTTGTCAACATTGTATTCCATCTGCCAGACCCTAGCCCATTCACTTAACCTATCCAAATCCCGCTGCAGACTTCCAGTATCCTCTGCACTTTTTGCTTTACTACTCATCCAAGTCTGCAAACTTGGACACATTGCCCTTGGTCCCCAACTCCAAATCATCTATGTAAATTGTGAACAATTGTGGGCCCAACACTGATCCCTGAGGGACACCACTAGCTACTGATTACCAACCAGAGAAACACCCATTAATCACCACTCTTTGCTTTCTATTAATTAACCAATCCTCTACCCATGCTACTACTTTACCCTTAATGCCATGCATCTTTATCTTATGCAGCAAACGTTTGTGTGGCACTTTGTCAAAGGCTTTCTGGAAATCCAAATATACCACATCCATTGGCTCCCCGTTATCTACCACTCTAGTAATGTCCTCAAAAAATTCCACGAAATGAGTTAGGCATGACCTGCCCTTTATGAACCCATGCTGCGTCTGCCCAATGGGACAATTTCCATCCAGATGCCTCGCTATTTCTTCCTTGATGATAGATTCCAGCATCTTCCCTCCTACCAAAGTTAAGCTCACTGGCTTATAATTACCCGCTATCTGCCTACCTCCTTTTTTAAACAGTGGTGTCATGTTTGCTAATTTCCAATCCTTCTCCACCTTCTGGATTGCCCGATCCTGGGTGTCCAATCTATGCTCCAACCGGTCAACCGACTCTTTTATCGAGTCCAAGCAGTCGCGTTTCTGCGTAGCAAAGCCTTCCTGAATGACTTGCACCAGCTGCTCCATAGACTGCTGGGTCAACAAGCCAGAGGTCCGAACCTCCGCCATGCTGTCTTCAATTGCAGCTACAGCCCAAGCCTTCTCTATCTTTTTGTTTCTGCCTTTACGAACACTTCTAGTCCTTCTCTCCATGCACCAAAGTGGGAATTCAGTAAACAATTGCCACTAACATCCGTTTTACAATTCATGTCCGGTAGAAAAACAGGGGAAAGGTCCAAAAATCCGACCAGAGTGGGAGCCACCAAATGTGCGACTTACTCCTTCATAGCCGCCATCGGAAGTCAGGAGATACATTTACTATGGGGCAGTCTATGTCAAAGATAGGAGCAATCGCAGACAACGGGCAGAATGCAAATACTGTGGAGGACAGTAGGCAGAGGAAAAGAAGGATTGTCCAGCATGGGGAAAGCAGTGCTTGAATTGCAAGAAGCAGAAACATTTCACACCCAAGTGCTTGGCAAGGAAAAATGCAAAACAAGCCTATACAGATAGCCACTGAAGAGATTTCAGCAGAGGAGTCTGATGAAGAACTATACACCATACCACAGGTTAGTTCTGTCAAGTCCATAGGCGACAAATGGTTTGTGAATGTTACCATGATGGCCACAGAAGGAAATTAGGCAGTGAAGAGAAAACATCAGAGTCACTGGTGCATCATGCAACACAATGACCTCCACCGATCTGTGTGAAATGGCTCAACCTGGCAATCCGAAATGGAAGCCCTCAAAAGTAAGATTAAAGCTATATGATGGCACAAGACTCAAACCGAGAGGACAAGTTAGTCTCACAATCCAATGCAATGGCAAGAAGGCAGATCTCAAGTTCCAGATCATAGCTGGATCAACTGAATGGTTTGTTAGACCACTTCAGAAGGCATTTAAGAAATAAGCACATTGCTGTGGATCTAGAGACACATTGCAAACTTGCAGTACTCCGGCACGGAATTTCACAGTATTCTGGGTCTATTTGTCCAAACTATTTGTCCCATTTATAATGGGAGGAGAACATTGCAATGATGGGAACCCCATTCAAATAGATTGTAATATCTTTAGTGGGTCTCCCCACTGTATTGCACCCATCCCTCTCCACCCTCCCCCCGCCCCCCCCCCCCCCCCCCCCCCCCCCGCCCCCCACTAAAGAAAATCACTTGGCAATATTTACAACAGGTCTGGGCCAACATGAACCTGGTGAAATGCCAAAAATTACCTCCTGATCTCTGGAAGGCTAACGATGCTGGTAGGACAGGACCCCCCTCCAGCATTTCTTTTTCCGAAGTGTTGAAAAGTCAGCAGCGGAATCAGTAGGCTACACGTGGTTTTTCCCAGCTGAGACAACACTTTGGGAAAAAAGCGGAGAGTAACGGCCAATGCATGTGTCTCAAATTATGCAGTGTTTGTTCTATTTTGCTCCACATTTGAGCAGCTGTTCATGTGAAAGCCAATTTATTCCAAATTCCAAATTACACTCTCGTTGTATCAATAATGATGTCATGTGAACATAACTTTCAATAAATAATTTGAAGTTTAATTTCTTGAAAAGTGCATATTTTTTATATGTTGCATGAACATGCCTAGCACAAATCAATGAACTGATATTGAATTCAGTTTGTACTGAAATAACACATTATACTTCCATGTAGATGAATGGCAATTGATAATATATATCTCAGTATTATATATCAGTCAGATTCATGAGCGCTATTAAAATGAATTTGAGCAGAGTCATTAACAGTACTAAGGCTGTTTTGGCAGGTTGAAAGTGTTAACTCCCAGCTTATGGTTCAGCGTTTAATATACTTCAAATGATGGCTGCTCCAGAGTTTAATTATGCTTCAAATCTGTTACTAATCTTCCTTTCTATTTTTAGTTCATTCAAACTGTAATAGATTTTGTCGGAAATGGAAAATCCTGCCAGATGAAGTGGAGATATTTGCGTAGCTGAAAGATCTGGATGATTGTGGTGTGCTGAATTTCATTGTTTGTCATTTTCTGAGAGGTTAACAAGTTCTTCCATTCGACTTCTACCCTATTGAACAGTACATGAAAAAGAAATTTGCTGGGTGACTTTTTGGAACAACTTAGGCTGTCATTGAGGGGTTGAATGTCAATATCAATGTTTGTACTGCAAGGGGTGCTAAGGGGGTCTTCCTTCACCTAAAGTGCAGGATATTTAGCATATCTCTGTAATTCTCCATGCACTGAGTTCCTGGGGCATTACAGATGTGGTTGGGGTCTGTGGAGTGGGGAGAGATGGAGCCAGAAGAGAGACAGCAGTAAATGGAGATAACATGCAGAATAACCATGAAGCTGTCTGGTTGTTGTACAAGCCGAACCAGTTCGCAAATGCTCCTCAGGGAAGGGAATCAGCTGTCGTTACCTGGGCTGGCCTATATGTGACTCCAGCTACACACCATTGTGGTTGACTCTGAACTGTCCTCTGAAGTGGCCCATTCAGTCACTCAAACTGTTACCAGCTTTGCAATAAGGTTGCCTACCACTCAGTCATATGCAGTGAGGTGGTGGTCTTGTCACTGGACTCATAATCCAGAGACCGGCTAATGCACTGGGAACCAAGGTTTGAATCCTGGAATTAAAAGTCTAATGATGGCCAATAAACTATTGTCTATAAAACCAGTCTGGTTTACTAATGTCCTTTAAGGAAGGAAATCTGCCATCTTTGCCTGGTCCGGCCGACATGTGACTCCAGACCTACAGATATGTGGTCGACTCTGAATTGACCTTGCAAGCCACTCAGCTCAAGGTGGAACAAATGCTGGCCCTGTGATGCCCTCATTCCATGAGGAAGAGAAAAATTCCAGCCTTGCCTGCAACACCCACCATTCATGAATTAATTTAAAAATAACTTGCTTCATCGTAAATAGGAAACTAATGGGAAAAAACAGGATTAGACAGTGCAGCGCGATGTACCATTCCTTTCATTGGGCAATACAAAGGTGTCATAAAGAGGTGTCTGATCAAAACAAAAATCTTAGCACTAAAAGTCGATGAAGCAAGTAAAAATAGAGCATTACGTTCAATCAGGCCAGAGACTTGCATCCCTCGACAGGATTAGATTCAATATGCTGGCACAGCACATAGCTAAATAATTGCAGGAAATGCTTGGGCGTTCAGTGGGATGGACTAGGTTGGTTTTATAAATTACCGACAAAAATAAGACATTTTGTTTGTTATACTAAGCAGTCATTGAGGAAATTAGTCATGGTCATTACTTGGATTCAGAAGAGGGTTTTGACAGCTTGGTGTCATATTAATATCTGTGCACTGGATATCCAAAACACCAAGGATATAATTTCTGAGAGTGAATTAAAACCATATACGGTACCCCAACTGAAATATTCTCAATGGTGAGGCTATTGTTAGCTCAATTTAAACTAGGCAGTCGAACATGACAACATCTTGCATTTATATAGCCCTACTCATGTCAGAAGGATGTTCTACAATGCGTTGCAGGCTGTAAATTAGAGAATAAAATAGACACTGGCAGGAGAAGAAAGAGCAAGTAGAATTTAACTAAGGGTCAGGGCGGAAGGACCATTTGCACAGGAGTCTTTTAAAATAGAAGAGATAGAGAAATATTGGTAAGCAAGGGGTGATACGTTATCGGGGTAAGCAGATACAGATTTGAGATTACTATCAGATCAACCATGATCTTATTAAATGGCAAAGCGGGCTTGAGGGGCAAATTGGCCTACTCCTGCTCCTTCTTCATATGTTTGTATGTGGGGAGGATTGAATTAAGTGTCGGAATTCAAGTGCGTATGTTTTAATCATCCATTCATAGGATGCGAGCATTATTGGCAAGGCAGGTATTTATTGCCCATCAATAAATTGTCCTTGAGAAGGTGATGCTGAGCCACTTTCTTGAACCACTATAGTCCACAAGTTGTAGGTGTACTGCAAGGGGGTTTGGTATAGCAAGGGTTAATGTGAGACTAAAAAACAGTACCACCCACAGTATTAAGTAGAGAGGGCATGACAGTAGAGAGAGGGCAGAGTGGTGGATGAGAGAAGTCAGCAGCTCAATAGGGCTATACCAATAAATAGTTTATGTTCAACAACATAAGCCTCTTGGAGAGGCACCAAACAACAGTAGATACACAATAATGTTAGTGAGGGCAATACATGGGTAAGGTAAAGTTACCATAGTTCCAGATGACCATAGGCTGCTTTCCCCTTTGAGAGGGAGAGCTGACTGGTGGTAATTTAACCTGAGGATCACCACACCTCAGGTGTGGGGCAAGATTGTGAAGGTGGGGCCTTCATGAATCACCTCAGCCGGTACAGGAATTGAACACACGCTCCTGGCCTTGCTCTGCATCACAAACCAGCTGTCCAGCCAAGTGAGCTAAATCAGCCCCAAACTAATATTCCAAAGGAGGTGTAGTGTGTAGAGACTAGAATTCAGACAGCTGACTTTGACAGTATTTGATAAATTGAACCACAAGTGGATTAGAATTTGACTAGGGGTCTGTTAGCTCAGTTGGCGGGACAGCTGGTTGGTGATGCGGAGAAACGCCAACAGCACTGGTTCAATTCCTGTACCAGCTGAGGTTATCCACGAAGACCCTGCCTTCCCTACCTTGCCCCAAGCCTAAGGTGAGCTGCACTCATCCAGACAGGTGGAGAGTATTCCATCACACTCCTGACTTGAGCCCTGTAGATGGTAAACAGGCTTGGGGGGACAGGAGATGCTTGCTATCTGTAGAATTTCCAGCCTCTTACCTGCTCTTGTAGCCACTGAATAAGTTTGGTCCAGTTTAGTTTCTGGCCAATGGTAACCCCCAGGGTGTTGATAATGGGGAATTCAGCAATGGAAATGCCAATGAATATCAAGGGCAGATGATTAGATTCTCTCTTGTTGAAGATGGTCATTACCTGGTATTTGTGAGGCCTGAATGTTTCTTGCCACTTATCACTCAGGCCTGTATATTGTCCCAGTCTTGCTGCATACGGACATTTTAGTCTGATAGATCTGATTGCCAGCTGCATTTGCGTTGAAGGCTTTAATCAAGGTGGTGATAAGGGCAGGACCATGATGTTTTTAATCTGACAGCTGTGTAGCCCCAAGCCTCTGATACTGGACAGATGTCTTCACTTACCAGTCACCCTGAATCCAGCAGACTGTATGGTAAGGGATCAGCAGATGTAACCATGATTCAAGACGTAAGCTTGATGGTAAGGGCAAGAGAATATTGAAAAATCTTAAGTTTAGAACGACTGTAAATGTTGGTTTGTTTGTTTGAGAGTCTGTAATTTTGCTTCATGGTTTATACCCTTAGTTGTGGTTAAATGGAACACACTGTTGAAGATAAGGAGATTTCACATCACCGGCTGTTGTATTCCATCATCATCCCTGGGTGTGTCCTCTTCCAGCAGCAGAGCAGATCCAGCAGAGGTGACAACACAATGGTCCACAGTCAAGAGTGAGTTGCCATGGGAATTCACAGCTCTGAAGTTGGGACCCATGGGACGGGATTCTCTGAGCCTCCTCGCCGAAATCGCGCTCGGCGTGGGGACGGAGATTGGGGCGTCAGACCCGCACCAGAGAATCGCTGCCAGTCGTGCATGCGCGGTCAATGCGGTGCCAGTCGGGGGCCATTGAAAGAGTCCCCTGTGGCGATTCTTCGCCAGCAGCTGGCTGAGTTCCCCCCGACATGGTTCACTCATGTTTCCACCCGGCGGGAGCTCGGAGTGTCGGCTGCGGACCCAGTCCGCAGCCGCGCTGGTGGGGGGGGGATCCGTAACCGGTGGGGCCTCCAGAATGGCCAGGCTCGCCATCAGGGGCCACCGATCGGCAGGCTGGCGCGATCTGGGGGGGCCTATATTGTTGGGGTCGGCTTGCTGCGTGGGTCCGGCATGTTGCGCGGGGCCACAGCCGCTGCGTGCATGCGCGAACCTGCGGCCGGAAGTGCAGGGCCCTGTATCCGCAGCCGGAGCTACATGGACTATTCTGGGGCCCTGAAAGCCCCCTTCAAAACGGAGAATCACTCTGGATTTTCTAGAAAAAAGACCAGAGTGATTTGCACCCGTTTTCTCGCGGGCGTGGAGACATAGCCCCATTTTCAGAGAATCCTGCCCATGGTGTTTCATGGCACCAAGTCAATAAATCCAAGGTAACCTCCTGCTGATAAACAACTACCACCCCTGCCCCCACCCCCAACTCCCGCAGCTGATGGAACAATATTCTCCATCTTGAAGACCAATTGGAAGAAACTCTGAGGGTGGCAAAGTTACAGATTGTACTCTGAGTGGGGGACTTCAATGATCATCACCAAGAGTGGCTCAGTATTACCATTACTTACTGAGGTAGCTGAAGGACATAGCCACTAGACTGAACCTGCGGCAGATGTTGAGAGAACTAATGAGGGGAAACTCTAAGTGACCTCATCCTCACCAATCTACCTGTCGCAGAAAGATCTCTCGAAGAAAGTATTGGTTGGAGTGAATACGACAAATTCCTATGGAGACAAAATCTTGCCTTTGTATTGAGGATATCCTCCATCATGTTTTGTGGCACCACTGCCTTGATAAATGATATAGTTTTGGAACTTGTCTGGCAACTGAAAACTGGGTGTTCATGAGATGCTATTGACCGTCAGCAGCAGCAAAATTGTTTCAACCACAGTCTGTAATCTCATGGCCCGGCATATCCCCCATTCTGTTATTACCATCAAGTTTGTGGGTCAACATGGTTCAATGAAGAGTGCAGGAGAGCATCCCAGCAGCAGCATCAGGCATACCTAAAAATAAGGTATCAACCTACTGAAGTTACAACACATGGGCGGCACGGTAGCACAGTGGGTAGCACTGTTGCTTCACAACTCCAGGGTCCCAGGTTCGATCCCTGGCTTTGGTCACTGTCTGTGTGGAGTCTCCATGTTGTCAGCGCTGGTTTCCACCGGGTGCTCCGGTTTCCTCCCACAAGTCCCGAAAGATGTGCTTTTAGATGAATTGGATATTCTGAATTCTCCCGCTGTGTATCCGAACAGGCGCAGGAATGTGGCGACTGGGGGATTTTCACAGAAACTTCATTGCAGTGTTAATGTAAGCCTACTTGTAACAATAAAGATTATTATTATTGACTACTTCCATGCTAAACAGTGGAAGCAGCATGCGATAGACTGAGATAAGCAATCCAACAACTAACAGATCAGTCCGAAATGGTGGTGAACAATTAAGCAACAGACCAAGGGCAAAGCTTCACAAATATCCCCAGCTTACTGATTGGGAGGGAGCGGGCAGAACCAAGCACAACAGAGCAAATAACAAGGCTGAAGCATTTGTAAACATCTTATAGTGTAATTACTAGGTGGATTATCCACCTCAGCCTCTCCCGTTGATATCCCCAACATCACAGATGCACTGAATCCTGCAAATGACTACATTCCGACCCCGAGCCAAGCTGTCTCCAATACAGCTACAAACTGGCATCGACGTAATGTTTAAATTGCCCAGGTATGTCCTGTACACAAAAATTATAGCAAATCCAACCTGGCCAATTTCTGCCCCTTCAGTTTACTATCAATTACCAGCAAAGTGATGGAAGGGGACGTCGACTGTGTCATTAAACAGCACTTACTCAGCAATAACCTGATCACTGATGATCAGTTTGGGTTCGACCAAAAACATTTGGTCCTTGATCTCATTACAGCCTTCGTCCCAATGTGGACAAAAGAGGTGAACTCCAGAGGGGAGGTGAGAGTGACTGCCCTTGACATCAAAGCATCATTTGACGGAGGGTGGCATCAAAGAGCCTCAGCAAAGCTGAAGTCAATGGGAATCAGGGAGTCAAACTTAGCACAAAGGAAGATGGTTGTCATTGTTGGAAGTCAATTATCTCAAGTCATGGTTACAGGAGATTCTTACTGTAGTGGCCTCATTCTAACATCTTTAGCTGCTTCATCAATGTCATTCACCATTTGCGACTCTTCAACTACTGAAACAGTTTGTGTCCATATGCAGCAGGAACTGGACAACATTCAGGCTTGGGCTGAGAGGTGACAAGTAACATTTGCACCACACAAGTGCCAGGCAATGATAACTTCAAACAAGATTAAATCTAATCATCTCCCCTTGACATTCAATGGAATTTCTATCACTGAATCCCCCACTGTCAGCATCCTGGAGATTACCATTTACCAGAAACTTAACTTAACCAGCTATATAAATACTGTGGCTACAAGACACGCTGTGAATTCTGTCTTGAGTGCCTCACCTCCTAACTCCCCAATGTCATAATATACATCTATGTATACAATGGAGTGCAGACAGGCAGTGATTGACACACAGGATGACCAGTAAGCACAAAGAACAGAGCAGCCAATCACCAGACAGGACACGACCACTATAAAGCTAGAGGGCACCAGTTTTCCCGCTCTCTTGGGACCCAGCATCTGAGACAGACAGAGCTCGTGAGCTAGCCAGTGCCTACGCCATGTGATAGCTAAGTTAGTCTGGTCATGCTAGTGTCAGGTCTCCAGACAAGTCCGCATAGTGTCGACCCACAGTTGAACATGTATAATAGTTTGAATAAAATTGTGTTGCATTTTATCAAGTGTTGGAGGTCTGTCTCTCGCTACACTGCATCAAGTGCAGTTCACCTCGACCCAGCCTACCCAACACATCATGGTAACAGCTGAGTGATGCTGAAAATTTGACAAATCTACCTTGAGTGAATCAGCGCTGACCAGCAAACAGCCATCCGGTGATATGGAAAATGTCCGCCCTCCTCCGCAGCTCCGCATCGCCGGCAACCTCGGTGCAAATTGGAGGATCTTCAAACAAAAGTTCCAACTCTATCTCGAAGCAACCGATCTTGAGGCCGCATCGGACGCCAGGAAGATCACACTATTCCTCTCCACAGCCAGGGACCATGCTATCCACATCTACAACTCCCTTACATTCGTTGAAGGTGAAGACAAGACGAAATTTAAAACAGTCCTACTGAAGTTCGACAGCCACTGCGACATTGAGGTGAATGAGAGCTTTGAACGGTACGTCTTCCAGCAGAGGCTTCAGGGTAGGGATGAACCTTTTCAATCCTTTCTGACCCATCTCCGCATCCTCGTGCAGTCATGTAACTTTTACTCGACCATTTATTCCATAATCCGAGATCAGATCGTTTTCGGGGTCCACTCCGATTCCCTTCGCCAGCAGCTCCTGAAAGTCAAGCAGTTCACCCTCACCATCGCCATCGAAACTTGCGTTCTCCACGAACATGGTAACAATCGGTACTCCCACATCAGGGCGGCAGAAATGGCAAAGCTAACCTCCCACAAGGCGGAACGGGTGCAGGCCATCGCACAAATGCAGGGCCTAAGTATCGATGAGAGTGGCCATTCCGCGCGCTTTTCCTGGGCCCCTGAGCATGCGCACCACGACCGAGGGGACGGCGAGACCGACACGCGATGGCGCACGGAACGCGCTGAAGTTGGCATCATGACGTGCCCGAATTGTGGCTCCGCCCATTTAAAGCAGCAATGTCCGTCAAAATCACGACGGTGTCTACAGTGTGGCAAGCTTGGCCACTACGCAGCCCTTTGCAGATCTGCTCCACTGCCCAGCATCCAGCGATCCCAGCCTCGGTGCAGAAGCGTCCCTTCAATACAGCAGGCCATGCCAGACTCTGACCCCGACAGCCCAACAGATCCTGATGCTGCGTGCCTCAAATCTCCATACCGGGTGGGCATCATTACGAAGCATGTGCTGCCTTTCTCCAAGACAGCGAAGCACCTCCCGATCCTCAGCGTGGAACCCAACGACGAGTGGTGTACTGTCCTCACAGTCAACAAGGCTCGCATCCGGTTCAAACTGGACACCGGCACATCGGCGAACCTCATCTCCAAATCCGATCTCAACACCATCCGCGTCAGACCAAGCATTCTTCAACCGGCCTGCCAGCTCCTTGACTACAATGGCAATGCCATAGCTGCCAGTGGCTCATGTCAACTCGGAGTTTCCAATAAGTCATTGAAAGCGACACTGCGATTTGAGATCGTGGGACCTGACAGAGCATCCCTGCTCGGTGCTCAGGCCTGCAAACCCCTGAACTTGGTTCAGCGAGTCCACACCATGTCATCCTCACAGGCGACGGCCTCACCTGATGAGAACTTCCAGGCTGAAATTGATGACATCATCACGCAGTACCACAGCGTGTTCGACGGAATGGGCACACTCCGATACCGATACAAAATCCTGCTCAAACCAAACGCCACCCCTGTGATCCACGCACCACGTCGAGTGTCGGCACCCCTCAAGGACCGCCTCAAGCAGCAGTTGCAGGACCTCCAGGACTAGGGCATCATATCAAAGGTCACAGAACCCACGGACTGGGTCAGCTCCATGGTCTGCGTCAAGAAGCCATCAGAGGAGCTTCGAATCTGCATCCACCCCAAGGATTTAAACCGAGACATCATGAGGGAACATTACCCGATACGAAAATGAGAGGAGTTGACCAGCGAGGTGGCTCATGCCAAACTCTTTACGAAGCTGGACGCCTCCAAGGGGTTCTGGCAAATACATCTGGATGCATCCAGTCGCAAGCTGTGCACATTCAATACCCCGTTTGGTCACTACTGCTACAACTGGATGCCTTTTGGCATCATCTCTGCCTCAGAGGTATTTCACCGCATCATGGAACAGATGATGGAGGGTATCGAAGGGGTGCGCGCGTATGTTGACGATGTCATAATCTGGTCCACAACTCCTCAAGAACACATCGATTGCCTCAAGCAGGTATTCCACAGAATCCATGAGCATGGCCTCCGACTCAACAGAGCCAAGTGCTCGTTCGGTCAATCAGAAATCAGATTCCTTGGTGACCACATCTCGCAGCAAGGCGTGCGACCAGATGCTGACAAGGTCTCGGCGATCAACGCCATGAAGACCCCAGAGGACAAGAAGGCGGTCCTCCCCTTTCTAGGGATGGTCAACTTCCTCGGGAAGTTCATTTCCAACATGGCGGCACACACCACAGCTCTCCGCCATCTCATCAAAAAATCGACAGAATTCCAGTGGCTGCCCGCTCATGAGAACGAATGGCGTGAGCTCAGGGCAAAACTCACCACAGCCCCGGTTCTGGCGTTCTTCGACCCTACCAAAGAGACCAGAATATCCACTGACGCGAGCCAGGACGGTATTGGGGCAGTGCTCCTCCAACGGGATGACTCCTCCTCATGGGTCCCAGTTGCGTATGCCTCCAGAGCCATGACTCCCACTGAGGAACGGTACACTCAGATCGAGAACGAATACCTGGGCCTCCTAACGGGAATCGACAAATTTCACGACTATGTGTGTGGCCTCCCAAAATTCACGGTTGAGACGGACCACAGGCCACTAGTCCCCATAATCCAGAAGGATTTGAATGACATGAAGCCTCGGTTACAACAAATCCTTCTCAAGCTACGCCGCTATGACTTTGAACTTGTCTACACGCCAAGCAAAGAATTCATTGTTGCAGATGCCCTTTCCAGGTCTATCACCACACCGTGTGAACAAACTGACTTTGTCTGCCAAATCGATGCGCAGGTGCAATTGTGTGCCTCCAACCTTCCGGCCACTGATGAAAGGGTCATCCAAATTCGTGAGGAAACGGCCAAGGATCCTCTGCTACAGCGAGTGATGCAGCACCTCACGAATGGCTGGCAGAAGGGACAGTGTCCCCAGTTTTACAACGTCAAGGACGACCTGACGGTGGTGGACGGCATCCTCATGAAGCTCGATAGGATTGTGATTCCGCAGAGCATGCGGGCTATGGTGCTTGGCCAACTCCATGAGGGTCACCTGGGGGTCGAGAAATGTCGACACAGAGCTCGAGAGGCAGTCTATTGGCCGGGCATCAGCCAGGACGTTGCCAACACGGTCCTCAACTGCCCCACATGTCAGAAATTTCAGCCAGCTCAACCCAAAGAAACTCTGCAGCAACATGAGATAGTGACCTCCCCATGGTCCAAAGTCGGTGTCGACCTTTTCCACGCCAAGGGGCGTAACTATGTCCTCCTGGTCGACTACTTCTCCAATTACCCTGAAGTGGTGAATCTGTCCGACCTCACTTCGAAGGCGGTGATTAAAGCATGCAAAGAAACGTTTGCCAGGCATGGGATACCGCTCACGGTGATGAGTGACAACGGTCCCTGTTTTTACAGCCAGGAATGGCCTGATTTTGCCCGTCTATAACAACTTTCGTCACGTAACCTCCAGCCCCCACTACCCGCAGTCAAACGGGAAGGCCGAAAAAGGGGTCCATATCGTCAAGAGATTACTATGCAAGGCTGCAGACTCAGGCTCCGACTTCAACCTGGTGCTGCTGGCATACAGAGCAACCCCGCTGTCCACTGGGTTGTCTCCCGTGCAGATGCTCATGAATCGCACTCTGCGAGCCACGGTTCCAGCCATCCATGTTCCAGACCTTGACCACCTCACGGTCATACAAAAGATGCAGCAGTCTCGGGCCCAACAGAAATCAGCATACGGCGCTCATGCCACGGATCTCCCCGAGCTGGTCCCAACTGATCGCGTTCGTGTGCAGTTGCCTGACGGCGGCTGGTCCGCCACAGCTGTGGTGGTCAAGCAAGTGGCCCCGAGATCGTTCCTCGTCCGCATGGCTGATGGCTCCTTCCTACGACGCAACAGACGGGCGCTGCGCAGAGTTCCACGCCCGCCACCCAACCATGATGTCCCGCCTCACACAATGCTTCCTCCGGACGTGCCCTACCACGAGGCCACCGATCTACCAGCAATCCTGCCGACCTCTGCGACCACCGCATTGGCGGCGGTCCCACCTATCCAAGTGCAGGCGGCCCCTGATCCACCCTTGAGGCGGTCAACCTGAATACGTCGCCCGCCGCAGAGGTTAAACTTATAGACTGAACTTTTGCACAACTGTGTTACCTTATCGTTTTGACCTCTGTAAATATCGTTGTTACCATTTCATCTGCCCTATATCTGCACTAGCGACACCTTCCTGTGTACATAAGGTCATTTTAGCACATTCTGTATATAGTCACGCACATATACACATCCACACGCACATGCACCTTAATATTTATTATCTCAATACACAACATAGAAAAAGAAAAAGGGGGGGAGATGTCATAACATACATCTATGTATATAATGGAGTGCAGACAGGCAGTGATTGACACACAGGATGGCCAGTAAGCACACAGAACAGAGCAGCCAATCACCAGACAGGACACGACCACTATAAAGCCAGAGGGCACCAGTTTTCCCGCTCTCTCGGGACCCAGCCTCTGAGACAGTCAGAGCTTGTGAGCTAGCCAGTGCCTACGCCATGTGGTAGCTACGTTAGTCTGGTCAGGCTAGTGTCAGGTCTCCAGTCAAGTCAGCATAGTGTCGACCCACAGTTGAACACGTATAATAGTTTGGATGTTGAATAAAATAGTGTTGCATTTTATCAAGTGTTGGAGGTCTGTCCCTCGCTACACTTATTCAAGTGCAGTCCACATCGACCCAGCCTACCCAACACATCACCCAAATCCTGTCCAGCATCTACAAGAAACAAGTCTGGAGTGATGGAACATTCTACACCTTCCGGGATAAGTGCAGCTCCAACAACACTCAAGAAGCTCAACAGCATTCCAGGATAAAGCAACCCGCTTGATTGACACACTGCGCATCACTTAAACATTTACTCCCTCCAGCACCATTGCACAGTACCATCGAAATGCTGCACTCATAAAGCCTTCTCACTTTCCAACCTCACTACCTGTATGATCTAGAAGGACAAGGGCAGCAACTGCAAGTTCCCCTCCAAGTCACACACCACCCTGACTTGGAAATATATCGCTGTTTCTTCACTCCCATTGGGTCAAAATCCTGGAACTCCCTATGTAGCAGCACTGTGGGAGAGCCCACACCACACGGACTCCAGCAGTTCGAGAAAGCAGCTGCCCACCATCATCTCAAGGAGCTTGGGGATGGGCAACAAATACTGCCTACAACCCATGAAAGAATAGATTTTTAACAATTCCAGTAGGGGTGGCATGGTGGCAGTTAGCACTGCTGCCTCACGACACCAAGGACTTGGGTTCGATCCCGGCCCCATGTGAAGTTTGTACGTTGGCCCCATGTCTGCGTGGGTCTCACCCACACAATCCCAAAGATGTGCAGGGTAGGTGGATTAGCCAAGCTAAATTGCCCCTTTAAATAGAAAAAAAGAATTGGATACTGTAAATTTATTTTTAAAATAACAATTTATATTATTTCTATCTGACAATTCAATATAACTCAGTGACAAATTGGTTGGAATAACCTTGTTTGGATCACCATGGAAAACGGCTCTTCTCAAAGCTGAAAGATTAAGATCAGGTATCTGAAGCCTGGACCCAGATGTGAATTTTACAGCCATTAATCACTCAAGGCGCATAAGCGTCAATTTGCTGCACATGAAGAAACCTCGAGGAAAACAAAGGATGACTGATGCGATTCCCTCTCTTCATTACAGCAGCATCCCCTGATACAGGCAGATGGTAAAATAACTTGCAGCAAAGTATCCAGTGCGTGTGTTTTTCTCATTATGCGTAATAAAACTGTACTTTTTTAAAATACTGTCATGATTTCCACTGGCTTCATCTCTCATTTTCACCCCTCCTCCCAGAGCTTAAATCCACCCGGGATCAGTGAAATGTCATTTGCACCATAGGTATTACACATATGTAGATAATTGTGTCTTCAGCACAGAAATAGGCCATTCTGCCTCGCTGGATTATGCCAGCGTTTAAACTCTACACAATCCCCGATCTCGCATTTCAACATGTCCAACCAATAGTTTCTAGAACTATATTTCATTTGCGTTCCAGTTATTCGACTGACACTTGCATTTGTTCAGAAATTTAAAAATAAAAATTGGCTCTAAGTTTCTGCTACCTACTGATTTTAACTTAATTGTACTACCCCAGTGTGCATGCGTACAATTACAGTGAAGCACAGAAGGACTTGGAAAAGGGATTACGTGAGTGAAATTAGATCATCACATTAGAGTAATTGGATTGCTATCAGATTTAAAGTTGACATTGTCTGAGTTACTGCAAATAAAATAAGCTGCAGACACTGGTGATATCCAAACAAGTTGCTGCCTCATACAGCAAGAGGGAATTAATGGGTGGCACATTTGAGAAGATGAATTCTAACCTCAATTTTCAGGTACCTGGCCTCCAAACATAAATCAACAACTCTGCCTTTGTTATAAAATAAATACTTGCTTCAGTTGAGCCTCTTCGTATCACACACTGTTTCCCAACCAGTGTTGCTAACTTCAGTTGGACATATTCGTGGAAGACTCGACACATAGCCTCTCACCTCCAGGTAGCACATCCGGTCAAACAGCCTTTCTTTCCTCAATTTTAAATCCTGGAGGCCCCAGGACAATCCAGGAGGGTTTGTAGCCCTTTTCTCAGCTCTATCAAAGCTGCTCCAAAACTGCCCATTCATCCTGTTACTGGCACCAGAAAGGGTGCCAGCCAAACATCTCTTTCAAATCCTCCAAGCTCGCAAGCCGCCCTCCCAGAAACAGATGCTTCATCTCCCAGATCGCCCTCTCCTCCCATCCCCGGAACCTCACATCCATCCTCCCTGGCTCAAATCAGTGATTTCCCCCTGATTGGCATCACCTTCGACTCCGCTCCCAACCTAAAGTACTGCCGGAACTGCCTTCACCCTCCCCAGCAAACTTGAAAAATTCAACTTCCGAAGACCTGCCCAGCCCCGAGCCTCCTGCACCCCCAAATACCTGAAATTAGACACTGCCACACAAAATGGTAATTCCCCCTACCCCTACCCCTGTCCCCCAACCCCCGTCCCTGGAGTGGAAACTGCAAAATACTTACTTTTCCCAAGTTCAGCTTGTTCCCCGAATTGCCCCAAATCTTTGAAGCAAACTCATTATGTCCCCCACTGAGAATCCTTGCTCCAAAATTTATAATAACAAATCATCTGCATATAAGGACACCCTATGTTCCACCCCCCCTCCTCCTCACTATCCCCTTCCACAACTCCGAGCTCCTCAACGCAATGACCGAGGGCTCTATCACTAACACTCGTTCCTCGTTGCAATAAAAAATACCCAGAATTCATATAATTCGTGCACACGCTCAACGTCAGCTCCTTATTCACCATGCCACAAATATAGGCCCAATCCCAAACTTCTCCAATGCCGCTGTGGTGTTTTTTATGTTGCTTATTTCAGGATGGTTGGCATAGTGTTCAAAAAGACCAAAGAATAGCTTGAACTTAAACAAAGCTGTACATTTTTTAACACTACTAATTTGGATTCAACACATACTCCTGAAGAATACACAGTTGATTGATAACATTTAACTTACCTCATCTACAGCTAATCTCACTACTAATATAACTATGATCTGTTCTCACTTATCTGCACTTGTGACTCTCTCCAGCAGTTGCAACTGTAGCTCCCTCTAGTGGCGACTCTCGACACTTCATTAACCCTTGCAGTTCTTACAGTTATGATAATACCACAACCGCAATCAGATAACTCCACTCCACTCGGTCAAATGCCTTCTCCGCAGCCAATGCCACTACCACCTCCAACTTCCTTCCTCTGCCGGGTAAAGCACCACATTCAGCAGCCGCCCCACATTCAATGACAGCTGTCTGCCCTTAATGAACCCCATCTTATCCTCCCCAATCAACCCCGGGAGGCACATCTCCAACTTTAACATCAGTATCTTTGCCAATATCTTGGCATCTATATTCAGCAGAGATATGGGCCTCTACGACCCACACTCCACCAGATCCTTATCCTTCTTTAGCAGCAACACGATGGAGGCCTGTCCCGTTGCTTTCTGCAAACCCCTCCTGACCATCGCATCCTTGAACATTTCCTCCAGCAACGGCACCAGCACATCCTTAAATTTCTTGTAAAATTCCGCCGGGAACCCATCCGGCCCGACCGCCTTCCCCGTCTGCATCTTTCCAATCGTCGCCTTCATCTATTCTACCCTCACCGACTCCTCTAGCCCCACCCTCTCCACTTCACCCACCATCAGGCACCCTAACCGCCCCATAAACTCCCCCAACTCCTGCTCATCCTCTGGTGGTTCTGACTTCTACAGATCCCTATAAAGCTCCTGGAACACCTTGTTTATCCACTCCGGGACCACCACCAGTTCGCCCGCCCTATCCCGAACCCGAACCATCTCCATCGCCACAGCTGGTCTGCAGAACTGACCTGCCAACAGACAACCTGCCTCCTCCCCATACTCATAGGCGGCCCTCTTCACCCTTCTCAGCTGAAGAAGCGCTTTCCCCGTGGACAGCAGATCAAACCTCGTCTACAGCTCCTTCCTCTTCGCCAGAAGTGCTGGGTCTGGGTCCCCCGCTTACCTCCCGTCCACTTCCAAGATCTCTTCTATCAATCGTTGCAATTCCACCCTCTCGGACATGAATTTTTTAAAAATCACTGTTTTTTGAACTTACTGAGCTCTCAGCATTTGCTGTAGATTGTGATTCTTGGAACAGAATTACACAACATTAACCATCTGAAGAGTAATACATGTTGAGCAGAGATAAATCAGAAAAGAACTTCATATGGACACAAACATTTGTTAATAAAAATTGAAAAACACATAAATGACTAATGCCCAACAGTCGATAAACTGGATATAATTGTCAGCAAGGATTAAAAACAATAAAAGATCAGGGGCGAAATTCTCCGTTATCGGCGGAAAGTCCGCCGATCGGCGCAAAAAACGGCGCAAATCCGACTTGCGTCACGTCGGAAAAATGGGTCTAAAGTCTCCGGCCCAAAATGGGCTAGCAGCGACGTAACGGGATCCGCGCTTGCGCAGTGGTTCACGCCGTGCAGCGTCATACGCGCCGCACGGCATGACGGCTCATAAGGCCCCGCTGCTCCGCCCACCTGACCGGAACACCCGACCGCAACACCCGACTGGATGGCTGGCCGCCGCTCAGCCCCGAGGTTCGAGTCACGGGACGTGGAGGCGCTCCTGGATGCGGTGGAGCAGAGGAGGGACGCCCTGTATCCCGGGCACGGCCGCAGAGTTGCCCCACGCCACAGCCGGCATCTGTGGAGGGAAGTGGCAGAGGCTGTCACCGCTGCGGCCCTGACACCACGGACAGGCACCCAGTGCCACAAGAAGGTGAACGACCTCGTCAGAGCAGGCAGGGTGAGCCTCCCCCATATCCCCCCTCCCCCATATCCCCCCTCCCCCATATCCCCCCTCCCCCATATCCCCCCTCCCCCATATCCCCCCCTCCCCCATATCCCCCATATCCACCCCTCCCCCATATCCCCCATATCCCCCCTCCCCCATATCCCCCCTTCCCCCATATCCCCCCTCCCCCATATCCCCCCTCCCCCATATCCCCCCTCCCCCATATCCACCCTTCCCCATATCCCCCCTCCCCCATATTCCCCCTTCCCCCATATCCCCCTCCCCATATCCCCCTCCCCCATATCCCCCTTCCCCCATATCCCCCCTCCCCCATATCCCCCCTCCCCATATCCCCCCTGCCCCATATCCCCCCTTCCCCATATCCCCCCTCCCCCATATCCCCCCTCCCCCATATCCCCCTCCCCATATCCCCCCTCCCCATATCCCCCCATCCCCCATATCCCCCCTTCCCCCATATCCCCCATATCCCCCCTTCCCCCATATCCCCAAGTGAATCCAGCCCTAACCTTAACCTCTGCAATGCACGCGCAACCGATGGCGTGCATTCATATACCTGCCTAACAGTGTTGCCTTTTACCCCTGCCACCCGCCCCCCCCCCACAGGATAAGCGCGCACACAACAATAGGGAGCATGTGAGGACTGGAGGAGGCCCCGCTGATGAGAGGCCACTGACCGAACACGAGGAAAGGGCCCTGGAACTGGCTGGCGGACCTGACGACCGGGAGGTTGCTGATGCAGAGGTCGGGGGCATAGTAGCAAGTGAGCCACCGGCAGCCCGTCCCCATATCCCCCCCTCCCCTATATCCCCCTCCCCCATATCACCTGATCACTGCCTGCGTGTCTAACCATGCATGCTTCATTGTGTATCGCAGGACCAAACGTCCAGGCACCCATCCCCGCAGATGCAGACCGCCCGCAGGATGCCCCTCGGAGGCCACGGGAGACGGAGAGACACGAACCCTCCAGCATGCGACGCCCGCAGGATGTCCCTCGCACACCACGGGAGACGGAGAGACCTGGAGCAACAGGGAGACGGCACCCCCGTCACGTGCGGGAGCGACCACCCAGCGACGAGGGGGGCAGCCAAAGGCCCCCGTCACATCCGAGCCAGGACACCACTACCCAGGACACCACTACCCAGGACACCACTACCCAGGACACCACTACCCGGGACAGCACTACCCGGGACAGCACTACCCGGGACAGCACTGCCCAGGACACCCCTACCCGGGACAGCACTGCCCAGGACACCCCTACCCGGGACAGCACTACCCAGGAAGACGAAATACCGGACAGTGACTCAGAGTGGATGGGTGGAGACGAACCCCCACCCCAAAGTGCCATGGACTCAGAGTGGGATGAAGAGCACGACACAACGCCACTGCTGTCACCAACACCCTCCACCATCGCAGAAACACTCACCTCGGTTGGGCACTTTAGTGATGAGGTGTCTGGTACACTCACTGGTGCGCACAACACAGCCGTCCCGGTACAGCAGGTGGAGGTAGGAGCAGCAGAGGGGCCGGGCGGTCGGAGGGCAGCCCAGCCCAAGCGAACATCTGCTGCCCAGATGGATCCCGGGTTCCTGGAGTTACCACACCCACACATAGATCCGATGCAACCACTGACCCGGAGACGAGCGATGAGGGTGACGGGCGGCTTGCGGCGGCTGCAGTCGCAGGTGGAGGAGTCCACCCGCGTCCAGGAGCTGGGAGTGGTGCCGGTCATGCGTGCCACCCAAGCTGACACCGCACGGGTGGCGTCCGCGGTGGAGGCAATGGGTGCGACGGTGTCAGACATGGGGAACGGTTTGCGAGGCCTGGGGCTTTCCGTGCAGGCGGCGTCTGTGGCCCAGGAAATGGCTGCCCTCTCACAGGAGGTCATGAGCCAGTGCCAACGCCAGGTGGCAGAGGCGCTCAACGCCATAGCCCAGTCTCTGCAGGCCATGGCCCAGTCTCAGCAGGCTATGGCCCAGTCTCTGCAGGCCATCGCTGAGGGCATCGGCGCCAGTGGCCATGTGCGAGCCAGCGTCGCACTGTCACAGACAGGGTTTGCCAACCCCCTGGGCTCCATGGCTGCAAACCTGCAGACCCCTGTCGATACCAGCACGGGCCTCCAGGACTGGCAGCGCCAGATGTCGGGGGGGCGTCGGATGGCCAGTCCGTTCGCATCCCCCACCCATGTAGAGGTCTGGGGGCCATCGGGCACCCCGAGGAAGGAGGAGGTGGTGTGGTCCGTCACGGCTCCCCCTGTAGGGGAGGTCCCAGTACACCACGACACCTCGGACTCCCCCCCTTCCGTCCCAGGTGCATCGGGTGGGCAACGGGCAGAACAGGCTGGCAGCTCGCCATCCCAGTCGCCCGGGCCGCAGCCTGGCCCATCTAGGCCAGGACGCCCCAGGAAACGGCCACCAAAGGGATCCGGTGTCAGAGGGCAGGAATCACAGGAGTCCACCTCCAGTTCTGCTGTACCGTCTGGGGAACCACGTAGACGTAGTCAAAGGGCCCGTAAGGCCAAACAATTAGACACTGAGTAAGTTGGCACGGTTGCAGGGCACAGATGAGTTTTAGGGGCTAGGGCACGTGCATGAACTCCTTTGGTTATTAAAGTCAATGTTACACCTACAGAAGCTGCCTTTGTGCTCTGTCCAAAGCATGCGGGGGTGTCATGTACGTTGAGCGCAATTGTGTGTGTGAGGGGTGGTCTTACCTCAGCCCCAGGTGAGTCTGCCCCCTTCCCCCTGGGCCGCCATCAACATCCCCCGGGCAGAGGATGGGACCGTGCGCTGCAGTGTCACAGCCGCATGCAGGGATGGTCCGGGTGGATGGTGGTACTGTGGCCATGGGTCAGACATAGTCCAATGATGTAGAGCCAGGAGCTCACCGCAGGGCGGGTTGTCATCATCCTCCATGGCCTGCAATAGACACGCGTCCACCCGCAACTGTGTGAGCCCGGCCCGTTGTGCCGCAGGTGGATCGGCAATGGGGGGGGGGGGGGTGGTGTGCATGCGGGTGGGGTGGGTGGGGTTGGGGAGGGGGTGAGGGTGCTGGGTGGGTGGATGGGTGGGGGGTGTGGGTGGTCGGCTGTTGCCATGGTGTGCGGTCTGTGGCCATACTACCCGATTCCCACGCCCATCTAGTCAGTGAAGCGGGCGGCTATCAGTCTGTCCCGTGCCCGCTGGGCCAGCCGGTAACGGTGGACAGCCACCCGCCTGTGTCTACCCCGTCTGCCCTGACCATTACCCCCATCCCCCACATCTGGGGAGGACTGCGCCTCTTCCTGCTGCTCCTCCACTCCGCCCTCCTCTGCCTGCGGCACATCGCCCCTCTGTTGGGCTATGTTGTGCAGGATGCAGCACACCACAATGATGCGGCCGACCCTATCTGACCAATACTGGAGGGCGCCCCCAGAGAGGTCCAGGCACCTGAAATGCATCTTCAGCACGCCAAAGCACCTCTCTATCACTCCCCTTGTCGCTACATGGGCATCATTGTAGCGGTTCTCCACCTCATTGCGTGGCCTCCGTATAGGCGTCATCAGCCACGATCACAATGGGTAGCCCCTGTCGCCCAGCAACCAGCCCCTCAGCCGGGGATGGCGTCCCTCGTACATGCCGGAGATGGATGACCGCGACAACACATATGAGTCGTGTACACTGCCTGGGTAACGGGCGCAGACGTGCAGGATCATCATGCGGTGGTCGCAGACCACCTGTATGTTCATCGAATAGGTCCCCTTCTTATTGGTGAACAAGGCCCTGTTATCTGCAGGTGCCCGCACGGCGACGTGCATCCCATCGATCGCGCCCTGGACCATGGGGAACCTGGCCATGGCAGAGAAGCCCACGGCCCGGGCATCTTGGCTGGCCCGGTCCACGGGGAAGCGGATGTAGCGGTGCGCCATGGCATATAGGGCTTCTGTCACTGCCCAGATGCACCGATGCACCGATGTCTGCGATATGCCGGACAGGTCCCACTCGGTGCCTGGAATGACCCCGTTGCATAAAAGTTCAGGGCCACCGTAACGTTGACGGACACGGGGAGAGGGTGTCCCCCGCCAGTGCCACGCGGTGACAGGTGTGCCAGCAGGTGGCAGATGTGTGCCACGGTTTCCCGCCTCATCCGGAGTCTCCTCCTGCATTCCCGGTCCGTGAGGTCCTGGTATGACTGCCGGGGCCGGTACACACGGGGCGCCCTCGGGTGCCTCCATTGCCGTGGGGCCACGACGTCCTTCTCCCCCTCCTCATCCTGTCGGTCAGGTGTCCCTCCAGCCTGGGCGGCTGCCGCCTGTCCCTCTGCGGCAGCCTGCGCCGCCTCTCTGGCACGCTCCTCCTCCTCATCCAGGGCAACATAGACATGAGCGGCTGCCGCCACAGCGGCCAACATCACTGGATGATCGGAAAACATGACGGCCTGGTGGGGGGAGGGGAACGACGACATGTCATCATTGCCCATATCCCCTCCTCCCTCCAGCCAGGTGGCTTGGACCGCATGGGTCCAACTGTTGGAGGCTGGCACCTGGCCAGGTGGACCAACTCACTTGCCCTCGCATCCCCCTCCCCGGCACGGACCCCCCTCCCCGGCACGGACCCCCCATCCCCCCCTGGCACGGACCCCCCCCCCAACCTCCACCCCGGCACGGACCCCCCCCCCAACCTCCACCCCGACACGGACCCACCATCCCCCTCCTCGGCACGGACCCCCCCTCAACCTCCACCCCGGCACGGACCCACCATCCCCCTCCCCGGCACGGACCCCCCCCAACCTCCACCCTGGCACGGCCACCCCCCCCAACCTCCACCCCGGCACGGACCCCCCCAACCTCCACCCCGGCACGGACCCCCCCCAACCTCCACCCCGGCACGGACTCCCCCCCCAACCTCCACCCCGGCACGGACCCCCCATCCCCCTCCCCAGCACGGACCCCCCCCAACCTCCACCCCGGCACGGACGCCCCCCCAACCTCCACCCCGGCACGGACCCCCCCCAACCTCCACCCCGGCACGGACCCCCCATCCCCCTCCCCGGCACGGACCCCCTATCCCCCTCCCCGGCACGGACCCCACCCCCATCCCCCTCCCCGGCACGGACCCCCCCCCCAACCTCCACCCCGGCACGGACTCCCCCCCCCAACCTCCACCCCGGCACAGACCCCCCCTCAACCTCCACCCCGGCACGGACACCACATCCCCCTCCCCGGCACAAACGCCCCCAACCTCCACCCCGGCACGGACCCCCCATCCCCCTCCCCGGAACGGACCCCCCATCCCCCTCCCCGGCACGGACACCCCCATCACCCTCCCCGGCACGGACCCCCCCCCCCAACCTCCACCCCGGCACGGACCCCCCACCCCAACCTCCACCCCGGCACGGACCCCCCCCCAACCTCCACCCCGGCACGGACCCCCCATCCCCCTCCCCGGCACGGACCCCCCCACCAACCTCCACTCCGGCACAGACGCCCCATCCCCCTCCCCGGCACGGACCCCCCCCCAACCTCCACCCCGGCACGGACCCCCCCCAACCTCCACCCCGGCACGGACCCCCCATCCCCCTCCTCGGCACGGAACCCCCAACCTCCACCCCGGCACGGACCCCCCATCCCCCTCCCCGGCACGGACCCTCCCCCAACCTCCACCCCGGCACGGACCCCTCATCCCCCTCCCCGGCACGAACCCCCCCCCCCAACCTCCACCCCGGCACGGACCCCCCCCAACCTCCACCCCGGCACAGACCCCCCCAACCTCCACCCCGGCACGGATCCCCCCCAACCTCCACCCCGGCACGGACCCCCCATCCTCCTCCCCGGGACGGACCCCCCCAACCTCCACGCCGGCACGGACCCCCCATCCCCCTCCCCGGCACGGACCCCCCCCCAACCTCCACCCCGGCACGGACCCCCGCCCCAACCTCCACCCCGGCACGGACCCCCCCCCCAACCTCCACCCCGGCACAGACCCCCAATCCCCCTCCCCGGCACGGACCCCCCCCAACCTCCACCCCGGCACGGACCCCCCATCCCCCATCCCCCTCCCCGGCACGGACCCCCCCCCAACCTCCACCCCGGCACGGACCCCCCCCAACCACCACCCCGGCACGGACCCCTCATCCCCCTCCCCGGCACGGACCCCCCCCCCAACTTCCACCCCGGCACGGACCCCCTATCCCCCTCCCCGGCACGGACCCCCCCAACCTCCACCCCGGCACGGACCCCCCCCATCCCCCTCCCCGGCACGGACCCCCCCCATCCCCCTCCCCGGCACGGACCCCCTCCCGGCACTCCCCCGGAGCCCAGCCGACTCTAACCACCCCCCCCCCCCCCGCCGCACACACACACACACAACCCGGGACACACCTCTCCTCACGCATTCAGACTGCAGCCACGCCATCGCCTGCCCAGAGCCAACCCCCCAGGCCGTCACTCACCTCCACGCTGGTCGGCGTGAACCTGGAGCACAGGGTCACGCCGATGAAAAGGAGGTTTAATTTACGTCGACGTGAACGGTTATCACGTCGACGGGACTTCGGCCCATCCAGAAGGGAGAATATCGGCAGGCTGAAAATCGGCTGCCTTGCGCAGACCCGTGACATTCTCCGACGGCAGCGGCGACATTAACGCCCCGCCGACTTTTCTCCCTTCGGAGACTTCTGTAACCGGCGGGGGCGGGATTCACGGTGGCCAACGGCCATTCTCCGACCCTCTGGGGGGTCGGAGAATGACGCCCCAGGTACTGAGGCCCATACAGGACGTGTGAAGCAAAGTGGAAATGCAATTTAACAAGCATCTTGAAGTATAAGATGAGATAACAGAATCAAACCAGCGGATGCACGTAGAAGTGGAGCAGGGGACAATATTATAATAATGTAAGATCCCAACAAAACAATAGTTAACTTGGATCAGTTCCAGTAATAACCCAGATAGAAAATTACTTTTGTGAAAGACCAAGTCATCAACATACTCAAATTCAAAGTGTTGCATATTAAGTAGGATCTGCTGCAGAAAGTTAAATGATCATAGCAAAAAATAAACCCATAAGTATTATTGAGGTGATAGAAGTACACATGAGCAAAAATGCTGTAAATCTGAAATAAGAGCAGAAAATGCTGGAAAGTAGATCTGGCAACCTTTGTGGAAAAACAAACAGACTTAATATTTCAGGTTGACGACCTTTAGTTAGACACCACTCTGAACTGTCTGGATTAGGCTGGAAAAGTAATGCTGTCAGTCTCTAACTACCTGAGTGATTCATATAAAACAAATCCTGTGTTCATCAAAGTGAGGAATGTTAGTACTCGGGAATGCAGGACTTTTCATTTGAGGCTTCCAATATCAATCAAGAACCCTATGGTCAGGTATCTCGCTGCCTGATGCAGAGTGTGGCTCCTTTAATTGTTGTTCCAATTTTAATAGAGCACATCAACACTAACCATCCGATGCCAATTATGTGTCAAGTTTTGTGCATTCAAAACTAAACTGAGACTGTCAAATTCATATAGGACCTTTACACCCGGCAGACAGAGAGGAGGTGTTAAACTCATCAGTCTGGCTGAAGGTGCAACTTGGTTGTCACTGCCTTGGCTAGCTAGGCCTCTGCAATTATTTCAATCAATCAGTGTAAGCTTTTTACACAGTCAACTGGTCAATGCTGTACAAAAACATCAACATTTACAATAATATAATAATATATTATTAATTTGTTTCAGAGGCAAGCTGTTTCAGAATATCCTGAACTAAACCGAACCACTTAGAGAAATAACTTGTTGAAGCATTGAGATTGTATCTGGTCATAGATAAATAAATTATTTACAACTTTTAAAAAGTCACTAATTTTACCGACCAAATTAAACGTCGACAACAGAGGATTTGCTGGATTTCCAGAAGACAGCACTGAATCCTCAATCAGGACATGACTGGCTTCAGGAGACTCATCTGGACTGTAACAACAACAGATTCAAGAAGGGTTTATTAATCAAACACAGATCATCTCCACCAACTTTAAACATTATATTCACAGCAGCTACTTTCATTTCCACAGCACCTTTGACAAAGCAAAACGATCCCCAGGTGCTTCGTGGACATATAGATTTATTAACTCTTTCTGTGTTTCGAACAGCAATAATAAACAACTGAAAAAAATGACTCGAATAATCCACTGTAGCTCATTTTCATTCAGGATATTCTGAAACAGTTTGCCTCTAAAACAAATGTTGATGTTTTTGTACAGTATCGACCAGTTGACTGGAATCAGTTAAAAATCTCACACTGATTGATTGAAATGATTGCAGAGGCCTAGCTAGCCAAGGCAGTGACAACCAAGTTCGACCTGCAGCCAGACTGGCGAGATTAACATCTCCTCTCTGTTTAAGAAGCATAACCACTGCGGGAAGTATTTGTCTATAAAACACAAATTTGTGACGGAAGACGAATCTCTCAATTAATCGCGTAAAATGAAAACATGTTTACCCAATCCTGTTGCAATGTGGTAAAGCCCAACGCAATAATCTGCTTGCAATCATTGTTCAAATGAAACAGAAAGTACTAGAATGGTGAGTATGTCAGCACCTGAAACTAGGACCCATAAACATTTTGACTGTTCATCTTTTCAGGTTTTATTGAGAAGCTGAAAAGAGGTACAAGCTGGTGGAGATCATCACACTGAGGCTAGGAAGAAATGTTAAAAGAACAAAAGGAAAAGAAAATAAGTACAAACGTAATGAAAACAGAAATTGCTGGACATGCACACAATGGAAATGAAAATCGGGTGGGTTCTATAATAGTCAGGTGGTCTGTTCCTTCATTTTCAACCCAAATGGTGGAAATTAAAATTGCCCTCGTTATTTGGTCCATAGCCTTCAGAAAACTGCTTAATTTAATTTATGGCTTCCTCCCAATAATTCAGCATGGGTTTCTGGGGGTGTTTTAATATTGACATTCTCGAACCTCTTCAGCACATTGTTTCAAATAGAAAGGAAATACAGGTTAGGGCATATTTGATGATAGATGCTGAGCTGTCTAATTCCCAAAGGGAAACTTGAAACAGCTCCCAAAGTGGATTTTGCAATTTGTATAGTGTGAGGAGAGGTTCTAAAATCTCCCATCCCCATGGCGCTCACCCAACTTCCGGCCATGGACATGTCCCTGGAGCTGTTTCCCATCTAGTGTTCGGATGTTGGCTGCTGCGTTTGTGGTGTTGCCTCCTGCAGTGGTCAAGCACAGTGTCCAGACATCAAGGTTTGATTGGGATACTAGGCAATGACTCCCCGTGCTACATGGCCACCCACCCACGGGAATCCACTTGGCATATGTCAACTGCTCACTTAACCACGATTGCAATTCCCTATTAGCGATAGCCTCCTGCCGCACTGCCAGAGGCCTCAGCAGTCAGTGAAGGTTATGGGTGATCGGTGGCGCAGACGGGCTTCGACAAGGGTTGCCTCCGGAATGGGGTTGGGATCCAAGGGTTGGCATGGTGGTGCCACGAGCAGTTGCCCCACGATTGCACACCCAGCGCCTCCCGCCCTAACCCCTCATGGCGGCGCATCGCTGCGGAGGGTCCCCCAACCCCACCGAGCACTAGGGTGGCATTCCTAGTACCCCCAAGCTCTTTGTCTGTGAGCAAAGATGGCTACTCACCTCCTCAACTCCCCACAGAAGCTCTTCCGGCAGGTTCATGTTTTTCAAAAGGAGCACTAATTGGTGCACTTGGTGGGGAGGCCGCTGAATGATGGGAGGCGTTTGGATATGAGGTCGCTCTCGTTGATTGAATGGAAATAAGTGGTGATAATTAATTTCTCGCCACGCTACAGCGAGACCCAGAGTTTGGCGCCTGCGCAGATCTTGTTTTTGGCCTCTCCCACTATTCACCGGCCTCATTACGCTTGAGCGAAAGCACAACGAGGCTGAAGAATCGTGCCCACAATAAATCTCTTAATTGTAACAGGGTTAATTTAGAGATTAGGCTCCAGTTGAGAATGAGGAGTTTGTTTCCCTGATGGAAGGTAAATGCAAAATCAGCATGTTAATGGGCAGGGAGGGCAGAACTGTAGTATTTGAAGACTACTTTGCTCATCTGGGGAAGTGAGGTGAATGCAAGAAGCAAAAGATTTATCCTTATTGTAAGAATAGCATTTGAGAAACTTCCTACATTTTTGCTTGTTCAATTGTGTTTTAATTCTGTTGCAACTACTGATAAAGTAGAAGAAAAGACTGGATGTTAATCTTATTATGAACCACTCAAAAGTAATGGAAACTAAATTTGGATCCATCAGAATGAATTAGAGGATCATTTAAATTATATTCAAATTTATTATGAACAACCTACAGGTGACTGAAAATTTTCTTGGCCGAAGGGAACACTTGGCCCCGTTTGTAACGCCGAAGGGAACCCGGAGGTAGTGGAAGAGGCAGCCGTCTGCCACAAAGGCCGTGTAGTGGCGGTCCCCCGGGCGGATTGGAAGCTGGTGGTATGCAGACTTCAGATCCACCGTGGAAAACACCCGGTAGTGTGCGATCTGATTAACCATGTCCGCTATCCGGAGGAGGGGGTACGCATTGAGGTGCGTGTACCGGTTTATGGTTTGGCTGTAATCTACAACCATCCGGTTCTTTTCCCCGGTCCTGACGACCACCACCTGAGCTCTCCAGGGGCTATTACTGGTCTCGATGATCCCTTCCCGCAAGAGTCGCTGGCCCTCTGACCTGATAAAAGTCCTGTCCTGGATGCTGTACCGCCTGCTTCTGGTGGTGACTGGTTTGCAGTCGGTGGTGAGGTTTGCGAAGAGCGGGGGAGGGTCGACCTTCAGGGTTGAGAGGCTACAAACTGTGAGGGGGGGGGGTCGGGGCCCACCGGACTTCAGGGTTAGGCTCCTGAGGTTGCACTGGAAGTCCAGTCCCAACAGGAGAGGAGCGCAGAGGTCGGGGAGGACATATAGTTTGAAATTGGCGTACTCGGCGCCCTGTATTGCAAGGTTTGCAGCAATGTACCCCCGGATCTGCACTGCGTGCGATCCAGAAGCGAGGGAGATCGTTTGAAGTTCAGGGAAGATTTGGAGCGAGCAGCGCCTTACCATGTCTGGGTGAATGAAGCTCTCCATGCTCCTGGAGTCAAACAGGCAAGGCGTTTTGTGTCCATTGACACGGACGGTCATCATGGAGTTCCGGAGGTGTTTTGGTTGTGGCTGGTCGAGGGTGACCGCGCTGAGTTGCAGGTAGCCGGCGTGGTCGGAGGTGATGGGGTGGTCCCAAGATGGCTGCCCCTGTCGGTCGCACGTGTCAGGCGGCGTTGCAGATGGTGGCCAAGATGGCGGCCCCCGTCGGTCGCACGTGTCGGGTGGCGAGGAAGATGGCATCCAAGATGGTGGCCCCCATGAGTCGCATGTGGCGGGCCGCATGGGAGATGGGGGTGGCCAAGATGGCGGCCCCCGTGAGTCACATATGTTGTGCGGGCTTGAATATGGCTGCCCCCACGGACAACACGAGGCAGATGCGCGTCTGGAGGGTCGGAGCTGGCAGGCACGCAGCCACACTGCGGGGTCTGTGGGCCTGTGAGTCTGAGAGTCGGGCCTGCGACTTGGAGGATTTGGACCTGGCCAGGCAAGCATTGGCGAAGTGTCCCTTTTTGCCGCAGTCGCTACAGTTCACGTTCTGAGCCGGGCAGCGCTGCCTGGGGTGCTGGTGCTGGCCACAGAAATAGCAGGGTAGCCCCCCGGGTTGGGTGGGCAGCCGCGCGGCACAGGCCTGGGGTACTCTCTGATCGGGGGTCCACGAGGGGGTCGCGTGATCAGACGGGAACGCTTTGAGGCTTTGGAACGCTACTTCTAGGGAGGTGGCTAGTTTTATCGTCACTTCTAGGTCGAGGGCACCTTTCTCGAGCAGGCGCTGTCTCATGTAGTTGGACCTGACTCCAGCCACGTAGACGTTCCGGACGGCGAGGTCCATATGTTGAGAGGCCGTAACGGCCTGGTAGTTGCAACTTCGCGCGAGGACTTTGAGGTCGCGTAGCTACTCTTCCAGCGATTCCCCGGGGCATTGGCGGCGAGTGGTGAGGAGGTGCCGCGTGTTCATGTGCTGTTGTTACAAATCAATATCGTCTGTTAACATTGGAATTTGCATTTTAATATGAGTGATGTGGATAATAATAAGTAAATGTAACCCTTGATGTTGAAATTTTAACATTGAATTTTCCGCAGGAAATGTTTATAAAACAGGTTTCAATGCAACATACCATCTAGTAAAGGCGGCACGGTGGCACAGTGAGGACCTGGGTTCGGTCCCGACCCTGGGTCACTGTTTATGTGGAGTTTGCACATTCTCCCTGCGTCTACGTCGGTCTCACCCCACAACCCAAAGATATGCAGGGTAGGTGAATTGGCCACGCTAAATTGTCCCTTAATTGGAAAGAAATAATTGGGTATCTAATTTTTTTTTAAAATACCATCTAGTAAGAATTTTAATATTCTATACACATCACAGAGGCATAAATGTTTCTGATGATGAGTGGTTGGAGGATATTCTGGTTCATTATGTCTGGTTTATAGTGCATACAAGTTAAATTATGTTTTATTGCATTATATTTTCAGAATTTTAGAACTATTTTAAAACAAATTCCATGATTATGTGTATTTGTATGTGAGTATAAAATCGTAGAATTGATTGTTAATTAACTTTTCAAAGCCAAAGAGATACCAGGGAACATGTTTCAAAATGGAATTGGTCCATTGGTCTTGCCTTTGAAGCTCCGGGCAGAGGGAACATTGTTAGGAGGTTGGTTCTGGGCTGTGGAAGAACTGAGGGTGCTGACAGTCTATGGGAGGAGTAAAGGGATAATTGGGTCTGCAAGCATTGTGAAATCAGCACACTGTATTTGCCTTTGCCTGGGAGTAAATTATGGACAATTTAATGACAGGTTAACATAAGCAAGAATTTGACCATAGGGCTTATTTTATATGTGTTGGTGCGAATGAGTCCCCGAAGCACATTGTGCTGTATTAATTAAATAACTTCAACCCACTAGCCAGCTAAAACTGTTTATGGCATTAATTGAAGTTGTCTACAGTGAGGCTGCAATCACAAAGTTACGTGGAAACGGATCACTGTGTGATAGGAACAAAATAAGATTTTGTTGCCTTCGAGAAGATTTGTGAATCAATCACTTTTCTTAAGGGTGTTCGTTACAAGTGTCAAGTTACAATGGGAAGGCGAGAGTAATGTTCCCTTTCCTCATTTTTGTTGTATGGTGCAGTCTCTTTAAGACTGCTGTGCAGTTGTGCATGAGCTCATCTTAAGGGGATATTGCTTGTACGCAGCCTGTCTGTTCCACGTGTGGTTCATACCCAATGGCTGCGCGACTGAGAGAAGACATTTGAGAACGTGGTCTTTTTTATTCATTCATGGGATGTGGCCAGAATTTGTTGCCCATCCGTGAGGACATTTGAGTGTCAACCACATTGCTGTGGCTCTGGAGTCACATGTAGGCCAGACCAGGTAAGGACGACAGACAGATTTCCTTCCATAAAGGACAGTAGTGAACCAGGTGGGTTTTTATTTGAATCGGCAATGGATTTCATGGTCAGCATTAACTTTTAATTCCAGATTTTTATTGAATTCAAATTTTGCCAGCTGCCGTGGTGGGATTTCAACCCGGGTTCCCAGAACATGACTAGCCCAGTGACAATAGCACTACGCCACTGCCTGTACATGTAAAAATTGATTGTAACACCACAGGAGTGGGAGGAGATGAGTACCAAACATAATAGGTCATTTTTTAGTTTTCCACTTGTTTCAAGAAAATTTGTAATTGGGTTCAATGGTAATACTGTTTTTCAGAGACTGAAAGGTTCCATTAAGGAAACTAAACTTATAACTAACAAATATTCAATACACTTTGATATGACAGGGATAAGCCACACTTGGTATTTCCTTCACACATATTAACCCCATCCAGAACTAAGTAAAACAAACTCGATAGATAGGTTTGCTTAAAATGGTTTTCAAATCTGAGAAATTATTTTACATAAAAGTCTCCTCCCTCCAGTTTAGGAGGTGTGTAATCCTTTGTTAGTGTCCATATAGTTCTTTTTCTGTTAGCAGTATGTGGTGAACGTATTCATCATAATGCATGACACTGTAACCATTGTATCCACCTAATGTGACCTTTGACCTGGAAGTGGTGATACGAGCTGCTTCCAGGTACTGTATTGTAACCCCGGTGGGCTCCGCCTCTGGCTCCACCCTCATTGGGGCCATATATAATCTGGCCACCTGCGGGTGGCACTCATCTGCACAACCGACTCTGGCTAGGCAAGTTCACGACTAATAAAGCCTTATGTTCACTCGCTCTCTCGGCCTCTTGGTGAATTGAAGGTATATCACAGCAACAGTACATTTCAAATCTGGAATAACCTCACTGGCTAGCGCAATAGATAGCTTGTACTGGGTGCATTTGAATGCTGATTTTCTTTTTAAGAAATACTTTATTCATAAAAGTTACAAATGCACATTACATAACATCTCAACTTTAACATTACATAAGTGCAAAACAAATCATTTGAATGCTGAAAATTATTTACCTGCAGAATGTTATTCACCCCAGTGCTAACACTGAAGTTACTCCTTCAATCCCACATTCTCTCTACTTGGTTCTTCATTTGCCTTAGCTCTTTTCCATAATTTGCCCTTTATTTCATATAATTCCTTTGGCAAATGGTGCCCTATTCACTTGAACAGTGATGTACTTGCAAAAAAGAACAGAACTGAAAAAATGATACACAGAAAGTACAATATGCATTGAGTACAGATCGGCTGTGTTCCTCGAACCACTGCTCTCCCCAGTCATAGAACAGCACATCCTCATTGAATTATCAAACAGTTTACAACCTTCCAACCTCAACAAATAAGTTCAAGAATTCCAGTCTTAACCACCGACCTCATTTCCTTGGACAGTAATTGTTGATAATAGTTTTGCTGTCACCATTCATGCCTCTTCTAGAATCATCTTTTGTTACTTTATTGGTTCCATTACCATCTCCTTTTGCCTGACACCATCATCCCATTCACATTTAACCTCCCTTCCATCTTCCATTCTGTTCTTTCCTTCTCAACTCCTTTCTCCCGCCTCTGCATTTACTGCTTTTACATTTCAAACCTTTTCCAGTTCTGACGAAAGGTCACTATCGTGAAATGTTAACATTGCTTCTTGTCCACAGATGTCCCCTGACCTGTGTGCTTCCAGCATTTTATATTTTTTATTTAATCTGCTTTGATATTTGCTGTAGATTTTAACAAAGAGCTCCCAAACAGGGGTTGCTTCACCAAATTTAAATTAGGAACTGCTGGAAATGTAGAGCAGAACACGTATCATCTTGATGGGTACCAGGATTGATATACGGGGCTGGATTCTCCGATTGTCGACGTCAAAATCGTGTTCGGCGATTGGCCGGAGAATCTGTTTTTACACCGAAATCGGGGGAGGTGCAGTTTTTCAGATGCTCCGCCTCCTCAAAAACAGCGTAATCACTGAGTACGCTGCTGGGACGGCTTCAGAATGTCACCTGAGGCCCTCCCTCGATGCTCCGCCCCCAATGGGCCGATGTCCCGACGGCGCTGGTCACCTGTCCTCGCAGTTTACAGGGACCTCACGTGGCAGCTGCGGACTGTGTCCAGCACAGGCCGGGTCCACACGCGGCCGGCGCCATGTTGTACGGCGCGGCCGCCGCCGCTGTTCGCATGTGCGTCCACGGACCCGGCCAGTCTGCGTCCGTATCTGCAGGTAAAGCCGGGGCTTTACATGACGCGGCTGCTAGACCCCCACCGGACGGAGCATCGATGTGGGGCGGCGCATACTTTATGTTCAATAGACCAGACGCTTCCGCCAGACATAGCCGCAAAATCTGAGAATCCAGCCCTCAGAATCCAGTGTATGTTTCTCTACCAGTCAGGCCAAAGAGAAGAAAATGCTTTTAATCTTGATTTATGTTGCAATGAAATGCATGCTTTAAATGGACAATTAAGCACAACTGTACCCAATTGAGGAAATTTGAGGATCATTGTAAGAGAATATAAACAAGCTCATTCTGAGTGTCTGAGAGGAACTGGGAGAGTCTGTGACTTTTGCTGTCTTGGAAATAAACCTGTTTTAATGTACAGTTTAGCTCCAGATTCAAGTCAAGTTCCAGATCTTGAGTATGCTAGTTATTTTGTGGTTTGCCTGTGATTAGATTTTAAAAGACTGAAAAAGACATATGTGCACGCTTCCCAGGGAGTGTGCATGGCAGCTACATCCTGGGGCAGTCGGATATTCTCGGCTTCTTCGAGGACCCGAGAATGGCCAGTTGGCTCTTGGGGGATAAAGGGTGAGGATACCAGCACAGAGGCCAGTGAGCTATGTGGAGACTCGATACAACTACGCCCATGCAGCCATGCACGCTGTCATTGAGCAGCGCATCAAAATGCGGTTCCGAGGAGGACTTCCGATGGCGACCATGGAGTGAGCGGTCGCACATTTGGTGGCTTCCGCTCAAGGCGGATTCTTTTGGTCTTTTCCCCGCCCGAAGGGCGAAGTATTTGAGAGCAAAAGGTGCAGGAGTGCCTGGGGAAAGTTTTACTCCTCTGGTGCGGCTGGCGGATGGATCAACAGATTAGGAGTGGGGCAAGAAGGAAAGAGCTGCTGGAGCCAGAGAGTCAACATGATTCGCCACAGGATAAGATGGCGGAGGGCAAGGGGGCTGCTCTGCCCGCCCAGTGGTCCACAGAGCAGTTAATAGAGTTCCTCAATGGAAAGTTCTGCCAGCAGAGGAAAGAGGCCTTGGAAGAGCTTGCCAATATGGTGGAGCCGATTAAGTTGGGGATTCAAGAAAGTGGAGCAGAGGCTGGAATCCCAGGGCTGGGTGATCCAGAAAGTGGAGGAGGCAGTGGGGGAGCACGAGGAACAGTTGGCCTCATTGGTGGCTGAGGTGGGAGTGATGTGGGAGACACAAAAGAGTCTAAAGGAGAATGTGGAGGAGAAGGACGATCTGGAAAATCGCTCCAGAAGACAAAAACGTAGGATCGTGGGGATGCCCGAAGACATCGAAGGTGCGGAGGCCGGTGTGTATGTGGCGAAGATGCTGGATAAGCTGATGGGGGAGTGGGCTTTTGACCAGCCCCTGGAGGTCGACTGAGCATACAAGGCACTAATGAGGAGGCCGCCGAGGGCGATGGTGGTGCGGTTGCCCCACTTTCTGGACAAGGAGAAGATTCTCCAATGGGTGAAGCAGACCAGGAATGTACCTGGAAAGGGAACAAGCTGTGGGTGTATCAAGACATGGGAGCAGAGCTGGCGAAGAAGAGGACCGGGTTCAACCAGATCAAGGCAGCCCCCTTCAAATTGGGGGTGAAGTTCGGGGTATTGTACCAGGCCCGCCTGTGGGTAACTTTTCAGAAGTGAGAGTACTATTTCGGCATGCCAGAAGAGGCAATGGAGTTTATGAGGGACTATGGGCTGGGAGGAGAGTGAGGACATTGAACTTTGGAGGAGTTTGAGTATTCTTTCAAAGATTTTTCTTTTAAAATGTTTTTGATGCTGGGTTTTGTGGAGGGCAGGTTTTTCATCGGGGAACATTGAGGGTGAGTGAATCTTGTGTTACTCTTCAGGGAAGTATGGTTGGGGGGAGGTGAGTTGGGGTGGTAGGGTAGTTGGAAGCCTTGGGCGGGGGCCACCATGCTAGCTGGGCAGGCTAGTTAAGAGAGTAAAGTGGGGTTTGTCAGGAGGCAATCGCAGGGGGGGAATGGGGTTTGTGTTTTGTTCAAGAGGGAGGAGAGTTGCTGACAAGGGTGTGGTTGATGTGGCGCAGTTGGAAAAGGATCGAAGACGGTGGACATCCGAGGGTGGGCCTGGAGGGTCGCAGACAGGGGCCAGGGGCAGGCCCAATAAGGGATATGGCCGATCGGGAGGGGGAGATGGTGGGGAGCCCCCGACCAGACAGGTCACGTGTAATTTGAGAGGGCTGGTCAAACGGTCATGTGTTGTCGTGCACCTGGGGATGTTGAAGGCTTTACATGGCCTTTTTGCAGGAGACGCACCTGAATATAGGGGATCAGACAAGGGTCAGGAAAGGATGGGTGCGGCAGGTGTTCCACTCAGGCCTGGTCATGAAGATGAGGGGGATTGTGAATAAGCAGGTAGCGTTTGAGGTGGAGAACATTGTGGCAGTTTCGGGGGGTATGGGCTCGTGATGGTGAGTGGAAAGTTGGAGGGAATGCCGGTGATTCTGGTAAATGTCTATGCCCCAAATTGTGATGACGCAGATTTTACGAGGCGGGTGTTAAGAAAGATTCCCCACTTGGACTCGCCCCGGTTGATTATGGTGGGGGGGAGGATTCTTGTCATAATACCCACTCATGTAGACAATGAGATGCAGACAGGCAGTGATTGACACACAGGATAACCAATGAACACACACGACACATAACAACCAATCACCAGACAGGACACCACCACAAAAAAGCACACAGGGCATTAAGACTCCCTCTCTCTCTACAGGACACAGCTACTGAGATGGTTAGAGTGCACAAGCCAGTGAGCACTATTACCATGAGGTAGAGAGTTAGTCTGGTCAAGCCAGTAGGAGGTTATCAGTTAGATTGATAGAATGTCAACTCACAGCAGACTACGTACAGCAATCAGGAACTTCAATAAAGCAGTGTTGGACCATCTCCTGTGTCAGAAGCCTGTTTCTAGTTTCACTGCATCCAGTTGCAGTCAACCTTGAACCAACTTACTTAACACATCATGGTACCAGAACGCTATTAATCCTAACGAACCTACCTCGAGTACATCTGCAACGACCAGCATGCAGCCATCCAGCAGCATGGAATACATCCAGCCTCATTCGCAACTCCGGATCTCCGGCAACCTCAGAGGCCAACTGGAAAGTCTTCAAACAAAAGTTCCTCCTGTACATCGAGGCCTCCGACCTCGAGGCAGCATCGGATGCCAGAAAGATCGCGCTGTTCCTGCCGACTGCGGGGATCACGCCATCCACATCTATAACTCACTTACGTTTGCTGATGACGAAGACAAGACAAAGTTCAAGACAGTTCTGCTGAAATTCGACAGCCACTGCGACATTGAGGTAAATGAGAGTTTGAACGGTATATCTTCCAACAGAGGCTTCAGGGTAAGGATGAACCTTTTCAGTACTTCTTGACCCATCTCCGCATCCTAGCGCAGTCATGTAATTATGACTCGACGATCCGGGATTAGATCATTTTTGGGGTCCAGTCCAACTCCCAGCGGGAGCAGCTCCTCAAAATCAAACAGTTGACCCTCTCCATCGAAACGTGTGTTGTCCATGAGCATGCCAGAAATCGCTACTCCCGCATCAGGGCGACAGAAACTTCAAAACTGGCCTCCCACGAGGTAGAAAGGGTGCAGGCCATAGCGAAAATGCAAGGCCTGAGCATCGAGGAGAGTGGCCGTTTCGTGCGGTTTCTCAGGTCCCCACGCATGCGCGCCACGACCGGGTGGACGATGAGGCCGAAGACCCTGAGGCGCATGCGCGAACGTCGGCCGACCGCACTGCACATGCGAGATGGTGCACAGAACGTGCTGACGTCAGCGTCATGACATGTCCGAATTGTGGCTCCGCCCACTTAAAATGGCAATGTCCAGCCAAAGGCAGGCGCTGTCTTCAGTGTGGAAAGCCTGGCCACTACGTGGCCTTCTGCAGGTCCGCTCCACCGAATAACAGCCAGCGATCCCAGCTGCAGCGCAGATGTGTCCACTGCGTACAACAAGGCATGCAGGATTCTGATCCAGACAGCCCAACGGACCCCGATGCTGACTGCCTCGAGTCTCCATATCGGGTGGGCATCATCACCACACGCGAGTTGGTCTCTACCATGCCTGCCAACCGCCTTTCGATCCTCAGTGTGGATCCTGACGTCATCACGGTCAACCAATCTCGCATCCGATTTAAATTGGACCCTGCCGCGTCTGTGAACCTCATATCACAGTCGGACCTCGACAACATCCGACACCAACCTAGCATTCTTCCACCAGCCTGCCAGCTCCTTGACTACAATGGTAATGCCATAGCTACCAGTGGGTCGTGTCAGCTACGTGTCTCTCACAAGGCAATCAATGCGACGTTGAGATTCAAGATCATCCGGCCTGACAAGGCATCCCTGCTCGGTGCGCGTGCATGCAAACTCCTAAATCTGGTATAGCGAGTTCATGCCATGTCCATGACACCGGCGACGGCCTCGCCCAATGCGAATCTCCAGGCTGAGATAAACGACATTCTCACACAACACCACAGTGTGTTTGATGGGATGGGCACGCTCCCATATCGCTACAAGATATTGCTCAAGCCGAATGCCACCCCAGTCATCCATGCACCACGCCAGGTGCCAGCTCCTCTCAAGGATCTTCTGAAAACGCAGCTACGAGAGCTCCAAGACCAGGGCATCAACTCAAAGGTCACGGAACCCAAAGACTGGGTCAGCTCCATGGTCTGCGTCAAGAAACCCTCTGACGAACTCCGCATTTGCATTGATCCCAAAGACCTGAATCGCAAAATCATGCGAGAGCATTACCCGATCCCGAAGCGTGAAGAATTGACCTGTGAGATGGCTCACGCCAAATTCTTTACCAAGCTGGACGCTTCCCGTGGCTTCTGGCAAATTCAGCTGGACGAGTCCAGTCGGAGGCTGTGCACTTTTAACACTCCGTTCGGCAGGTATTGCTACAAACGCATGCCTTTTGGTATCACATCAGCTTCCGAAGTATTTCATCACATAATGGAGCAAATGATGGAGGGCATCGAGGGGGTGCGAGTCTACGTGAACGACGTGATCATCTGGTCCACGATGCCCGAGGATCACATTGCTCGCCTCAACATGGTTTTCCAGAGGATTCATGAAAATGGCCTCCAGCTCAACAGGGCCAAATGCTCGTTTGGGCGGTCTCCTATCGAGTTTTTAGGTGACCACATTTCACAGCAAGGTGTGCAACCGACAAGGTGCTGGCAATCAATGCCATGAAGACACCAGAGGGCAAAAAGGCGGTCCTCCGCTTCCTCGGGATGGTAAATCTTCTCGGAAAATTCATTCCCAACATGGCATCCCACACCACGGCCCTCCGGCATCTCGTTAAAAAGTCGACAGTGTTCCAGTGACTTCCCGCACATCAAGCGGAGTGGCTTGAGCTGAAGGTGAAGCTCACCACAGCTCCAGTACTGGCATTCTTTGACCCAACCAAGGATACCAAGATGTCCACAGACGCAAGCCAGGACGTCATTGGTGCGGTGCTCCTCCAGCGAGACGATTCCTCGTCCTGGGCTCCAGTGGCATATGCCTCCAGGGCCATGACTCCGACCGAACAACGGTATGCCCAGATCGAAAAGGAGTGCCTGGGTCTCCTGACAGGAATAGTCAAGTTTCATGACTACGTATACGGTCTGCCGAAGTTCACGGTGGAAACAGACCACAGGCCTTTAGTTCACATAATCCAGAAGGATTTAAATGACATGACACCTCGGCTGCAGCGAATTCTTCTTCATCTCCACCGATATGACTTCAAACTTGTCTACACACTGGGTAAGGAGCTGATCAGCGCGGATGCCCTATCCCGATCCATCACCATGCCATGTGAACCGGGCAACTTCATTCGCCACATCGAGGCACAGGTGCAGATGTGTGCCAGCAACCCCCCAGCCACTGATGAACGAGTTGTCCAGATACGTGAAGAAACTGCCAAAGATCCTCCCCTGCAGCGCGTGATGCAACACCTTGCCCCTGGCTGGCAAAAGAGGCAGTGCCCCCAGTTCTTCAACGTTAAGGACGAGTTAACGGTTGTCGAGGAGATCCTTCTTAAACTAGATAGAATCGTCATTCCCCAAAGCATGCAAGCCATGGTGCTCAGACAGATCCATGAGGGTCACCTTGGGGTCGAAAAATGTCGACGCAGAGCTCAGCAGGCAGTCTACTGGCCTGGCATCGGCCAGGACATTGCCAACACGGTCCTCAACTGCACAACATGCCAGAAGTTTCAACCAGCTCAGCCCAAGGAAACACTGCAACAGCACGAGACCGTGACTTCTCCGTGGTCCAAGGTGGGGATAGACCTCTTTCACGCAAATGGGCGTGATTACGTGCTCTTGGTCGACTACTTCTCCAGCTACCCGGACCTCACGTCCAAGTCAGTGATTAAAGCCTGCAAAGAGATGTTTGCCAGGCACGGCATACCACTCACAGTATTGAATGACAACAGCCCATGTTTCTACAGCCAAGAGTGGTCCGACTTTGCACGATCCTACCACTTCAGTCACATCACATCCAGTCCCCATTACCCGCAATCAAACGGGAAGGCCGAAAAAGGGGTCCATATTGTCAAGCGGTTGCTGTGCAAGGCTGCAGACTCAGCCTTGGACTTCAACCTGGCGCTGTTGGCCTACAGGGCAACCCCTCTGTCGACTGGTTTGTCTCCGGCGCAGCTGCTTATGAACCGCAACCTGAGGGCGACTGTTCCAGCCATCCATGGTCCAGACCTTGACCGCCTCACGGTGCTGCAGAAAGTGCAGCGATCCGGGGACCAGCAGAAGATCACGTATGATGCTCATTGCCAAGGATCTACCTGCGCTGGCTCCAGGCGATGTTGTTCGCGTCCAGTTGCCTGAAGGAGGTTGGTCAGCCCCAGCTATTGTCGTCAGGCAGGCTGCCCCCAGGTCCTTCGTTGTCCAAATAGCTGATGGCTCCATTCTACGGCGCAACAGGAGGGTGCTACGAAAGATTCCCTGCCCACCGCCTGGCCGCACTTCTCTGCATGTCATCATGCCTCCTCCGGACATCTCGCACCATGAGGCCACCGATCTGGCAGCGATCCCACCTCTCCATGAGGCCACCGACATGGCAGCAATCCCGCCTGTCCAAGTGCCGGCATCCCCCCTCCACCTCTGAGGCGATCAAAAAGAATTTGTTTCCCGCCACAAAGACTGGATCTATAGACTTAAATCTTGTAAATTGTGTTCAGTTTGCTCTGTATCTGCACGATAGACAACTTCCCATGTACATATGCTCATTCACTCACCACTTGTATATAATCATGCATGTATATATACCGCCACGTTCCAAAATTTACTTCAAAAAGGGGAGATGTCATAATAGCCACTCATGTATGTAATGAGATGCAGACAGACAGTGATTGACACACAGGGTAACCAATGAACACACATGACACATAACAACCAATCACCAGACAGGACACCACCACTATAAAGCACACAGGGCATTCAGACTCTCCCTCTCTCGACAGGACACAGCTACTGAGATGGTTAGAGTGCACAAGCCAGTGAGCACTATCACCATGAGGTAGAGAGTTAGTCTGGTCAAGCCAGTAGGAGGTTATCAGTTAGATTGCTAGAGTGTCAACTCACAGCAGACTACGTACAGCAATCAGGAAGTTCAATAAAACAGTGTTGGACCATCTCCTGTGTCAGAAGCCTGTTTCTAGTTTCCCTGCATCCAGTTGCAATCAACGTTGAACCAACTTACTTAACACATCAATTCTAATACAGTTATAGAACTGAATTAGGACCGGTCGAGCCTGAGATCGGTGAAGGCACTGGCAGTGGCAAAGGAGCTGAAGGGGTTCATGGAGCAATTGGGGGCGGGGGGGGAAGAGAGAGCGGGGGGGGGGGGGGGGCGGGGGGCGGGGGGCGGGGGGCTGGGGGCCGGGGGGGAACACCTGTGGAGGTTTGGGGGTGCCGAGGGCAAAGTAATTCTCAAATATCTCTCATGTGCACCGGGTGTACACCCAGCTGGTTTGTTTCATGTTAGACAAGCTGGCGGGGGTGGTTGACTCAGAGTATTCGGAGATTGTGGTTTCCGACTTTCCGCCGCATTGGGTAGATTTGCGCGTAGCCCGGGGTGGTGGAGGGGGGCCATCGCCTGCAGTGGAGACTGGATTTGGGGTTGCTGGCGAGGAGGTGTGCGAGAAGGTGCGGGCTGCCATCCGGGGGTGTATGGAGCGAAACGACATGGGGGAGGTCACGGCTGCCATGCTGTGGGAGGCATTCAGGTTGGTGGTCAGGGGGTATTTCTCTCAATTCGGGCGCATGGGGGAAAGCAGAGCGGGTGGAGATGTCAAGGTTGGTGGACAAAATTTTGAGGGTAGACAGGAGATATTTGGAGGCACTGGAGGCAGGGCTGTTGAAGGAGAGGGAGAGACTCCAGATGGAGTTTGGGTTAGTGTCTACAGGGAAGGCGGTGGGGCAGTTATGGAGGGTCAGAGGGGCAGTATATGAGTATGGGTAGAAGGCGGGCAGGATGTTGGCCCACCAGTTGAGGAAGCAAGAGGTGGTGAGGGTGATTAGGAGAGTAAGGGATGATAAATGCAGGTGTGAGACCTGGAGCGTGTGAATGGTGTGTTTGAGGCTTTGTACAGAAGGCTGTATGAGTCTGAGCCCCTGGATGGGGAGGGGGAGTATCTGCTGGAGGTTGGGGCTTTGTGCAGTTGTTTGTGGACTGGGTCCAGCTGCAGTACAAGGCACCAGCTGCAAGTGTGTGGACGAACCGAGTGATTTGGGGGTATTTTGGGCTGCATTGGGGGATGAGGCAAGGGTGCCCGCTCTCCCCGTTGCTTTTCGTCTTGGCAATAGAGCTGCCGACAATTGCGCTTAGGGCATCGAGGGACTGAAGAGGGATTGAGCGAGGGGTCGTCGAGCACAGGGTCTCATTGTATGCGGAAGAGGAGGACTACGACTGCCCAGAGGGAATTGTTTTAGGTACTCGCTGGTCTGGGATTTTGTCAGGAGAGAGGTTCCTGGGCTGCGGCCCCTGGGGTTGCAAGAGAAGCTGTTGTCGAGATAGAGGATGGGAAGGTGTCCAAGGTCTACAAGGGGTTGGTGGATTGGGAAGGGAGCTGGTGGGGCATATAAAACATAAGTGGGAGGAGATGCTGAGAGAGGAGGTGGGGACCGAGACATGGGCAGAGACCCTGCGGAGGGTGAATGCATCCTCGTCGTGTGTGAGGTTAAGCAGTTCAAGGTAATGCATATGGCTCATGTGACGGTAGCAAGGTTCTTTATGGGGGTGGGGGGGTATAGGTGTAGATGGTGCGCAGGGCGGCCGCGAATCACGTCCACATGTTCTGGGCGTGTCCAAGGTTGAAGGGGTTCTGGTAGGCGTTTTCAGATGTAATGTCCGAGAAGCTGTGGGTGGAGGTGGTCCCGAATCCAGAGGTGGCGATAGTTGTGATGTTAGAAGATCCGGGAGTTCAGGGGGTGAGGCCGACCTCTTGGCCTTTGCCTCCCTGATAGCCTGGAGACGGATTTTGTTCAGGTGGTGGGACTCGGAGCCGCCGAAAGCAGGGGTGTGGGTGAGCGACCTGGTGGAATTCCTGAGGCTGGAAAAGGTCAAGTTTGTCTTGAGGGGGTCGGTGGATGGGTCCACTCGGAGGTTGAAGCCGTTTATTGATTTCTATAAGGAGGTTTGAGGTATCAGTGGAGGGCGGGGATGGGGGGGATGGGTAAGGGGGTTAAAATGGGGCGACAGGATGGGAAAATTGGGCAGTATTAGGGGAACAGAAGGGAAGTGGGTGTTGGCTGTTTATAATGTTGTTTGGTTGTTCTGCATTTGTTTGTTTACATGAAAATGCATTGAATAATATTTTTTTTTAAAATGCGGTTCCGATGCCTCGACCGCTCTGGTGGTGCACTGCCCCCTCAGGGTGTCGCCCGCTTTGTGGTGGTCTGCTCTGCTCTCCACAAAATGGCCTAGAAGCAGGGCGACATGCTGGAGGTGGAGGAGGAGGAACATGCAGCCACCTCCGAGGATGAGGATGAGGTGGCGTTGGATCAAGAAGGGCTGGAGGACGAGCCCAGGGAGGACCTGCAGGAGTAGTCTGACGATGAAAAACCCGACGGCAGCGGCAAGGGTCCGGAAGCCCGGAGGGCCAGGGAGGCCCTCATCCTCCCCTGCCTCACATAGGATGTGGCTTCGTCTGTCATCTCAACTCCTCCCCTTCCCCCCCCCCCCCCCCCCTCAACCATTCACCCTCACACATTCCACCCCCCACCACCTGTTCCAACCACCCGGGGCCTGTGTGACATCACCCCAGGGTGACGGGACTGTGTCACGCTGTTATCGGGTTACTGTCTGCCGAGTGCGCGCTTGTGGTAGTACCAGGTATTGCGGTACCTGAGAGGCTGATGACCATTGGTTAGACCCAGGAGTCGACCATTGGCTGTATTACGTAGCTCCGCCCTGAAGGCGGAGTATAAGAGATGGTGCCGTCCCAGCAGCCTTCACTTTCTGTACCGAAGCTGCTGGGGAACAAGTTCTAGTCGATTAAAGCTTTCAGTTATGAAATCACTTCGTCTTGAGTGTAATTGATCGCGCATCAATTTAATCTACTAGATTTAAGCTGGAAGGATGGATCTCCGAGTCAAACCGGAGTGCCTTCAACTCAGCCCCCATGCGGATAACGCGGCTGCAATATTTAAACACTGGCTGGCGCGCTTTAAAGGCTACCTGGAGACGGCCGGAGGCACCCCTTCAGAAGGACAGAAAATGCATCTCCTGCGCTCAAGGGTCAGCCCTGGGATCTACACCCTTATCGAGGAGGCGGCGAACTATGATGGCGCGATCGAACTGTTTGAAGGACATTATATCCGCTCTGTAAATCAGGTCTACGCATGTCACCTGCTTGCTACGAGACGGCAAAGCCCCGGGGAATCGTTGGAAGATTTCTACCGGGCGCTACTGGTGCTGGGCCGAAACTGTGGCTGCCCGCAAGTTTTGGGGACGAGCACACGGAACTTTTAATCAGGGATGCTTTTGTAGCAGGTATGAGCTCCTCAGATATCCGCCGAAGACTCCTAGAAAAGGACACCCTGGAACTTAGAGAGGCACGGGCCCTGGCAGGGTCCATGGATGTTGTCTACAAAAATGCGCAGTCCTATGCGCCCGACCGCGCGGCGGCCCCCTGGGCTGCGTGGCACCCCACAGCGGCAGCCTCACAGACCTTCCCCCTGACCCCGCTGTCCAGCGCTGCGAGACGGCCCGCTAACGCCGCCGGGCCCCGCTGTTTCTTCTGCGGGCAGGCGAATCATCCCAGCCCGCGCTGCCCGGCCCGCAACACCACCTACAAAGGGTGCGGCAAGAAGGGCCACTTTGTGGGGGTCTGCTTGGCCTGCGCCGTGGCCGCGGTCTCCAGCAACTCCGGACCGCCGCGGCAACCCCCCCGTCAGGCCCCGACCGCCCAGCGCTCACCGCCACCCCCTTACCTAGCGCCACGTGTGACCCACGGGTGCGGCCATCTTGCCCCCCGGACACCACACTGGACAGGTGGGCGCCGCCATTTTGTCCTTCGCCGCCACCATCTTCTTCATCCCCGGACACCATGTGCGACCCAGGGGTGACGCCATCTTTGATGGGGCCCCAGGCCCCCAGCACGACCGACTACACGCTGCCCGATCAGAACTCGCATCTGCTTCATCTGGCCTCGGTGACACTGGACCAAAGTCGACCCCGGACACTCGCAACAGCTACAACGACGGTCTTCATCAACGGCCACAAGACGTCTTGCCTGATTGACTCTGGCAGCACGGAAAGCTTTGCTCACCCTGACACGGTAAGGCGCGGTTCACTTGTAACCCACCCTGTAAATCAAAGGATCTCCCTGGCCTCCGGGTCAAACTTGGTGGAGATAAAGGGGTTCTGCATAGCGAACCTCACTGTCCAAGGCAGGAAATTCGACAATTTCCGCCTGTATGTCCTGCCGCACCGCTGCGCGGCTACCTTCCTGGGGCTGGTCTTCCAATGCCATTTGCAAAGTCTGACCTATATATTTGGCAGCGCTATACCTCCCCTTACTGTCTGCGGCCTCGCGACCCTTAAGGTCGACCCGCTTTCCCTATTTGCGAACCTCATCCCGGATTGCAAACCCGTGGCCACCAGGAGCAGGCGGTGCAGTGCCCAGGACCGGACCTTCATCAGGTCAGAGATCCAAAGGCTGCTGGGGGAAGTGGTCATCGAAGCAAGCAACAGTCCCTGGAGAACTCAAGTAGTGGTGGTAAAGACCGGGGAGAAACATAAGATGGTCATTGACTACAGCCAGACCATCAACTGGTTTACGCAGCTGGACGTGTACCCTCTCCCCCGTATAGCCGACCTGGTAAACAGGATTGCACAATACAAGGTCTTCTCCACGGTGGATCTCAAGTCCGCCTACCACCAGCTACCCCTCCGTAATAGTGACCGCAAGTACACTGCCTTCGAAGCGGATGGGTGGCTCTATCATTTTTTAAGAGTTCCCTTTGGTGTCACTAATGGGGTCTCGGTCTTCCAGCGAGAGATGGACCGAATGGTTGACCTGTACGGCTTACGCGCAACGTTCCCGTATCTGGATAACGTCACCATCTGCGGCCATGACCAGCAGGACCACGACACCAACTTCCGCAAATTTCTCCAGACCGCGCAAATCCTTAACCTAACACACAATAAGGATAAATGCGTGTTTAGCACTGACCGTCTAGCTATTCTAGGCTACGTAGTGCGAAATGGAGTTATAGGCCCCGACCCTGAGCGCATGCGCCCCCTTATGGAGTTCCCCCTCCCTCACTGCCCCAAGGCCCTGAAGCGCTGCCTCGGGTTTTTCTGCTATTACGCACAGTGGGTTCCCAACTACGCAGACAAAGCCCGACCCCTAATCCAGTCCACAACCTTCCCCCTGTCAACGGAAGCCTACCAGGCCTTCAGCCGCATCAAAGCAGACATTGCAAAGGCCACAATGCGCGCCATCGACGAGTCCCTCCCCTTCCTGGTCGAGAGCGATGCGTCCGACGTAGCTCTGGCGGCCACCCTCAACCAAGAGGGCAGGCCCGTGGCTTTCTTCTCCAGTACCCTCCATGCTTCCGAAATTCGCCATTCCTCGGTCGAAAAAGAGGCACAAGCCATAGTAGAAGCTGTGAGACATTGGAGGCATTACCTGGCCAGTAGGAGATTCACTCTCCTCACGGACCAACGGTCGGTTGCCTTCATGTTCGATAATGCACAGCGGGGCAAGATTAAAAACGACAAGATCTTGCGGTGGAGGATAGAACTCTCCACCTTCAACTATGAGATCTTGTACCGTCCGGGGAAGCTAAACGAGCCTCCTGATGCACTTGTGCCACTGCACAAGTGGACCGCCTCCGAGCCCTCCACAAGGACCTCTGCCACCCGGGGGTCACTTGTTTCTTCCACTTCGTCAAGACCCATAACCTGCCCTACTCCATCGAGGAGGTCAGGTCAGTCACCAGGGACTGCCAAATCTGCGCAGAGTGCAAACCGCACTTCTACCGGCCAGAGAGGGCGCACCTGATAAAGACTTCCCGTCCCTTTGAACGCTTCAGCATGGATTTCAAAGGCCCGCTCCCCTCCACCGACCGCAACACGTACTTTTTGAACGTGATTAACGAGTACTCCAGGTTCCCTTTCGCCATCCCCTGCCCAGACATGACCACAACCCCCGTCATCAAGGCCCTCCAGGGTATCTTTACACTGTTCGGTTTCCCCGCGTACATACACAGTGATGGGGGGTCCTCCTTTATGAGCGACGAACTGCGTCAATTCCTGCTCAACATGGACATCGCCTGGAGCAGGACGACCAGTTACAACCCCTGGGGAAATGGGCAGGTAGAGAGGGAGAACGGAACGGTCTGGAAGACTGTTCTACTGGCGCTACGGTCCAGGAATCTCCCAGTCTCCCGCTGGCAAGTCCTCCCGGTGGCCCTCCACGCCATCCGGTCGCTGCTCTGTACAACCACAAATCAGACACCTCATGAACGTCTCCTTGTTTTCCCCAGGAAGTCCTCCTCCGGGACCTCGCTCCCAACCTGGCTACCGACACCCGGACCCATCCTGCTTCGGAAGCACGTGCGGGCGCACAAGACGGACCCGTTGGTAGAGAAGGTCCACCCGCTGCACGCTGACCCCCAGTACGCCTACGTGGCATTCCCTGACGGCCGGCAAGATACAGTCTCCATTCGGGACCTGCCGACTGCCGGAACCCCACGCGCACCCAAACCATTGACCCCACCCCCACCCTCCCCCACAGCACCTCACTGGAGGGTCAGTACTCCCGCCGCTCCTGCCTAGGCCCGCCCACCCACTGACACCGCTTACAGGCGCCGCCCCCCCCCCCCTCCTGTGTCAATCTTTTGCCCCAACAGCGCCGCCTAGGGGTGACGAAGCTGCCAGGGAGGACAAGACCACGCTCCCGGAGTCGCAACCACCGGGACCCCCACCAGAATCACCAACGAAGCCCAGACGCTCCAGAAGGACGACCAGGCCACCCGATCGACTGATTGCTTCGCTGTGACTCTAACTGTGAACTTTGTAAATATCCTCGACAGTACGGTACCTCCATACCTGATCATAACATGTTAAAGGCGACTGTTACCACTGGCCACTACAACCACCGGACTCTTTTTTAACAGGGGGTGAATGTGGTAGTACCAGGTATTGCGGTACCTGAGAGGCTGATGACCATTGGTTGGACCCAGGAGTCGGCCATTGGCTGTATTATGTAGCTCCACCCTGAAGGCGGAGTATAAGAGATGGTGCCATCCCAGCAGCCTTCACTTTCTGTACTGAAGCTGCTGGGGAACAAGTTCTAGTAGATTAAAGCCTTCAGTTATGAAATCACTTCATCTTGAGTGTAATTGATCGCGCATCAGCGCTCACACCCATCAACTGCATGAGGTGTGCCTGGGGACCGGAGGAATCCAGGACCGCCATGCCCGGTGGGCTGGGGCAGTAGATTGAGGGTCGGCCCACATTGCGGAAGAAAGTGCCAGACGCATCATGTTAAAATTTTTTACATATGTGTCCCCAACTGCCCCTAGTCCTCGATGGTGCCACCCTAGTGCCCTCTCAGTGATCATCAACCTGCTTAACCTCCCGTTCCCCACCACTCTTTCTAGGTGTGTTCCCAGGTTGCACATCAGAGGTGGAGGCAACCTGCTGCTTACCATATCCCGTGGCCATCGATACCCCTGGCGGGCATCCTCTGGCGTCCCTGGGGCCGGAAGGCCCTGGCCCACTTGCCAGTGGCACATGCCTCGCCATGCCACCCTGTCACTCTGTTCCAGGAACTGACTCTGAGACGCTCCATTGTCCAGGGGGCGGGAGGAAACTCAGAGAAGCTGGTAGCCGCCATTGCCATTCCTGTAGGGTGGCTCTGGTTTGGCGCCCAGTGCCGTCTCCTCTCGATGGGTACCCCTAGGGCCCTGAGGGTCACTTTGGGATGGAGAGACAGCTGAATTGAGCCCCAGCTGCTGCGTCATCTGGCCCCGCCAGCCCTGGTGGCTCCCCAATGCATGCAGCAAGGTGCCGATGCCCTTGGTGATGCTCCTCAGTGAGTGGAACATGCTCTGGAGTGCCTCGGCATTGTCCACCTGAGACAGGGACATGCTCCGCAATGCCTCAGAACGGTTCAGCTGGGACTGGGACATGTCCCGCAGTGAGTCGGAACTTCTACTGAGGCCCTCAGCCATGGCAATCACTGACTGAGCCACGCCTTTAATACCACCACTCATGCTGCTGACATTGTGCACCAGGCTCTCTACTGCGATCGCCACCCGAGCAGAGTTGGCCTCAGTGCCACGCATTGCCGATGCCGTCTCCTGCAGCCGTATCCTCTGGACTCCTGCATTCGCTGTGGAGCTGCTGGAGTGTCGCTGACAGACCACTCTGAATCTGACACCGAATCCTATCGTCTGCAGCAGTTCCAAGTAAACCTGATCCAGAGACTCAGAATCTGACTGGGACCGAGCTGGGTCCTGGGATCCAGCAGACCTCCGACTGCTGTCTCGCCTGGGGGTTCCTGCCTCCACCTGATGTGCATCAGCAATGGTGTGGTGCTCACCAGATTGTGCCCCAGAAGCCTGTCCAATACTGTCGCCCACCAAGATGTGTATCCCTGCGCTGGTGGAGAGTGGGGATGACAGCTGTGCCACGATATGGTGGTCTCCTTGGAGATCTCTTTTGAGGTGTTCTCTTGGGAGGCATGGGAGCCGACCACCCTGGATGGGCCGGCACCGTCGGATGGAGATCCTTCGGAATAATGGATATGTGATCAGTGGGGGAGATAGATTATTCTGTATGTCATTAACATCTCACCTGTGACAGGTCATCTGGATGGTGGCCTGTGGGTCCTCACCTCTGCGCCGTACGCCAACCTCTACGTTGGTGACTGATCTGTCGTCGGCCACTCCTGCGACCTCTAGGGCCTGCTCCTCATAGGGAATGAGGACTCTGATGTCTGGCATCCCGCCACCGATCTAGATCCTCTCCCAATCTGTTGTGGGTCAGATTCTCCTGCAGGGACACAGAGGAGACATTGTGAGCCGCGCGCTTCGTTCATGGTTGCGGGGCGGAGGGTGGTGGATGAGGGGGCGTCGGCTTGGGCAGGACTGCTGGACATGGGTTGGCCGGGGCACAGTATGCTGCTAGGTGGGGGCAGTGCCAGGCACATCGTTGAATTGTGGGGCTTGTCTCCTTGGTGGCATGGCTCCAAGCTATGAGAGGATTGCTCTGTGAGATCAGTTTAAGTGCTGCTCCCCCTTGTTGGTAGGGAGCTGTCTTTGAATAATATGTGCTGTAGATAGAGGGGACTCTGTGGATGTACTGTACTTGGACTTCCAGAAAACAGGTGTGCATCCTGCCTGAGTCCTGGTTCCCCAGGTGCATGATCCGCTGGGATCAGGAATCCCATTGTGAGCCTAATTAGCTGGAGCAGCTTTTAAGCGCACCACTCACCCCAGGCTCTCATTACAGCCAAGACGATGGATACTAAAAGATCTGCACCACGCTTCCTTGATGCGGACATCCATAGAATGTTGGACGCCATTGAGGAGAGGAGGGACACCCTCTTTCCAAGGGTGGGGTGGAGACACCGGCCAGCTATTACGAATAAAATTTGGGATGAGGTGGCAAATGCAGTGAGTTCTGGCAGGCTCATCAAGGGGACTGGCCTGCAATGTAGGAAGAAGATGAACAACCTCCTTCGAGCAGCTTGGGTGAGTAACCACCTGTGTGACCCTGGCATGTTTCACGTCCTTACCCTGACGTGTTCCCCCAAACACTTATATGCCAGTGACAATCCATCTGCAGGCATGACACTCACAACTCCCCTCCAGGAACCCCAACATATGCCCTACACTCTTTGGCCAGGCATTTTGCCCACTTATGCCACCAACTAGAAACTGCCTCCCATAAAACTAGTGTACCAGTGTCTCACCCGGTCTTCTCTGTGTCCCCAAGTATAAAGTTGGGCATAATTAAAGGAAATGTCAGAAGACAGGTAACACTATGCTCGACATATGGGCCCACACTCCTTTTGTAAAAACTTGTACTGGAGGCCAAGGAACGAGCTGTGGCTGACATGGAGTTCGGCATGCGGCGAAGTGAGAGTCCAATGCCACTTTATCCAGATGTCCTATCACAAGTGAGTCTTACATCTCCCACAGCCCTGTCATTCCACAGCTGACCCCATGCCCTTTTTCTTCAACGATCCCCAACAGACGGGTCCGGCGTCACAGCAACCCTCCAGACCTCCGGGGAAAACACCTACTTCATGACTTTCACAAGCACTGGCCACCACTGAGACTATCACCTGGGTGGAAAATGTTAGCCGTCAGGCTCCTGGGCAAACCCCTGGTGAGCAACACACACATGCTGTAGCCCATCAGGTGGAGGCAGAGACAGTTCAGAGGGCTGACCGATGTCATGGAACAGCTACCCCTAAGACAGATGTCGCACCTCTGGAAAAGATGATCTCATTACTGGTGCAGATGCATATTCAGAGCCAGGATTTACAGGAGGGGGTGTCAGCCACATACTTACAAGTACAACTGGAGGAGTCCAATCACATTCAGGCACAGGAGATGTTGCCAACAATGCGTGGCACCCAGGCCAACACTGAAAGGGTTGGAACCGTGGTAGACAGGCCTGGGGCAATAAGTCAGAGCCATGTGTCAGAACGTGCAAGGCTTGGGTCACACTGTGCTATCTGTGACTGAGGTGCAGGATAGAAAGGCCCGGCCGCAGGCAGACATGTTCCAGGTGCAGGTGAACAATGCTGTAGCGCTGCTGAGCTTGGTCATGGCTGAGGGCATTGAGAACATTGACCGATGGCTGACTGACCTTAGCCAGTCATAGAGGGACATGACCGTCTCAGGCTATGAGGGGCATGGCTCATGCATTCAGGGACATGTCCCAGCCACAGAACACCATGGCTGAGTGCATCAACACCATGGTTCAGACAAGGGAGGGCCACCCAGACTGGCAGTACCAGTTGGTGGTGAGGCCCCTGGAGCTAACCACGGCTGCCCCTCCATCCCACAGAGTAGCCCAGGGGCCAGTGAGCATCCCAAGGTAGAAGGAAGGGATGGGGCCACTCCAGCTTTTCTGAATCTTCCCCCCCCCCCCGCCCCCCCCCCCCCCCCCCACCTCGTCACTGGTGCGTCTGCTGGGCAGCAGGCAGAACAGGGTGATGCCTCATCACCTGTGACATCCAAAAGACGGCCGGGCCCATCCAGGTCCATGCCCTCCAAGGGACGGCTACCAAAGGAATCACTGGGCAGAGGGCGAGACAAGAGGAGGCCGCCTCCACTCCTCCTGATGTGCAGTCTGAAGGAAAACCTAGAAGGAGCAGGAGGCGACAGAAGATCAGAAAGATAGAGGACACAGAAATTGGCACAGGTGTAATATAACATAGCTAGTCAGGGGGAATTGACACGGGTACAGTAGAACTTAGTTAGTCAGGGGGAATTGACATGGGTGTAATAGAACATAGTTAGTCAGGGGGAATTGGCACGGGTCTAGTAGAATAAAGCTAGTCAGGGACACAATCTGTATATATGCACCATTAATCATTTTTCTACCACCAGTCCAATCTGCCTCTCACTTCTGTCCGATGGGTGGGAAGGTTGGGCTGGGTTTTGGGCTATGGCAGGGGCCCCTCAGAGCACATTAGACCTATGGATATCCCACAGGCATCCACCTTCACCATAAAATGACAGACCATGGGAGTAGTAGTGTGAGACAGCCTAGTATGACAGCATCCCCAGTGAATGAGTCCAAACCATGTGTCATCTCCCACCGCATCCCTCCTTTCCCCAAAATACTGTGGCCCATGAGCAGGAGTCACCATTGCACAACCAGGATCACCCGAGTGGACAGTATAATGTTATCTAAAAGGCAGGACCCAGGGTTTTGTAAGACAATAAGGATCACCAGAGACATTTCATAGCAAGTTGCCATCATTCTCTGTTCCACAGACATGTCCCACCAGTACTGTGTAAGGACCCTTCCTGTTGATTCCCTTAGTTCCTATTTCTTCTATTTTATCTTTATCATTTTTGGTCCATGGATCGTTAATGGAGACAAACCTTTAAGTCGAGCAGAGGAATGAAGAAATTCAAAGGGTCAAAGTAGCACATTGTGTTATAAAGTTTTGTATTTTGGCAGAAGAACACAGACTTTATGGCACCCAAGAGATTGGAGGGATTTGTTTCGACTGGTTGGCTGTTGGCCAATGGATAGGCCAGGGACAGTATTCTGCCTGGCAACCGACAGCAATTGGTTTCTGTCAGGTGGGGTTTCTCGGAAAGAACCTGGGAGAAGCTACTGAACCCTCGAGGTGGAAGGAGCTCTGTCTCTCTGCTTGGATTGGAATGGATTTGTTTATTGTCATGTGTACCGAGATACAGTGAAAAGTATTGTTCTGCGTACAGTTCAGACAGATCATTCCATACATGAAAAAATTACAAATCGCAAACATAAATACATGCCCTCCATTCCCGTGAAGAACCCATTCATCCTCGCCTTAGTTAGGTGAGCCCTATACAGCACCTGAAAATGAATCAGACTGAGCCACGGCAGGAGGAAGTGGAGTTCACCTTAAGAAGGGTCTCACAGCGCATGTCCTCATCCATCATAGGTCCCAGCTCCCCCTCCTACATCTCCCTCACCTGGTCCAGCAAGACAGATTCCATTGACATAATCTGCCCATAAATATTTAAAATGCCCCCCCAACCCTGCCCCCCTCCCCCCTCTCTCTCTTCCCCCCCCAATGCCCCCCACCCCCCCACCCACCCCGCCCCAAGACCCTGCCAGCAATAGGATTCTCTCCAGCAGGGAGGGATGCGGCACTGAGGGTAATGTAGGACAGACCTTCCAGAAAAAAAAAGTACCTGCAAGTAGCAGAACAAGTGCGCTCCTGACAACTGGAAATTCACCAAAAGCTCCTTCCCACCAGCAAACCGTCCCTCCATGAACAGAGCCCCCCAAACACAAGGCCCCTTCCTTCCCATGACTTCAACAATGTCGCATCCAGACCTGATGGCACAAACAAATGGTTATCGCAGATAGCGGCCAACAATGACAAGGCGCTCAGCTTGTAATGCAGCATCAACTGCTTCCATGTCCTGAAAATAGATATCACAACTGGGTTCGAGGAATACCTCGCTGGAGAGAATGGGAGCAAAACCGTTACTAAAGCCCGTAAACTTGACCCTCTACACAAACTCGCCTCCATCTTCCCCCATATAGAATCTAACTCTCTAACCACCCCAGCACATTGTCAATATTGGCCATCCAGTAATAAGCAAGTAAACCGGGTAACACCAGGCCTCTCGACTGTGGGTCCTTCTGAAGGAATACCCTAGGAATTACTTGGTGAATAACTTGTTAACCTTGGCAAAGAAAGACTTAGTAAGCACATAGAACATACAGTGCTGAAGGAGGCCATTCAGCCTATCGAGTCTGCACCGACCCACTTAAGCCCTCACTTCCACCCTATCCCCGTAACCCAATAACCCCTCCTAACCTTTTTTGGTCGCTAAGGGTAATTTAGCATGGCCAATCCATCTACACTGCACGTCTTTGGACTGTGGGAGGAAACCGGAGCACCCGGAGGAAACCTACGCAGACACGGGGAGAAGGTGCAGACTCCGCACAGACAGTGACCCAGCGGGGAATCGAACCTGGGACCCTGGCGCTGCGAAGCCACTGTGCTAATCACTTTGCTACCCTGCTATCCAAGGAAAACAGGAAGACATTGAAAGAGAAATAAAAACCTTGGGAGAATGTTCAACTTAACAGTCTGGATTCTGCCCGACACAGCAGAAAGTTATCGCACAGCTGTAAAGTGGACCTCACCCTACTCACCAATGTTGTACAGATTAACCGATGAAGCAGGGGCCAATCATGGGCCATTTGGATACCCAGATACCGGAAGCTACCTCTGGCAAGACAAAAAGGCAACATCCACAGATTGGCTCCCCTCCCTTGAAAATTAACTGGAAAATATTTAGTCTTCTCCGGGTTCAATTTATACCCTGAAAAGGAGCCAAAGCTCTTCAATAGCTTCATTATTTAATCCATAGAGGAGACTGGATCCATAACATACAAGAGCAGATCATCAGCATATAAAGACATCCTATGCTTCCCGCCAAACCCCCCAATACTCCTCCATTCACCCAAAGAACTCAGTACTATGGCTAAATGTTCTATCGCAAATGCAAACAGGAGCAGCACCCCTGCCGCATATCCCTACCCTATTCAATAGAAAATACCCAAACTCATCGCATTAGTGCATACACAGGTCCTAAGGGCTCTATACAATAGCCAAACCCATGAGATGCTCTTCTGCCCAAAGCCAAATCTCCCAGGCACCTCAAAAAGATACTCCCACTCCACCCTGTTGAATACTTTTCCAGTATCCATAGATGTAATCACCTCTGGTTCAGGGGCTGAAGAGGTGAGAGCTCCACGTTTAGCACACGCCGTATATTAGCTGATAACTGCCGCCCCTTAACAAAGCCTATCTGGTCTCTGCAATTACTTCAGGGACACAGGCCTCCAATCGTAGTGCCAGCACCTTGGCTAGTAGTTTGGCTTCCACATTCAAAACAGAGATGGGTCTATATGACCCATATTCCATGGTGTCCTTATCCTTTTTCAAGATGAGGGAGATAGAGGCTTGCGAAAGTGTTTTGGGCAATGAACCCTGTGTCAAATAATCATTGAACATATCTATAATCAATGGCAAATACTGGCCCACAAACCTCTTATAAACTTCGATGGGAAACCCATCTGGTCCAGGGGTCTTACCTGTTTGCATCATCCCAATGCCCTTCAGTACATCCACAGAGCATAACTCCCCCCCTTCTCTCTCTCCACCACCGGAAGGACAACCCATCTACGAACTCCGACATATCCGCCCCACTCTAAATTATAGAGATTCCTGGACAGAACATCGAATGCCTTATTGACCTCCCTCGGAGCAGTGACCAAGCTGCTGCCTGAGACCCTAATCTGTTCGATATCCCGGGAAGTGCCTGCTACCTCAGCTGGTGAGCATTCTCTCCGTACTCATAAACTACCCCTCTCTAGCACTGCAGCCGGTCCACTGCGCACCCTTGAACACCAGATCAAACTGCATTTGCAGCTGCTTCCTAGTTGCCAGCAACTCCGAAGTAGGGTCCTCAGAATAGCAGCGTACCGTCTCCAAGATCACACCCACCAATCGATGCAGTTCCGCCCTCACCATCCTATCTAAATGCACCTTGTAGAAGATTACCTCCCGGCTTACAATCAGTTTAAGACCTCCCAAACGTGGAGGGAGAGACCAAATTGTTTGTGTTAAACCTAATATATTCCTCGATTGTCACAGATGCACTCTCACAAGAAAACAACACAAGAATTAGAAACAGAAGTAGGCCACCAGGCCCTTCAAGCCTGCTCTGCCATTCAATATAGTCATGGATGATCTATGCCGGCCTCAACTCCTTTTCTGTGCCATTTCACCACAGCCCTCTCTTCCTTGATCAATCAAATATTCACCACCCTCTGCGAGAATAAATTTCTACGCACTTGAAGCTTCCCTTGATCATCTAAACCCCCAGAATTATGTGGTCATCCTGGGTTTTAGTGCCATGCCACCCTCATCATTCCCCCCCTACCCAGCCCCCCCCCCCCCCACCTTGTCCCCTTCTAGATCATAAACATGACACTGCAGCCCTGTCCCAATCAGTGACGCGTACCAGCCCTTAATGTGCAAAGTTTCTGCCCTCACCACCCTTCCCTGTCAAATGGGGTATCGGTAGCTGCCACAACAGGTTGTAGCGATGGACTCTACGGCCCCTGTCCTTGTTCTCTGAGTGGGGTCTACTATGGGTGTTCCCATTGAGTGAACCTTTTGCCTTCTCGCCAGAATGGTGGCATGTATGGTGCAGATATTCATATTGGTCAGGCATGCGGCTCCATGCTAAGAGACTTGTAGGCGGGTATGTCCTATAGATGGGAATCATTATGGGAGCTTGGCTGTAATGTGATGTGGAAACTGGGTGTAACACAAAGGTTATGACAGGGAGCTGTTCAGCAGGCGGGTCACAGAATCCAAACTCTCATACCATGTGAGAGCAATGGGCACAGTTGACCTGCGTGACCTGAAGCAATCGTCGGAACCTGAGGAGGAGTGGGTTAGCTGATAGTCTCACAAGTAAGGGTTTTACTCTGGGAGGGGCTCTGGAAGGATCTGTGTGCCAGGGAGGGATCCAGCAGCCACCAGTACATAGAACATAGAACATTACAGTGCAGTACAGGCCCTTCGGCCCTCGATGTTGCGCCGAGCTGTGAAACCACTCTAAAGCCCATCTACACTATTCCATTATCGTCCATATGTCTATCCAATGACCATTTGAATGCCCTTAGTGTTGGCGAGTCCACTACTGTTGCAGGCAGGGCATTCCACGCCATTACTACTCTCTGAGTAAAGAACCTACCTCTGACATCTGTCCTATATCTATCTCCCCTCAATTTAAAGCTATGTCCCCTCATGCTAGACAGGGGCAGCATGGTAGCATTGTGGATAGCGCAATTACTTCACAGCTCCAGGGTCCCAGGTTCGATTCCGGCTTGGGTCACTGTCTGTGCGGAGTCTGCACATCCTCCCCGTGTGTGCGTGGGTTTCCTCCGGGTGCTCCGGTTTCCTCCCACAGTCCAAAGACGTGCAGGTTAGGTGGATTGGCCATGATAAATTGCCCTTAGTGTCCAAAATTACCCTTAGTGTTGGGTGGGGTTACTGGGTTATGGGGATAGGGTGGAGGTGTTGACCTTGGGTGGGGTGCTCTTTCCAAGAGCCGGTGCAGACTCGATGGACCGAATGGCCTCCTTCTGCACTGTAAATTCTATGATCTATGATCACCATCTGAGGAAAAAGGCTCTCACTGTCCATCCTATCTAATCCTCTGATCATCTTATATGCCTCAATTAAGTAACCTCTTAACCTTCTCTCCAACAAAAACAGCCTCAAGTCCCTCAGTCTTCCCTCATAAGATCTTCCCTCCATACCAGGCAACATTCTGGTAAATCTCCTCTGCTCAGTTTCCAATGCTTCCACTCCTTCCTATAATGCGGCGACCAGAATTGCACGCAATACTCCAAATGCGGCCGCACCAGAGTTTTCTACAGCTGCAACATGACCTCATGGCTCCGAAACTCAATCCCTCTACCAATAAAAGCTAACACACCATACGCCTTCTTAACAACCCTCTCAACCTGGGTGGCAACTTTCAGGGATCTATGTACATGGACACCGAGATCTCTCTGCTCATCCACATTACCAAGAATCTTACCATTAGCCCAGTACTCTGTCTTCCTGTTATTCCTTCCAAAATGAATCACCTCACACTTTTCTGCATTAAACTCCATTTGCCACCTCTCAGCCCAGCGCTGCAGCTTATCTATGTCCCTCTGTAACTTGTAACATCCTTCCGCACTGTCCACAACTCCACCGACTTTAGTGTCATCTGCAAATTTACTCACCCATCCTTCTACGCCGTCCTCCAGGTCATTTATAAAAATGACCAACAGCAGTGGCCCCAAAATTTGTTGCCTAGTAAGCAGGGGGTGGAGTTGGTGTGAACTCGGCGAGGAGGAGCTTCGGAACAGTAAGTATGAGTAACTTACCTTAGGGATTCACGGCTTAATTGGCAGGGAGTGGAGTTAGCATGAACGTGGGGACGAGGAGCTTTGGTACAGTAAGTATAAATAGTTTACCTGTTGGGAATCGGGGATTGGGAAAAAAACCTGAAAATGTCATAAATATTTATTTTGATGTAATTAGTTAATTAGTACTAAATTTAATAACGATTTATTTTGATGTAATTAATTAATTAATGCTAGAAATGTCAGTCAGCGGTGTGCAGTGCTCTATCTGTGAGATGTGGGAGGCTGTGATGCTTCCAGTGTGCCGGGTGACTACATCTACAGGAAGTGTACCAAATGGCAGCTCCTCCTCACGTGGTTCGGATGGAGCAGCAGTAGGATGCAATTAAGAGCATAAATATAGCAGAAGGCGTCATAGTTAGGAGTTATAGAAACATAGTCACACCGAAGGTGCAGGCAGACAGATGGGTGACTGTTAAAAAGGACAGGCAGTCAGTGCAGAAATCCCCCATGGCTGCACCCCTCGCTAAAAAGTATACCATTTTCGATAGGGCAGCACGGTAGCACAAGTAGATAGCACTGTGACTTCACAGTGCCAGGGTCCCAGGTTTGATTCCCCGCTGGGTCACTGTCTGTGCGGAGTCTGCACGTTCTCCCTATGTCTGCGTGGGTTTCCTCTGGGTGCTCCGGTTTCTCCCACAGTCCAAAGATGTGCAGGTTAGGTGGATCGGCCATGCTAAATTGCCCTTAGTGTCCAAAAAAGGTTGGGAGGGGTTGTTGGGTTACGGGGATAGGTGGAAGTGAGGGCTTAAGTGGGTCGGTGCAGACTCGATGGGCCGAATGGCCTCCTTCTGCACTGTATGTTCTATGTTAGGGCAGCACGGTAGCACAAGTGGATAGACTTCCGGTTGCGGCGATGCGGAGCCAAGCCGCACGATTCGGCAGCTCCCGCGATCACGGACTTTCGGGCTCTCTAGAGGAGCCCCAACGGGAATTTTTTGAAGACGTTCCGTGTGGGAAGGTGAGAGCAAGGTCCCCCTTCACTGTTTATGGAACAGACAAGAAGTGAAACGGCTAAAAAAAGCGGCGTAGGAGCAGCGGGAGAAGCGAGGGAAGAAAAACAAGATGGCGGCGGCCGGAGATCAAGTGGAAGGCGGGCCGGAGCTGCAAGAGTTCATTAAGCGCTGTTTTGAGGAGCTGCGGAAAGAGATGCTGGCACCTATGCTGTCGGCGATTGAAAGATTAGGGATGACCCAGAAGGCCCACGAGGTAAAGATCCAGGAGGTGCAGAAAAAAGTTAATGAGAATGAGGATGAGATCTTGGGCCTGGCGGTGAAGGTGGAGGCACACGAGGCGCTGCACAAAAGGTAGGCGGAAAGATTTGAAGACCTGGAGAACCGGTCGAGGAGAAAGAATCTTCGGATCCTGGGTCTCCCTGAAGGAGTGGAGAGGGCCGATCATGGGGCATATGCGAGCACGATGCTCGAGTCGCTGATGAGTGCGGAGGCCCCTACGAGGCCTCTGGAGCTGGATGGGGCACATCGGGTGCTGGCGAGGAGGCCCAAGGTTAATGAGCCGCCAAGGGCGGTTGTGGTGAGGTTTCACCGTTTCACGGACAGAGAGAGGGTGTTAAATGGGCCAAGAAAGATCGGAGCAGCAGCTGGGAGAATGCGGAGATCCGAATCTACCCGGACTGGAGCACGGAGGTAGCAAAGAGGAGAGCGGGTTTCAACCGGGCCAAGGCGGTGCTGCATCGGAAAGAAGTGAGATTCGGAATGCTGCAGCCAGCGCGATTGTGGGTCACATTCAAGGATCAACATCACTATTTTGAAACGCCTGAGGAGGCTTGGACCTTTATTCAAACTGAAAAGTTGGACTCAAACTGAGGGTTTGTGAGGGTGAGGGGGATGTTCGATGTTTGTTGTACATAGGGTGTTAATCACGCGCAGGAAATGTTCCACGGGTTGGGGGATGGATGGAGATGGGGAAAGGTGAGAAGACCGTACGAGACGGTGGGCGCCGGTGCTGAAGGGAGGGGAGGCTCGGGGATGGGGGAAATGAGACAAGGCCGCGACAGGAGCTGCGCCAGAGGGGGAGGGGCAGGCTTAGGAAAGCGCGGGCTTTTTCCCGCGCTAGGCAAGAACGGAGGGGGGGGGGGAATGAGGAGCGCACACTGATTGGGAGATTCCCACACGGGGGGGTCAAGGGACGGCAGGGGAAGCCGGGGTCAGCAAGAGTCAGCTGACTTACGGGAGTGCTATGAGGGGGGGCAAAAGAGCTAGACACGGGTCTAGCGGAAGGGGGGGGGGAGAATAGGGTTGCTGCTGCACTGGCCGAAGGGGAATTGGACACAGAAGAGGTGGTTGGGGCGGGGGTCCCCCGTCTGGGGGACTGGAGGGTGAGGGCGGTGCGGGCACGGAACTGGCCTAGAAAAGGGGATGGCTAGTCGGCAGGAGGGGGTGGGGGGTGGGAGGCCCCCCAATCCGGATCCGGCTGGTAACGTGGCATGCGAGGGGCCTGAATGGGCCGGTAAAAAGGGCCCGAGTGTTCGCGCACTTAAAGGGACTGAAGGCAGACGTGGTCATGCTCCAGGAGACACATTTGAAGGTGGCGGATCAGGTCAGGTTAAGAAAGGGATGGGGACTTCCGGGTGCGGCGATGACCAGCTAAGTCGCACGTTTCTGCAGCTCCCGGTGGAACGGACTTTTGGGCTCTTAATAGGAGCCCCAACGGCAATTTTAACGGCTAAAACACGGTGCGGTAAACCAGAAGGGAATCCCCCCTGGACACGGATGGAAAAAGGAGGAGAAAGTGGCCGGATTGCGGTGGATCCTCTAGAGCAGCGGCCAGGAAGGCAAGCACAAAGCAAGATGGCTGTGGTAGTATGCATTAGGGGTCATGTGGGACTGTGAAGCCGTGATGTCATTGGCTGACAGATCCCGGGTCCTGGTTGGCCGTTGACCTCTAGCTCCGCCCTGAAGGCGGAGTATAAGAACCAGGAATCCTCCCCCGCAGGCAGTCTACTACTGAACTGGGGGGGAACAGTCACGCTTAATAAAGCCTCATCGACTTCACTCTATTCGTCTCTCGGAGTCTTTGTGCGCTACAATTTATTAAGCGTGACTAAAGGACTATGGAGCTCAGGATCATCCCGGAATGCCTGAGGATCAGCCCCCACGCAGTGAACGCAGCAGCACCTTTCAAGCACTGGCAGACTTGTTTCGAGGCCTACCTCAGAACGGCCCCCGGCCGGGTCACAGAAGACAAAAACTACAGGTCCTGCACTCGAGGTTAAGCACGGAGATTTTCTCTCTCATCGAAGACGCAGAGAATTTCCAGACGGCGTTCGCAGCACTAAAAAGTCTCTATGTTCGCCCAGTAAACCAGATCTACGCTCGCTATCAACTCGCAATGAGATGGCAAAGCCCCGGAGAATCGATAGATGAATTCTACGCCGCGCTACTAATTTTGGGACGGGCCTGCAGCTGCCCGCCGGTGAACACAAATGAACACACGGACATGTTAATGTGCGATGCTTTTGTGGCAGGTATGAACTCCTCCCAAATCCCCAAATCCGCCAAAGACTTTTAGAAAAAGAGTCGCTAGGACTCTCAGAGGCACGGGCCCTAGCAGCCTCCCTAGACGTGGCCGCGAGAAACACCCGCGCCTACGGCCACGACCGCGCGGCAGCCCATTGGGCTCCGTACGCACCCGTCGCGACAAACCCACCCCCCCCCCCCCCGGACACCCCACAGGCTTGCGCGGTTCAAACGCCAAGTCGCACCGGGGGAGCCCGCTGCTATTTCTGCGGCCAGGCGAAACACCCCCGACAGCGCTGCCCGGCCCGCGCAGCGATCTGCAAGAGCTGCGGGAAAAAGTGCCATTTCGCGGCTGTGTGCCGGTCCCGGGAGGTCGCCGCGGTCCCAGGAGAACAGGGAGCCCTGCACGCCTTTTACGCACCCCAACCCCCCCAGCGCCCCATGTACGACCCGCAGGCGCAACCACCTTGGGTCCCGAACACCGCTCTCCCCGGAGAACAGGGAGCCCTGCACGCCTTTTACGCTCCCCAACCCCCCCCCCCCCCCGCGCCCCATGTATGACCCACCGGCGCTACCACTTTGGGTCCCGGCCACCGCTGTCCCCAGAGAAGAGGGAGTCCTGCGTGTTCCTAACGCTCCCCAACCCCCCCAGCGCCCCATGTGCGACCCGCAGGCGCCGCCATTTTGGGTCCCGGCCACCACGAGGGGAGGAGGGGCGCCGCCATCTTGGACCACCCCAGACCTGTACGACGCATGGGGGCGGCCATTTTGTCCACCCCGCCGCCATCTTGTGACCCCCCAGCCATGTGCGATGCATGGGGGCAGCCATCTTGTTCACCCCCGACGCCATCTTGGATGGCAACAACGGACCCCAGCGTCGACGGCTCCATGGGGTTCGAAGAAGACGCTCAACCATTACAACCACGGCTGGCTTCAATGACGCTGGACCAAGCACGGCCCCGGACGCTCCAGACGACGACGACAACGGTGCTGATAAACGGGCACGAGACACCATGCCTGGTCGACTCCAGGAGCACGGAGAGCTTTATCCACCCCGACACGGTAAGACGCTGATCTTTGACCATCCGTCCCAGCGCACAAAAGATTTCCCTAGCTGCAGGATCCCACTCCGTACAGATCAAAGGCTTCTGCATAGTTACCCTAACGGTGCAAGGGAGGGAGTTCAAAAACTACAGGCTCTACGTCCTTCCCCAACTCTGCGCCCCCACATTACTGGGATTAGACTTCCAGTGCAATCTCCAGAGCCTAACCTTCAAATTCGGCGACCCAATACCCCCACTCACTATCTGCGGCCTCGCAACCCTCAAGGTTCAGCCCCCATCCATGTTTGCAAACCTCACCCCGGATTGCAAACCCGTCGCCACTAGGAGCAGACGATACAGCGCCCAGGACCGGACCTTCATTCGGTTCGAAGTCCAGCGGCTACTGAAGGAAGGCATAATCCAGGCCAGCAATAGTCCCTGGAGAGCACAGGTGGTAGTAGTAAAGACAGGGGAGAAGCAAAGGATGGTCATAGACTATAACCAGACCATCAACAGGTACACACAACTAGACGCGTACCCTCTCCCCCGCATATCCGACATGGTCAATCGGATTGCCCAATATAAGGTCTTCTCCACCGTGGACATCAAGTCCGCCTACCATCAGCTCCCCATCCGCCCAAGTGACCGCAAGTACACAGCCTTCGAGGCAGACGGGCGATTATACCATTTCCTAAGGGTCCCATTTGGCGTCACAAACGGGGTCTCGGTCTTCCAACGAGAGATGGACTGAATGGTTGATCAACACGGGTTGCGGGCCACGTTCCCGTATCTCGACAATGTAACCATCTGCGGCCACGATCAGCAGGACCACGACGCCAACCTCCAAAAATTCCTCCAGACCGCAAAAGCCTTGAACCTCACGTACAACGAGGACAAGTGCGTTTTTAGCACCAACCTGCTAGCCATCCTGGGCTATGTAGTGCGCAATGGGATAATAGGCCCCGACCCCAAACGTATGCGCTCCCTCATGGAATTTCCCCTTCCACACTGCTCAAAAGCCCTAAAACGCTGCCTGGGGTTCTTTTCATACTACGCCCAGTGGGTCCCCCAGTATGCAGACAAGGCCCGCCCCCTAATACAGACCACGACCTTCCCTCTGTCGACAGAGGCTTGCCAGGCCTTCAGCCGCATCAGAGCGGATATCGCAAAGGCCACGATGCGCGCCATTGACGAGTCCCTCCCCTTCCAGGTCGAGAGCGACGCCTCCATCGTAGCTCTAGCGGCCACCCTTAACCAAGCGGGCAGACCCGTGGCCTTTTTCTCCCGAACCCTCCACGCTTCAGAAATCCGCCACTCCTCAGTGGAAAAGGAAGCCCAAGCCATAGTGGAAGCGGTGCAACATTGGAGGCATTACCTGGCCGGCAGGAGATTCACTCTCCTCACGGACCAACGGTCGGTAGCCTTCATGTTCGATAATGCACAGCGGGGCAAAATCAAAAACGACAAGATCTTAAGGTGGAGGATTGAGCTCTCCACCTTCAACTACGAGATCTTGTATCGTCCCGGAAAGCTGAACGAGCCGTCCGATGCCCTATCCCGCGGCACATGTGCCAACGCACAAATTAACCGCCTCCAAACCTCCACGAGGACTTCTGCCACCCAGGGGTCACTCGGTTCTACCACTTTATTAAGTCCCGCAACCTCCCATACTCTTTGCAGGAGGTCCGTACAGTCACAAGGAACTGCCACATCTGCGCAGAGTGCAAACCGCATTTTTTCAGGCCGGATGGTGCGCACCTGATTAAGGCTTCCCGCCCCTTTGAACGCCTTAGTCTGGATTTCAAAGGACCCCTCCCCTCCACCGACCGCAACACATACTTCCTTAATGTGGTGGACGAGTATTCCCGCTTCCCATTCGCCATCCCCTGCCCTGACATGACCACGGCCACAGTCATTAAAGCCCTGAACACCATATTCACACTGTTCGGTTACCCCGCATACGTCCACAGCGACAGGGGGTCCTCCTTCATGAGTGACGAGCTGCGCCAGTTCCTGCTCAGCAACGGTATAGCCTCGAGCAGGACCAGCTACAACCCCCGGGGGAACGGGCAAGTAGAGAGGGAGAACGGCACGGTCTGGAAGACCGTCCTACTGGCCCTATGGTCCAGGTACCTCCCGGTTTCACGGTGGCAGGAGGTCCTCCCGGACGCCCTCCACTCCATCCGGTCACTACTGTGTACTAGCACTAACCAAACGCCTCATGAGCGCCTCCTTGTCTTCCCCAGGAAGTCCTCCTCTGGAACGTCGCTGCCGACCTGGCTGGCGGCCCCAGGACCCATCTTGCTCCGAAAACATGTGCAGGCGCACAAGTCGGACCCGTTGGTCGAAAGGGTTCACCTCCTTCACGCGAACCCCCAGTACGCTTACGTGGAGTACCCCGATGGCCGACAGGACACGGTCTCCCTGCGAGATCTGGCGCCCGCCGGCAACACACACCCCCCCCCCCGACACCAATCACCCCCTTCCTGCCACCGCCGCACCCCGCGACCGCCCCCTTCCCAGGAGGATCGGTCCTCCTCCCAGGCCCGACCAGGAGTGAAGCCCAAGCTGAAACCGTAAGGCTCCCGGAGACGACAACACCGGAACAAGCACCACCACCACCACCGGGGCCGAGGCGATCGACACGGACGACCAGACCGCCCGACCGACTCGTGGCATCGATCTAACACTACAATATGTGGACTTTTAACGAGAACATTTTGTCTTTTTCTCCTGACGATTACTGTAAATAGTTCGAAACAAAAAAAACCTTGTACATACTGTAATAACATGCGAAAGTTTTCCTCCCAGGACCAGCCTTGTAAACCCTTACCACCATGCGAAGCTTCATCCCGCCGAGTTCATTTTTAACAAGGGGTGAATGTGGTAGTATGCATTAGGGGTCATGTGGGACTGTGAAGCCGTGATGTCATTGGCTGACAGATCCCGGGTCCTGGTTGGCCGTTGACCTCTAGCTCCGCCCTGAAGGCGGAATATAAGAACCAGGAGTCCTCCCCCGCAAGCAGTCTACTACTGAACTGCGGGGGAACAGTCACGCTTAATAAAGCCTCATCGACTTCACTCTATTCGTCTCTCGGAGTCTTTGTGCGCTACAATGGCGTCGGAAGGTGGCAGTTTAATATGGGGCCCTGACCAACAAGAGTTCCTGCGGCGCTGCGTGGAAGAACTTAAAAAGGAGATGAAGAAGGAGCTGTTGGCCCCGATATTACAGGCGATTGAAGGGCTAAAGCAGGAGCAAAAGAACCAGGAGCAGAAGCTTTGGGTCATGAAGGCAAAGGCTGCTGAGAATGAGGACGAAATACAGGGCCTGGTGGTGAAGACAGAGATGCACGAGGCACAACACAAAAGGTGTGTGGAAAGGCTGGAGGTGCTGGAGAATAATGCGAGGAGGAAGAATTTAAGGATTCTTGGTCTTCCCGAAGGTGCAGAAGGGGCAGACGTCGGGACATATGTGAGCACGATGCTTCACTCGTTAATGGGATCGGAGGCTCCGAGAGGCCCGTTGGAGGTGGAGGGAGCTTATCGAGTTATGGCGCGAAGACCGAGGGCTGGAGAAATTCCTCGAGCCATAGTGGTGAGATTTCTCCGATATAAGGACAGAGAGATGGTCCTCAGATGGGCAAAGAAAACTCGGAGCAGTAGGTGGGAGAACGCGGTGATCCGCGTATATCAAGACTGGAGTGCGGAGGTGGCGAGAAGGAGGGCAAGCTTTAATCGGGCCAAGGCGGTGCTACACAAAAGGTAGGTTAAATTTGGAATGCTGCAGCCGGCAAGACTGTGGGTCACACATCAAGGGAAACACCACGACTTTGAAACGGCAGAAGAGGCGTGGACATATATTGTCGAGGAGAATCTGGAATAAGCGGGCTAGAAAAAGAACGTTTGGGACAAAGTGGTGGGGTGAAGGCAGGGGAAATGGGGGAAGAGATGATTTCCCAAGTTGTTAATCCTGCGATCCTGTAACTTTTCTCTCTTCCCCATGTCGTGGGGAGGGGGGGAGGGAGGATGAGGAGCTGGGGGCGCTGGCCATTGAGGGCGGGGCCAAATGGGAAGCGCGGGCTTTGTTCCCGCGCTATGGTAATCATGGCGGGAACAGGGAAGCAGGAAGGAGGGGGCCTCGCACAGTGGGGGCCGAGGTCACGGGGGGAAGCCGAGGTCGGCCAGAGTTTGCTGACTTCTGGGAGCAACATGGGGGGTGCAATTACGCTAGAAAGGGATCTAGCGGGGGGGGGGGGGATAACTGGGTTGCTGCTGCTGGGGAGAAGGGGGAGCTGGTATGGGGTGGGGTGGTCGGGGCGGGAGGGCGCCGTTGGGGGGAGATACGGCTACGTGGGAACCGGGTGAGGAGCTGGATTGAAAAAGGAGATGGCTAGTCGACAAGGGGGGGGGGGGGGGCAAAGAGCCCCCCAACCCGGCTGATCACGTGGAATGTGAGAGGGCTGAACGGGCCGATTAAGAGTGCACGGGTACTCGCACACCTAAAAAAACTTAAGGCAGATGTGGCTATGCTGCAGGAGACGCATCTGAAATTGATAGACCAGGTCAGACTTCGCAAAGGATGGGTGTGGCAGGTGTTTCATTCGGGGCTAGACGCAAAAAACAGGGGGGTGGCTATATTAGTGGGGAAGCGGGTAATGTTTGAGGCAAAGACCATAGTGGCGGATAGTGGGGGCAGATACGTGATGGTGAGTGGCAGATTGCAAGGGGAGGCGGTGGTTTTAGTGAACGTATATGCCCCGAACTGGGATGATGCCAATTCTATGAGGCGTATGTTGGGACGCATCCCGGACCTAGAGGTGGGAAAGTTGGTAATGGGTGGAGATTTTAATACGGTGCTGGACCCAGGGCTGGACAGATCGAGGTCCAGGACCGGAAGGAGGCCGACTGCAGCTAGGGTGCTCAAGGACTTAATGGAGCAGATGGGAGGAGTAGACCCTTGGAGATTTAGTAGACCTAGGAGGAAGGAGTTTTCGTTTTTCTCCTATGTCCACAAAGTCTATTCACGGATAGACTTTTTTGTTTTGGGAAGGGCACTGATTCCGAAGGTGACGGGGACGGAATACACGGCTATAGCTATCTCGGACCACGCTCCACATTGGGTGGACCTGGAGATAGGGGAGGAAAAAGAACAGCACCCACCCTGGAGAATGGACATGGGATTATTGGCAGATGAGGGGGTGTGTTTAAGGGTGAGGGGGTGTATTGAAAGGTACTTGGAACTCAATGACAATGGGGAGGTTCAGGTGGGAGTGGTCTGGGAGGCGTTGAAGGCTGTGGTTAGAGGGGAGCTGATATCTATTAGGGGACATAAAGGAAAGCAGGAGGGTAGGGAAAGGGAGCGGTTGTTGAAAGAACTTTTGAGGGTGGACAGACAATATGCGGAAGCACCGGAGGAGGGACTGTACAGGGAAAGGCAAAGGCTACATGTAGAATTTGACTTGTTGACTACGGGTAATGCAGAGACACAATGGAGGAAGGCACAGGGTGTACAGTACGAATATGGGGAGAAGGCGAGCAGGTTGCTGGCCCACCAACTGAGGAAAAGGGGAGCAGCGAGGGAGATAGGGGGGGTGAGAGATGAGGAGGGAGAGATGGAGCGGGGAGCGGAGAGAGTGAATGGAGTGTTCAGGGCATTTTATGAAAGATTATATGAAGCTCAGCCCCCGGAAGGGAAGGAGAGAATGATGTGCTTTCTGGATCAGCTGGAATTTCCTAAGGTGGAGGAGCAGGAGAGGGCGGGACTGGGAGCACAGATTGAGACGGAGGAAGTAGCGAAAGGGATTGGAAATATGCAGGCGGGGAAGGCCCCGGGACCAGACGGATTCCCAGTGGAATTTTATAGGAAATATATGGACTTGCTGGCCCCGCTACTGATGAAAACCTTTAATGAGGCCAGGGAAAGGGGGCAGCTGCCCCCGACTATGTCAGAGGCATCAATATCGCTCCTCCTAAAGAAGGAAAAAGACCCGCTGCAATGCGGGTCCTATAGACCCATTTCCCTCCTGAATGTGGATGCTAAGATTCTGGCCAAGGTAATGGCAACGAGGATAGAGGATTGTGTCCCGGGGGTGGTTCAAGAGGACCAAACTGGGTTTGTGAAGGGGAGACAGCTGAACACAAATATACGGAGGTTGCTAGGGGTAATGATGATGCCCCCACCAGAGGGGGAAGCGGAGATAGTGGTGGCGATGGATGCCGAGAAAGCATTTGATAGAGTGGAGTGGGATTATTTGTGGGAGGTGCTGAGGAGATTTGGCTTTGGAGGTGGGTATATCAGATGGGTACAGTTGCTGTATAGGGCCCCGATGGCGAGCGTGGCCACGAATGGACGAGGGTCTGATTATTTTCGGCTGCATAGAGGGACGAGGCAGGGATGTCCTCTGTCCCCGTTATGGTTTGCACTGGCGATTGAGCCCCTGGCCATAGCATTGAGGGGTTCCAGGAAGTGGAGGGGAGTACTCAGGGGAGGAGAAGAACACCGGGTATCTCTGTATGCAGATGATTTGTTGTTGTATGTGGCGGACCCGGCGGAGGGGATCCCAGAGATAATGCGGATACTTGGGGAGTTTGGGGATTTTTCAGGGTATAAATTGAACATGGGGAAAAGTGAGTTGTTCGTGGTGCATCCAGGGGAGCAGAGCGGGGAAATAGAGGATTTACCGTTGAGGAAGGTAACAAGGGACTTTCGGTACTTGGGGATCCAGATAGCCAAGAATTGGGGTACATTACACAGGCTTAATTTAACGCGGTTGGTGGAACAGATGGAGGAGGACTTTAAGAGATGGGACATGGTGTCCCTGTCACTGGCAGGTAGGGTGCAGGCGGTTAAAATGGTGGTCCTCCCGAGATTCCTTTTTGTGTTTCAGTGCCTCCCGGTGGTGGTCACGAAGACTTTTTTCAAGAGAATCGAGAAGAGTATTATGAGTTTTGTGTGGGCCGGGAAGACCCCGAGAGTGAGGAGGGGATTTTTGCAGCGTAGCAGGGACAGGGGGGGGTTGGCACTACCGAGCCTAAACGACTATTACTGGGCCGCCAATGTTTCACTGGTGTGTAAGTGGATGGGAGAAGGGGAGGGAGCGGCGTGGAAGAGATTGGAGAGGGTGTCCTGCAGGGGGACTAGCCTACAAGCAATGGTGACGGCACCGTTGCCGTTCTCACCGAAGAAATACACCACAAGCCCGGTGGTGGTGGCTACATTGAAAATTTGGGGGCAGTGGAGACGGCATAGGGGAAAGACGGGAGCCTCGGTGTGGTCCCCGATAAGAAATAACCATAGGTTTGTTCCGGGGAGAATGGATGGGTGATTTGGAGCATGGCAAAGAGCTGGGGTAGTACAATTGAGAGATCTGTTCGTGGATGGGACGTTTGCGAGTCTGGGTGCGCTGACGGAAAAATATGGGTTGCCCCAAGGGAATGCATTTCGGTTTGTGCAACTGAGGGCTTTCGCGAGGCAACAGGTGAGGGAATTTCCGCAGCTCCCAACGCAGGAGGTGCAGGATAGAGTGATCTCAGAGACATGGGTGGGGGATGGTCAGGTGTCGGACATATATAGGGAAATGAGGGACGAGGGGGAGATCATGGTAGATGTGCTGAAAGGGAAATGGGAAGAAGAGCTGGGGGAGGAGATTGAGGAGGGGCTGTGGGCTGATGCCCTACGTAGGGTAAACTCATCGTCCTCGTGTGCCAGGCTAAGCCTGATACAATTCAAGGTTCTACACAGGGCGCATTTGACTGGAGCACGGCTCAGTAGATTTTGTGGGGTAGAGGATAGGTGTGGGAGATGCTCGAGAAGCCCAGCGAATCACACCCACATGTTCTGGTCATGCCCGGCACTACAGGGGTTCTGGGTGGGGGTGACAAAGGTGCTTTCGAAGGTGGTGGGGGTCTGGGTCGAACCAAGCTGGGGGTTGGCTATATTCGGGGTTGCAGAAGAGCCGGGAGTGCAGGAGGCGAGCGAGGCTGATGTTTTGGCCTTTGCGTCCCTAGTAGCCCGGCGCAGGATATTGTTAATGTGGAAGGAAGCCAAACCCCCGGGTGTGGAGACCTGGATAAACGACATGGCAGGGTTTATAAAGTTAGAACGGATCAAGTTCGTATTAAGAGGTTCGGCTCAAGGGATCACCAGGCGGTGGCAACCGTTCGTCAACTACCTCACAGAAAGATAGAGGGAATGGAAAAGTAGAAGACAACAGCAGCAACCCAGGGGGGAGTTGGGGGGGGGGGGGGGGGGGGCGGGGGGGGGGTGGAACCGGACGGACTCTCAGGGATGTAATTGTATATGTATAGACACTTGTTATAGGTAATGTATATTGGATTGTTGGATTGTATCTTTGGAGAGTAACTATTTTTGACAAGGCAGTTGCCACTTGGTTTTGTTTTTGTTTATATATTATTTATTTATTTGTTTAAAATTGCCACGGTTATTTATATTGCTTTGTTGTTGTTCAAAAGAAAAACTATGTACTGTTATGTTTGGCCACAAAATTTTGAAAATTTTGAATAAAATATATATTTTTTTAAAAAGGGATGGGTAGGACAGGTATTCCATTCGGGGCTGGATGCGAAGAACAGAGGGGTGGCAATACTGGTGGGGAAGCGGGTGTCGTTTGAGGCCAAGAATATCGTAGTGGACAATGGAGGTCGATATGTGATGGTGAGCGGTCAGTTGCAGGGGACGTGGGTGGTATTGGTAAATGTATACGCCCCGAACTGGGATGATGCTGGATTCAGGAAGCGTATGTTGTGGCGCATTCCGGACTTGGAGGTAGGAAACTTGATAATGGGTTGGGATTTTAATACGGTGCTGGACCCAGCACTTGATTGTTCCATATCTAGGACCGGAAAGAGGCCTGCTGCGGCCAAGGTGCTTAGGGGGTTTATGGACCAGATGGGGGGAGTGGATCCGTGGAGGTTTGCCAGGCCGCAGGCCAGGGAATTTTCTTTTTTCTCCCACGTGCGCAAAGCCTACTCCCGGATAGATTTTTTTGTTCTGGGCAGGGCGCTGATCCCGAAAGTGGAGGGAACGGAGTATTCGGCCATAGCCATTTCAGATCATGCCCCGCACTGGGTGGAACGGGAGTTGGGAGAGGAGAGGGACTAACGCCCGTTGTGGCGGTTGGATGTGGGACTGCTGGCAGATGAGGTGGTGTGTGGGAGGGTGAGGGGGTGCATTGAAAGGTACTTGGAGGCCAACGACAACGGGGAGGTGCAGGTGGGGGTGGTATGGGAGGCGCTGAAGGCGGTGATCAGGGGAGAGCTAATCTCCATCAGGGGTCATAGGGAGAAGATAGAGGGCATGAAAAGGGAGAGGTTAGTGGGGGAGATTTTAAGAGTGGACAGGAGATACGCAGAGGCCCCTGAAGAGGGACTACTTAGGGAAAGGCGACATCTCCAGACGGAGTTCGACCTGTTGACCACAGGGAAGGCAGAGGCACAGTGGAGGAAAGCGCAGGGGGCGACGTATGAGTATGGGGAAAAGGCGAGCCGGATGCTGGCACACCAGCTCCGTAAGAGGATGGCAGCGAGGGAGATAGGTGGAGTCAAGGATGGAAGGGGAGCTACGGTGCAGAGTGCGACGAAAGTAAATGAGGCATTCAAGGCCTTCTATGAGGAGCTGTACAGATCCCAGCCCCCAGCGGGAGAAGAGGGGATGCGACGATTCTTGGACCAACTGAGGTTCCAGAGGGTGGAGGAGCAGGAGGTGGCTGGTTTGGGGGCGCCAATTGGGTTGGAGGAGCTGATCAAAGGTCTGGGGAGTATGCAGGCAGGGAAGGCCCCAGGACCAGACGGGTTCCCGGTCGAGTTCTATAGGAAGTACGTAGACCTGTTAGCCCCGTTGTTAGTGAGGACTTTTAATGAGGCAAGGGAAGGAGGGACCCTGCCCCCGACAATGTCTGAGGTGACGATCTCTTTGATCCTGAAGCGGGACAAGGACCCACTGCAATGTGGGTCGTACAGGCTGATCTCGCTCCTCAACGTGGATGCTAAGTTGCTGGCAAAAGTGCTGGCTACGAGGATCGAGGACTGTGTCCCGGGGGTGATTCACGAGGACCAGACGGGATTTGTAAAGGGCAGGCAGCTAAACACCAATGTGCGGCGGCTCCACCGGTGGAGGGAGAGGCGGAGATAGTGGCGGCTATGGACGCGGAGAAGGGCTTTGACCGAGTAGAGTAGGAGTACCTCTGGGAAGTGCTGCGGAGGTTTGGGTTCGGGGGAGGGTTTATTAGTTGGGTTAAGCTCCTATACAGAGCCCCGGTGGCGAGTGTGGTTATGAATCGGCGGAGGTCAGAGTATTTTCGGCTGTATCGTGGGACGAGGCAGGGGTGCCCCCTGTCCCCCCTGCTGTTTGCATTAGCAATTGAACCCTTGGCCATGTCATTAAGGGAGTCTAGGAAATGGAGGGGAGTGGTCCGAGGGGGAGAGGTGCATCGAATGTCGCTTTATGCAGACGACCTGTTGCTGTATGTTGCGGATCCAGTGGAGGGGATGGTGGAGGTCATGCAGATTCTAAGCGAGTTTGGGGATTTTTCAGGCTACAAGCTTAATGTAGAGAAGAGTGAGCTTTTTGTAGTACAGTCAGGAGACCAGGAAAGGGGGATAGACGATCTACCGCTGAGGAGGGCGAAAAGGAGCTTTCGCTACTTGGGGACCCAAATAGCTAGGAGTTGGGGGGCCCTACATAAACTTAATCTGACGAGGCTGGTGGAGCAGATGGAGGAGGACGTCAAACGATGGGACATGTTGCCGCTCTCGCTAGCGGGTAGAGTGCAGTCGGTCAAAATGGTGGTCCTCCCGCGGTTTCTTTTTGTGTTCCAGTGCCTTCCAATTGTAATCACCAGGGCCTTTTTTAAGAGAGTAGGCAGGAGTATTATGGGTTTTGTGTGGGCGAGTAAGACCCCGAGGGTAAAGAGAGGGTTTCTGGAGCGCAGTAGGGACAGAGGAGGGTTGGCGTTGCCGAATCTGGGTGGCTAATACTGGGCAGCTAATGTGGTGATGATCTGTAAGTGGGTGATGGAGGGAGAAGGAGCGGCATGGAAGAGGTTGGAGATGGCGTCCTGTAAGGAAACGAGCCTGGGGGCGCTGGTGACGGCACCGCTGCCGCTCTCGCCAACAAGGTACACCACGAGTCCAGTGGTGGCGGCAACGCTAAAGATCTGGGGCCAGTGGAGTCGGCATAGGGGTGCCTCGGTGTGGTCCCCGATCAGGGGTAACCATCGGTTTGTCCCAGGGAGGATGGACAGGGGGTTTCAGAGCTGGCATCGAGCAGGGATTAGAAAAATGGGGGACCTGTTCATTGATGGGACGTTTGCGAGCCCAGGTGCACTGGAGGAGAAGTTTGGGCTACCCCCGGGAAATGCTTTCAGATACATGCAGGTGAGGGCGTTTGTGAGGCGACAGGTGAGGGAATTCCTGTTGCACCCGGCACAGGAGATTCAAGACAGGGTGATTTCGGGTGTATGGGTGGGAGAGGGCAAGGTGTCGGCGATATACCAGAAGATGAAAGAAGAGGGGGAGGCGTTGGTAGAGGAGCTGAAGGGTAAATGGGAGGAGGAGCTGGGGGAGGAGATTGAGGAGGGGCTATGGGTTGATGCCCTAAGTAGGGTTAATTCCTCTTCTTCGTGTGCCAGGCTTAGCCTGATACAATTTAAGGTTGTTCCTAGAGCGCATATGACGGGGGCGAGGCTGAGTAGTTTTTATGGGGTAGAGGACAGACGTGGGAGGTGCTCAGGAAGTCCGGCAAACCATGTCCATATGTTTTGGTCATGCCTGGCACTGGAGGGGTTCTGGAGGGGAGTGGAGGGAACAGTTTCTATGGTGGTGAAAGTCCGGGTCAAGCCAAGCTGGGGGCTAGCACTATTTGAAGTAGTGGACGAGCCGGGAGTGCAGGAGGCGAAAGAGGCCGGAATACTGGCCTTTGCGTCCCTAGTAGCCCGGCAAAGGATCTTGTTAATGTGGAAAGAGGCGAAGCCCCCCAGCGTGGAGGCCTGGATAAATGATATGGCAGGGTTTATCAAATTGGAGCGGATAAAGTTTGCCTTGAGAGGGTCTGCGCAGGGGTTCTACAGGCGGTGGCAACCGTTCCTAGACTATCTCGCGGAGCGTTAGATGAAGGTCGGTCAGCAGCAGCAGCAACCCGGGGAGGGGGGATGTCTTGCACCTGGGGGGGGGCTGGTTTGGGGGGTATTTGAGCAAGAAAATACATGAAGGATCTGGAAAACTGACATGTATGGGAGGAATCCATTGTACAAAGCTCTGTATCATATCGATTTACCATGTTCATGTCTGGCTATGTGCGCTTTCTTTCTTTTTGTTACGGTGGGGGGGGTTTGTTTGTAAGGGTGAAAAACTGTGTTAAAATTCTAAATAAATATATATTTTTAAAACAAGTGGATAGCACTGTGGCTTTACAGCACCAGGTCCCAGGTTCGATTCCCCACTGGGTCAGTGCCTGTGTGGAGTCTACACATTCACATTCACCCCGTGTCTGCGTGGGTTTCCTCCGGGTGCTCCGGTTTCCTCCCACAGTCCAAAGACGAGCAGGTTAGATGGATTGTCCATGATAAATTGCCCTTAGTGATCAAAAAGGTTAGGAGGGGTTATTGGGTTATGGGGATAGGGGGAGAAGCGAGGGCTTAAGTGGGTCGGTGCAGACTCGATGGGCCAAATGGCCTCCTTCTGCACTGTATGTTCTATGGTACTGCTGGGGGGGTGGCCCATCAGGGTAAAACATTAGCAGCGGCCAGAGCAGTGGCACCATGGCTGGCTCTGTTGTTCAGCAGGGAGGGTCGGCGCAAAAGAGCAATAGTCATAGGGGACTCCATAGCCAGAGGCACAGATAGGCGATTCATTGGATTACTTCCAGTGCCAAGTGCTCGTGAGTACAGGAATAGGAGAATAGCACAGATGAATGCTTGGCTTAAGAGTTGGTTCAGGAGGTATGGTTTTAGATTCCAGGACCATTGGGACCATTTTGGGGGAAGGTGAGACCTGTACAAGAGGGACAGGTTACAATTAAACAAGAGCAAGACTGATATCCTTGCTGTCGGGTTTGTTAGTGCTGTTGGGAAGAGTTCAAACTAGCTTGGCAGAAGGAGGAGACGCAGACTGATAGTAGATTAGGGACACAGTATAACATAGAAAAGCAATTAGGTCAAAGGAAATACAGCAGTAGTAAGACTCAAGGGGGTAAGACCAGGCTGAATGGCCTCTACTTTTTTAATATAAATTTAGAGTACCCTAATTCATTTTTTCCAATTAAAACGCAATTTAAAGTGGCCAATCCATCTACCCTGCACATCTTTTGGGTTGTGGGAGTGAAACCCACGCAAAGGGAAGAATGTGCAAACTCCACACGGACAGTGACCCCGAGCTGGGATCAAACTTGGAACCTTGGCGCCATGAGGCAGCAATGCTAACCACTGCACCACCGTGCTGCCCCTTGAATGGCCTCTACTTTAATGCCAGTTGTATTAAAGGTAAAACGGATGAGGTAAGGGTGATGATTGACACGTGTAATAATGATATCACAGAGAGATGGTTGAGTGAGGGAAGGATTGGCAGCTCAACATCCGTGATGTAGAATCTTCAGGCAAGACAGAGGAGGAGGTAAAAGAGGAGGAGGCATTGCATTATTAGTTAAGGAGGCAGTTAGTGGAGTAAGGAGAAGGCATCAAATGAAGCATTGTGGGTAGAGCTGAAGAATGAAAAAGGGACAGTCACATTGCTAGATGTTTATTATAGACCCCCAGATAGTCAATGGGAAATTGAGGAGCAAATATGTGCGCAATTCGCAGAAAAGTATAAAAATAGCAAAAGGATAATTATATTAGGTGATTTCACCTTTCTCAGAATTAATTAGGATAGTCATCGTGTTACGGGCTTAAGGACTAAAGTTCTTAAAATGCATACAGGAGAACATTTTCGCTCAGTATGTAGAGGATTCAACAAGGGATGGTGCAGTGCTGGACCTAATTTTGGGGAATGAAGCCGGACAGGTGGTTGATGTGTTGATGGGAGAGCATTTTGGTGATAACGACCATAACAAGGTTCAATTTAAATCTGTTATGGACAAAGAAATAGACAAGTTGCAAAAAAATGTTTTTGGATTTGGGGAGAGAAGATTTTAACAAAATAAGGCAGGATCTGGCCAAGGTAGACTGGAAAGTATTACTTGTAGGGAAATCTACAGAAGAGCAGTGGGGAAGCATTCAAAGATGAATTAGAGAGGGTACAGGTCCAATATGTTCCCTCTAGGGTAATAGGAAGGTGTAACAAAGCCAGAGAACCATGGATGACCAGAGACATTCAGGATACGATGAGAAGGAAAAGAGAGGCTTTTAACCAGTATAAGGGGAGCAAGTCTGCAGAGGCATTGATGGAGTACTGGAAGTGCAGGATGGAGCTTACAAAATCAATTAGAGAACAAAGTGGGGATATGAGAAAGCTCTGGTTGGTAAAAGTAGGGAAAATCCCAAGATATTCCATAAGTATATCAATGGGAAGAGGACATCCAGGGAAAGAGTAGGGTCCTTTAAGGACCAAGGGGGAAATCTGTGGGTGGAACCAGAGGACATTGATAGGGTGTGGAACAAATATTTCACATCTGTTTTCACACAGGAGAATGAGGAGGCAGTTATGGAACTCAGGGAGAGAGATTGTGAGGTTCTTGAGCAAATTGTAATAGGGAGTGACAAGGTATTGGACGTATTGGTGGGCTTAAAAGTGGACAAATATCCAGGCCCAGATGAATTGTGCCCCAGGCTGCTGTGGAACGCAAGGAACGAGATTGGCAGGGCTCTGACCCAGATTTTTAATTCCTTTCTGACCACAGGGGACATGCCAGAGGACTGGAGAACAGCTAATGTGGTCTCACTATTTAAGAAAGGTTGTAGAGATAAGCCAGGGAACTACAGACCAGTGTGTCTCAGGTCAGTGGTTGGGAAACAGCTGGAGAAGATTCTGAAACTGAAAATCTATCTCCACTTGGACAGCCAAGGTTTGATCTGGCTTTGTCAGAGGGAAGTCATGCCTGACAAATTTGATTGAATTTTTTCAGCATTTAACCAAGTGTGTGGTTGAGGGTGATGCAGTTGATGTAGTTTACCTGGATTTCAGCAAAGCCTTTGACAAGGTCCCACATGGGAGACTTTTAAGAAGGCAAATGCACATGGGATACAATGTGATTTGATAATGTAGATTCATAATTGGCTTAGTGATAGGAGACAGAGAGTGATGATAGATGGCTGCTTTAGTGTCTGGAAGCCAGTAGCCAGTGGCATAACACAGGGATCCATGCTGGGCCCCCTATTTTTTGGCAGTTATATAAATGACATAGATGACTATGTGGGGGATAGGATCAGTAAGTTTGCGGATGACACAAAGATTCGCTGGGTGTTTAACATGAGGTTAAGTGTCTTGGGTTACAGGAAGCTATAGATGGGATGGTCCAATGGGCAGTTAAGTGGCAAATGGAATTTAACCCTGAAAAGTGTGAGGTGATACACTTTCGAAGGAGTAATTTGACAAGGAAGTATACTATGAAAGGTGTAACACTGGGAAGTTCCAAAGAACAAAGTAACCTTGGCGTGTTTGTCCATAGATCTCTGAAGGCAGAAAGGCAGGTTAATAGGTTGAAGAAAAAAGCATGTGGGACACTCGTTTTATCAGTTGAGGCATAGATTACAAAAGCAGGGAGGTCATGATGGACCTGTATAGCACTTTGGTGAAGCCACAGCTGGCGTACCGTGTGCAATTCTGGTCGCCACATTGTAGGAAGGATGTAATTGCACTAGAGGGGGTGCAGAGCAGAATCACCAGATGTTGCCTGGGATGGAATATTTTAGTTATGAGGACAGGTTGGATTGTTTTCTCTGGAGTAGAGAAACTGAGGGGCGACCCGATTGAGGTGTACAAGATTATGAGATGCACGGACATGGTGGATAGGGTGCAGCTGTTCCCCTTAGTTGAAGGGTCAGTTACGAGGGGACACAAGTGAGGGGGGGAGGTTTAAGGGGATTTGAGGAACATCGTTTTTCCCCAGAGAGTGCTGGTGGTCTGGAATGTACTGTCTGGGAGGGTGGTAGAGGCGGGATGTTTCGCATCCTTTAAAAAGTACCTGGATGAGTACTTGGCACGTCCTAACATTCAAAGCTAAGGCCAAGTGCTGGCAAGTGGGATTAGGTGGGCAGATCAGGGCCATTCATGTGAAGGTGCAGACTTGATGGGCCAAAGGGCCTCTTCTGCACTGTAGTGGTCTGTGAGTCTGTGAAATGATACTTAGAAACATTTCCGTTAGATCGCACCCAAAGTTAACAACCAGGTTTCTACTTGCTTTTCTCTGTGCAGAATCTTTAGAGAGAACACCGTTCAAGACCAAAACAGATTAAAATCGTAGGAAGAACTAACTTTTCAAACAGACGTGGCAATTGCCCTTAATTACATAATCTGTATCCAAAGCATGTCTCCTCCCATAAGATGTCCCTTGACTGGTTTAGCCAGGACCAAACACAATACCCCTCATAAATTATCTTCACTCCAGTTGTCCTTTAAAGGTAAACAATATTCCATTAGCAGAACACTTCACTTGCAAAATCAATGATTATCCCACCTTTACAACCCCTTAATCTTACCTTTAGCAGATTGTCTATATGTATCTTAACCCAGCTCTTAATAATCATAGAAATCATAGAATTTACAGTGCAGAAGGAGGCCATTTGGCCCATCAAGTCTGCACCGGCTCTTGGAAAGAGCACCCTACCCAAGGTCAACACCTCCACCCTATCCCCATAACCCAGTAACCCCACCCAACACTAAGGCCAATTTTGGACTCTAAGGGCAATTTATCATGGCCAATCCCCCTAACCTGCACATCTTTGGACTGTGGAAGTAAACTGGAGCACCCGGAGGAAACCCACGAGGCACTGGGAGAACGTGCAGATTCCGCACAGACAGTGACCCATGCCGGGAATTGAACCTGGGACCCTGGAGCTGTGATGCAACTGTGCTAACCACTTTGCTACCGTGCCACCCTAGTTAGCAGGCAAAGAACTCACAGGGTCAGGTGTAATGTCAGTTTTACACCCTGCCTAATATTAATCTCCGGTGAGATTACGTTCAACACTGAACGTAATCGCATCAATTTTGGTGGGTTGATTAGAATTCTCTTGAGTAACATCTCCATCTGGGAAAATATCAGCGTTTAGCTCCTGATCACTATCCAAGATACATATGGGTATATGTCAAGATAGAAGTGAAAACCTATAACCTTACAGCACAGCAACACAGAAATCTGGTGAACAAATTCCTTTTCCATATCAGCGACCATTATACCTCGGGGATATCCATTTCATCAACTCCTTTAATCACCTTTTGTTTGAAGTTTTAAGTTCCCTTTGACATTTGTCTTTGTTTGACAAAGTGTCCCTTTAGAGGGCTGCTTGTTTTTTGCTTTGTCCCTTAATTTGTTAATTTGGTTTAATTGGTTTGTGCACAATAGGATAAGTGACCGTTGTAAAGATTTTTAGTTTCCTTTGGTGAGTGTTTTTTACTGTCATGTTGAGGAATGGAACATATTTGCACCCATTCTGACTCCATTACCAGGTCACATGTAGAAAGGGTTAATTATTTTGACCCACACTCCAGAAATGCCTTCTGTGTTACACGAGCCATTTCAACCTAGACTTCAAATATAGTGACAAATTGTGTGAGCTTTTCGGCTGTGGGTTCTTGTCCATTCGATATGAAATTTTAATTAATCTAGTTCCTTTCTCACAGGAATTGTAAACCCAGCAATAAAAGTGAGACTCCTGTTGAATCATTCTGAGTTCGATATGAACCCAACCCGAGAGATAAAAGTCCAGAGTGCCATTCCGCAACACATCATTCACAGGATTGGATTTTGCAATTTGCAGCTGCGCCTACAAGTTAAATATCTCCTCATTATAGTTAGTTATAAGGATACAAAGCTTTTCTTTTCAATATTGACTGGACAAAGAAAGAAAGGTTTACATTTGTATAACACCTTTCATAACCTCTGAACCTCCCGATGCACTTTTTCAACCAATTTTCAACCAATCAACGTTGAAACGTCGGACTAGATTTAATGCATCCTGTCATGGCAGGGGTCATTGTGACCCAGTCCACATAATCACAGGGGAGGCCCAACATCAGTCTTTTCGTTACAGGAGAATCCTCCTGATTAAGTCGTAGGGCAGAAGGAGTTGCCACTGGAGTCCCAGCTGCTGTCGGCTGGCTGTCAATTAGGCTCATTAGTAAGCCAATTGACACCAAATATCCCTGAGGCCTCCGCAGTTTAGTGAAGCCTCAGGGATTTAACACAGTGCCCTCAGAAGGCCGCCCAGCAAAACCTCATTATTCTGCACTTTGTGCTTGATTGGGAAAGCAGCATTGGGAAGGGAGAGTGGCCGAAAGTCATTTCCCTGCCTTATCTCCAATTGTAATCCCCACCTTGTGACTCCCATCCCACCATCACTCATGTTTGGCTTGGATTCCATCGTGAGATTCCTGGGCCTCTGGTGGGAAAGCTGCTGCCAGTAGCCACCATTCCTGCTGATGCTGGCGGTGACGAGTGTCATGATATTCAGGTGAACATCATAGCACATACATACATACATGATGATGGACAGATCAACACACACAACACGACAGCCAATCACAGACAAGAGCATACACAATACAAAACAGGGAACACGACACTTCCTGGGCACTCGAGCAGGAGACGGCTCAGGGCACAGACCTCATTGCCAGCCACTCAGACATTCACCATGTGCTAAGTACCAGAGTTTACCATGTTAATAGTTGATTGAAATAAAACTGCGTTGTACCATTCGCAACCGTGTTGGTTCGTCTGTGTATCAGAGTACCCAACACTTCATGATACCAGGAGTGATTTGATACCTACCCACAAATCTGCCATCCTGCGCCATGGACACTGTCAACATACCGCAGCCGTTGCAAGTTGCTGGGAACCTCGGCGTCAATTGGAAGCTGTTCAAACAGCACTTCCAGCTCTTTCTGGAAGCCAACGAAAAAGAGAGCGCCTCGGACACCAGAAAGATTGCCATCCTCCTCACCACCGCAGGTCAGCATGCCATCCATGTCTACAACTCCCTGGTGTTCGCGGAAGGCGAGGACAAATCCAAATACAAGACGGTCCTTCTCAAGCTCGACCAACACTTCAACGTCAACGTCAACGAGAGCTTCGAGAGGTATGTCTTCCAGCAACGCATGCAAGGTAAGGATGAGCTCTTTCAGTCATTCCTTACGCATCTCCGCATCCTCGCGCAGTCCTGCGGTTACAACACCACCTCAGATTCCATGATTCGGGACCAGATCGTTTTTGGGGTCGCCTCAGGCACCCTACGCCAGCAGCTTTTCAAAATAAAAGGCCTCACCTTAGCCTCCGCAATCGAAGCCTGTGTCCTGCACGAAAACGCGACTAGCCGCTATGCCCAATTTCAGGCGACCGAATCGACACGGTGGGGGTCCTACGCGGCCGGATCGGCGAGCCAGGTGCCCCACGAGACCGAACGTGTCCAGGCGATCGAGTTCCGCCCAGCCCGCGGCCCGGACGAGGGTGGCCATTTCGCGCGCTTTTCGAGGCCTCCCGCGCTTGTGCGCGCCAAAACCTACGGCAACACTGAGGGACGTGATGCGCAGGCGGGCTCGACGCAAGACCGAACTGCGCATGTGCAGTGGCGCAACGAACGCCATGACATCACGACGTGCGGCAACTGTGGAGCTGCACATTTAAAGCGGCAATGTCCCGCAAGAACCCGACAATGCCTACGCTGCGGCAAGGTGGGCCACTACGCTGCTTACTGTCGAGCAGCTCAACCTGTCAATCTTCCACAACTCCGACAACCTCGCAGGGACGTGCGGACCATTCAGCCTCCCCATTACGAATCTTGCCCAGACGACATCCAGACCGGTGACACAGATGACCGAGACGCCTCCCGTGTTGCGGTCATTGATGGGAACCGAGTTAACACGATCAATCCGGGTGATGAATGGTGTGCCACCTTGACGGTCAACCGATCGCCGATAACTTTCTGCCTGGACACTGGCGCCTCCGCCAACCTCATAGCATGGTCAGCCTTCTACGCCATGAAGGTCAGACCACCAATTTGGCCGTCCCGGTGCAGGATGGTCGACTACAACGGGAACATTATCCCGGCTATGGGATCCTGCCAGCTCCAGGTGACACATAGCACATACACGGCCACACTCTCGTTCGAGATAGTCGGCTCATCGAAGGACTCCCTGCTAGGCGCACAGGCATGCAAGGCTCTCCACCTCGTGCAACAAGTCCACTCTCTCTCTCCAGACGACACATCTGACTTCCCGGATGCAGAGTTCAACGCACAGCTCCAATCGCTCCTCGCCCAAAACCAGGAGGCATTCGAGGGCATGGGAACACTGCCATGCACCTACAGAATTCGGCTCAAACCAGACGCCATCCCGGTCATTCACGCACCTCGCAGAGTCCCTGCGCCACTCAAAGACCGCCTCAAGCAGCAGCTGCAGGATCTCCAGAACCAAGGGGTCCTATCCAGGGTCACGGAGCCCACGCCGTGGGTCAGCTCCATGGTGTGTGTCAAGAAGCCCTCCGGCGAGCTCCGGATCTGTATTGACCCAAAAGACCTCAATAACAATATTATGAGGAAACATTACCCCATACCCAAACGGGAAGAGATCACGAGCGAAATGGCCCAGGCGAAAATATTTACGAAACGGGATGCCTCTTAGGGTTTTTGGCAGATCCAACTCGATCCGTCCAGCCGAAAGCTGTGCACCTTCAACACCCCTTTCGGCAGGTTCTGCTACAGCCGAATGCCATTTGGCATCATCTCGGCATCCGAGGTCTTTCATAGGATCATGGAGCAGATGATGGAAGGCATCGAAGGGGTGCGCGTATACATGGGCGACGTCATCATCTGGTCCACCACACCACAGGAGCACATCTATCGTCTCCAACGCATCTTTGCACGCATACGTGAAAACGGCCTGCGCCTCAACCGAGCCAAGTGTTCTTTCGGCCAAACTGAGCTGAAGTTCCTGGGGGACCACATTTCCCGGTCAGGGGTCCGTCCGGATGCAGACAAGGTGAGCGACATCACAGCCATGCTGCAGCCGGCAGACAAGAAAGCAGTGCTACACTTCCTAGGCATGGTCAACTTCCTGGGGAAGTTCATTCCCAACCTTGCCTCCCACACGACAGCTCTGTGCCACCTCGTCTAAAAATCCACGGAGTTCCAATGGCAGCACACACACCAGCAGGAATGGGAGGAGCTCAAACACATGCTCACCACAGCACCGGTATTGGCGTTTTTCGACACGTCTCGTGCCACTAAAATCTCGACTGATGCCAGCCAGTCCGGCATTGGGGCAGTGCTCCTGCAGTGGGATGACACTGCGTCATGGGCCCCGGTCACCTATGCCTTGCGGGCCATGACCCCCACAGAGCAGCGCTACGCGCAGATCGAAAAGGAGTGCCTGGGCTTGCTAACCGGTTTAGACAAGTTCCCATGACTATGTGTATGGTCTTCCCCGGTTCACTGTTGAAACTGACCACCGCCCCCTGGTCAGCATCATAAACAAGGACCTGAACGAGATGACCCCTCGCCTCCAACGCATCCTACTTAAACTTAGGAGGTACGACTTCCAACTGGTCTACACCCCAGGGAAGGACCTTATCATTGCGGATGCCCTATCTAGAGCAGTGAGCACGCCGCCAGATTCAGAGGGGTTCGTATGTCAGGTCGAGGCGCAGGTGGCCTTCACATCGGCAAATCTGCCAGCTGACGACTCCAGTCTGGCCCGTATTCGGCCGACCCCCTTCTACAACGTGTGATGTGCCACATGGCGGGAGGGTGGCTCAAAGGGCAGTGCCCGCAGTTCCACAATGTCCGAGACGACCTGGTCGTCATTGATGGTGTCCTTCTGAAGCTGGACCGGATTGTGATTCCGCACAGCATGCACAAGCTGGTTCTCGGCCAACTACACGAAGGCCACCTGGGGGTTGCGAAGTGCAGACGGAGGGCCCGAGAGGCGGTGTACTGGCCGGACATCAGTGATGACATTGCCAATATAGTGCTCAACTGCCCCACCTGCCAAAGGTTTCAGCCGGCGCAAACTCCTGAAACGCTTCTGCCCCATGAGCTGGTGACGTCCCCCTGGGCGAAGGTGGGTGTGGACCTCTTTCACACGCTTGGCAGGGACTATGTCATCGTCGTTGACTACTTCTCCAACTACCCAGAGGTCATACACCTGCACGATTTGACGTCGTCCGCTGTCATAAGGGCCTGCAAAGACACCTTCGCTCGCCACAGCATTCCGATGACTGTCATGTCGGATAATGGGCCCTGTTTCGCCAGCCAGGAATGGTCATCGTTTGCTGCCTCATATGGCTTCACACACGTGACGTCTAGCCCTCTGTACCCCCAGTCCAATGGAATGGCGGAGAAGGGCGTTCACATTGTCAAGCGGCTCCTCTGCAAGGCTGCTGCTGCCGGATCGGATTTCCGCCTCGCCCTGCTGGCCTATCGCTTGGCCCCACTAGCCACTGGTCTCTCACCAGCCCAGCTGTTGATGGGTCGCGCCCTCAGGACCACCGTGCCTTCCATTCTGGCACCCACAATCGGCCATGTTCCGGTACTGCACAGGATGCAACTGCAGCGCGGTCGCCAGAAGAGGTCATATGACACACGGACAACTGATCTTCCCGCCCTGGCCCCTGGAGACGAAGCCCGCATCCACCTACCAGAATGTGGCTGGTCAGCACCTACTGAAGTTCTCCGGCGCATGGCTCCCCGCTCGTTCCTGGTTCGCATGCCTGATGGATCCGTTCGTAGGCGCAATCGCCGGGCTCTTCGCCTACTTCCACGCTCGCTACGAGACCTTACACTGACACCATGCCCTCCTGTTGTTCCTGATATCGACTTTGTGGAGCTGCCTGCTACCATGCCCCTTCCGTCGTTGCCCGTGGCCAGGCCCATTCCTCAGCCGGTGGTTCCAGACCTACCCTTGAGGCGGTCAAACCGAATTCGTCGCCCACCTACTCGACTGGACTTATGAGACTGTTTATACATTGAACTCATGCAACCACTGTGTTAATATGTTTATGTTCTTATCGTTACAGGAATTTGTTTTATCGTTCACCATTTCCCCGTTCTTTGTTTATGGTACAACCTTGTTATTATGTCACACCCAACATCGCCCCTTGTATACAGTTAAGCCCCATGTACATGCTGTAAATATTACACACACACACATTTAGCTACACTCAGTACACATCTCTATTTATAACCACGTAGGCATATAATCTTGTAAAAAAGGGGGGATCTCATGATATTCAGGTGAACATCATAGTACATACATACATACATAATGATGGAGAGATCAACAGACCAATCAACATGACAGCCAATCACAGACAAGAGCATACACAGTACAAAACAGGGAACACGACACTTCCTGGGCACTTGAGCAGGAGACGGCTCAGGGCACAGACCTCATTGCCAGCCACTCCGACATTCACCATGTGCTGAGTACCAGAGTTTACTATGTTAATAGTTGATTGAAATAAAACTGCGTTGTACCATTCGCAACCGTGTTGGTTCGTCTGTGTATCAGAGTACCCAACACTTCAACGAGTAGCTGCCAGCTTCTGACTGGACAGCTTCTCTCAGCAGGGTGAGACTTCCACTGCCGAGTATCTTAATCATGGGGAAGGTCTGACAGTCATCACTGAAGTGAGTCAAGGACATTTGATTCCTTCAGACTTCTCCAATGTGTTTGATAGGAATTTTCTACCAGTTCTCGAGCCAGTGAATGAGATCCCTGTCAGCCCCACAAAATCCAGCTCTTGGCCTCTGGTGTTATGTAGGAAACAACAATATACAGCACAGAGCAACCTTCCACAACAACAATATGATAATGACTAGGTCATCTATTATAGTGACATAAAGTTGATGGATTAACATTAGCAAGGATATTGGGGGAAACTACCCTCACTTCTTTGAAAGAATACCTGGGAACCATTTCTTCCCAAATGTAGGAGCAGATGGGAACCCGGTTCATTTGAAACATGGCACTTCTGACAATGCTGCACTCTCTCAGTCCTGGTTTGTCACCCTGGTTTGTCTCTGGAGTGAGACTTGAACACACATTGTATTGGCTCAGAAGTGAAAGTGTGATCCATTGAGCCATAGGTGACACCATTATTAAAATATTAATGCTGCACTTTCTTATAGTCAGTCAGAGGTACTTTTGATCTGGGACTCTGCTTACAAAAATGGATTGCATTACTTCTGAAATGTTACTTCTTACCATTGAAGTTGACATTGGTTGTTGAGTAAATGTTAATTCCCAATCAGATCAGGGCTACTCTAGAGAACGACACAGTGGAAATTCACTAGTGCTACTTAACCTGCCATGGAATTCTATACAGAGTCAAGAACATCTCATGCTTTCAGGCAAACACTGTAGAGGGATAATCAGACCAGAAAGAACATGTGTAATTAATCAGTTTATAGTCATATGTTCTGTTCATATTTTTATGTTTCTATTATAAATTCCAATGTCTACATTTATAATGGCAATTGCCTCTGTAACTTTGTCAGACTGCAATTACTCCCTCCCCACCAGTGCTGGCATTGCAAAATCCCCACAGAGGCGGAGGAGAGGACTAGTGTAATTGCAGTGTGACATGTTTACTTAGGGTGTTTCCATTATAACCTTGAATATTGGATTTTAGAATGGAAAAAGATAACCCTAAGTGCACTCAGTCTTACAGTCATCCGTATATTGTATATGTAGATTATGAAACCTATCTAAATGCTCCCAGTGCCAATTGTTGATAGAAAACTGTGAGTGTTGATTTGGGGGAATTATATTTACTGTGAACTGGATTGAATCTTCATTTAATCTACAAAAGCGAACTCGATAAAAGAAAATACATACACACAAAAATTACATATTTATTTGGAACAAAAGGTGAACTGTGAAACCAGAAGGAAAACTCACATGATTGTAAACTCTCAGTTATTTATTCTGTGTAAAACTCATGATTCATGAATATTATAGGTTTTTTTTCATGCTCTACATATTCTTGAACTACTTTAATAGGCAGGTGTTTTGCTACATCTGTAGCCTTCTGTCGTTTGATAAAATACCAAGTGAATGGAATAGAAGACAGACACTGGGACTTCAAAAAGGTAAGTCATGACCTTAAAGAAAATGTCAATTGTCAAGAGAATACCGCACAAATTCAAGATAATAATGTTGTGGGTGTTGTATATTTTTATCTCCCATTGTGATAAAGACTTCACAGGAAATTTGTGAAGAATACAGGGAATATTAAATTCAGGTAATGGTAGTCAATTCAACACAATGCAAATTAGCTACTGCTGGACAAGAATAATGCTGCAGGCTTTCAGGAAACAGAGAATCATGGCATCGACAACAAAATGAGGCCATTTGGCCCATTGTGTCTGTATCGGCTGTTTGAAAGGACTATTGTTCAGGCTTCCTTCTTTTTATCAAACTTAGGGCATGATTCTCAGGCCTCGTTGTGCTCTCGCTCGAGTGAAACGAGGCTGGGGAATAGTGGGAGAGGCCGAAAACGAGAACCGCGCCAGGCGCCAAACAGTTTGCGATGCAAATGGCCCGCTCCCGTAGGCGAAATTGGTATCTTGAAACCAATTATCACCACTTAAACCATATTCCCATCCAATTAACGGGAGAGACCAACGGCCTCCCGTGACTCATTGGCCTCCCCAGCAAGTGATCACGCTGGCGCGATTAGTATTTCTTTTGAAAAATGCGAACCTGGCGGAAGGGTTTCTGTGGGGAGTTGAGGAGGTGAGTAGCTATCTTTGCTCACAGGCAAAGAGCCCAGGAGCGCTGGGGTAGCCGCCCCAATGCTCAGCGCGGACCCTCAGCTGGGGGGCACCCTCTACAGGGGTGGGCTGCCATTTGAAGGGGGGAGGGGAGGTACTGGGGGGGGGGGAATGCACGCGTAACCACCATGCCAACCCCTGGATCGTGTGTAGAAGCCAGCCCCTGCCCGTCTGCCCCATCGACCACCCATAACCCCCATGGACTGCCGAGGCCTCTGTCCGTGTGGCTCAATTCTATCGTTAATAGGGAATTGACAATCATGGTTAAGTGAGCACTTCTCACAACCCAAGTGGATTCCCATGGGCGGGCCATGTAGCATTTGGGAGTCATTGCCCAGCATCGCAATCACACCTTGTGTATAGACACTGTGCCTGAACACTGCGGGAGGCAACACCACATACGCAGCAGCCAACATTCGAGCACTCAGGGGATGGGACTGAGCTCCAGGGACATGTCCACGGCCAGAGAGTGGGTGAGTGCTTTGGGGAGGGGTGTCTGTCTGGAGTGATGCGCCAAGGGTTCAGAGGTCGGGCCGCATTGTGGAAGAAAGTGACAGAGGCATCATACTGCTTGAGGTCAAGGGTTTTTAATGTGTCACAGGTGTCCAACAATGCCCACTCTCTCGATGGTGCCACCCCACTCTCCACAGCCCCCCCACCACCCACCCCCTACCTCCCTCCCCCGGTGCCCTCAGTGATCCTCAACGTGCTTAACCTTCCTTGATCTACCGCTACACCTAGGTGTGTCCCCAGGATGTACATCTGAGGGGGAGGCAGCCAGCTGCTAACCACATCTGTGACCTTCGATGCCCCAGGTGGGCATCCTCTGGGGGCTCTGGGACTTGAGCACCCTGGCGCACTTGTCTACAGCACAGTGCACGGCCGTGCTGCCTTGTCCCTTGTGCTGATTTTGAGACGTGACTTCATCAGAGGGATGGAACCCGGGGGAACTGGTGGCCACCATGCCACTCCATGGGACGGGTCTGGGTTGGCACCCAACGGCCTCTCCTCCTGCTTGGTACCCAGAGAAACCTGAGGTTCACCTTGGGATGGAGAGGCAGTTGGTTCAATCATCTGGCTCCGCCAGCCCTGACGGCTCCCCAATGTCTGCATCAAGGTGTCAACGCCCTCGGCGATGCTCCTCAGTGATTGGGCCATACTCTGCAGTGCCTCGGCAATGCCCACCTGCAACTGGGACAAGCATCTCGGCTATTCCCACCTGAGAGGGAACAGGTACTGCAGCACCTCATCAAGTTCAGCCTGGTACTGAGTAACATCCCCCATGGAGTTGGACATTCTACCAAGGCCCTCAGCCAAGCCTGTCACCGACTGCGCCACGTCTTGGGCACCTTCACTCATGCAGCTGACGTCGTGCACCAGGCTCTCCACTGTGGTCGCCCCAGCAGTGTTCCCCTCGGTGCCACGCATTGCTGGCAACATCTCCTGCGCTTCTAGCCTCTGGGTCTCGGCTATGGACCTGCTGAAGTGTCGTTGACATCTCCCTCTGAATGTCCCGGCCAGACCCTAACATCTCCATTAGCTCTGGGTAACCTGTACCAGAGTCTCAGCATCAGGCTGGGACCCAGCTGGGTACTGGGATCCAGCAGCCCTCCACCTGCTGTCTGACCTGAGGGTTTCTGCCTCCACCTGATGTAGATCATCAGCAGTGCGGTGCTCACCAGATTGTGCCCCAGAAGTCTGTCCACTAACATGTCCCACCGAGGTGCGTGTCTCTTCATTGGTGGAGGTTGGGGATGACAGCTGTGACGTATTGATTGTGGCATCCTCGGAGTTCTCCTTCGAGGTGTTCTCCTGGGAGGCAGGAGAGGGGGTCACCCAGGGTGGGTCACCGCCGTCAGCCGGAGGACCTGCGGGAGAATGAACATGTGTTCAATGGGACGGATGGCTCAGTCAGAATGACAATAACAACTCACTTGTGACAGGTTCTCCGGATGGGGCCCTGTGGACCCTCACTTCTGCGGCGTCTGCCAACATCCACATTGGTGGCTGCTCTGTCCTCGGCCACCCCTGACACCGCCAGGCCCGTTCCTCAAAGGTGGTGAGGATTCTTATGTCCGGCATGCCACCGCCAGTCTGGGCCCTCTCCTGACGATTGTGGGAGAGCTTCTCCTGCGGAGACACAGAGTGGGCATCATTAGCCACATGCGTGGTTCACTGTGGTGGAATGGAGGGTCTGAAGGAAGGGTTGGGGGTTGTTGAAGGGATTGGGGTGAAGGGATGGTTGGGGCCACATGGAGGGTTGGGTGGGTGGATGCATATATGGGCCGGAAAGTCTCGGTGGGGGGCGTTGGTGTCAACCCACCCGTGCTGCCGATGTAGGTTGTTGACTTTTCTTACAAGGCTGAAGGTGAGTCCTCCTGGTTACATTCCCCGAGCTCACGGCTGCCACCATCTCATCCCAGGCATAGACATAGACGTTATAGTGCAGAAGGAGGCCATTCGAGTCTGCACCGGCTCGTGGAAAGAGCACCCTACCAAAGCCGACACCTCCACCCTATCCCCATAACCCCATAACCCAGTAACCCCACCCAACACTAAGGGCAATTTTGGACACGAAGGGCAATTTAGCATGGCCAATCCACCTAACCCGCACATCTTTGGACTGTGGGAGGAAACCGGAGCACCCGGAGGAAACCCACGCACACACGGGGCGAACGTGCAGACTCCGCACAGACAGTGACCCAAGCCGGGAATCGAACCTGGGACCCTGGAGCTGTGAAGCAATTGTGCTAACCACTGTGCTACCGTGCTGCCCTCGACGCTGCCAGGCAGCACTGGCTGCCCTGTGGCTCATCTTCCGGAAGCCTCGGGGGAACAGGATATCTCTCCTGGCCTTCAACGCATTGAAGAGCCTCTCTCGATCCACATCCTTGAATCTTGGGGTCGGTCTTCTTGGCGCCATGGCTGCGAGCTGAGTGGGGTTAGCTGTGCAAGTGCTGTTTAAGTGCTGCTCGACATTGTTAGCAGGGGACTGGCGAGCACGGTGCCAGAGAATCAGCTGCCGATCCTTCATTTGTGGCGAGAAGCCTGTGGAGCCTCATTAAGTGGACCAATTAATGTTGAATAGCGTTACCGGACTCGTCGAGCTGAGCGCCGGGAAGCTCGTGGCAATTCTCGCTCACTAAAACACTTCGAAATCTTTCTGGAGAATTTTGCCCTTAATCTTCATTGATCTGGCTGAGGAAATGGTTTATAATTTTAAATATTTACAGACATTATGTAGAATGGACTGTCACATGAAGAGTGCATTCTTAATATGGACAGCTGGAAAGTCAGGGATGGGTATTTTATTTGAACATTCAATAATGTAAGGTTATCTGACTGTCTTAGTAACACTACTATTGAACCTGTGCAGGAAGTACAATGTGGAAAGGACTCTTCAAGTTAACACCAACTGCACGTTAAACACTTCTCAGTAGTGCAACCCATGATTAAAAACAGATTTTGGGACTTCCGGTGACGGCTATGAGGGAGTAAGTCACACACTTGGCAGCTCCCGCTCCGGTTGGACATTTGGACCTTTTCCCCCAACTTTTTTGCGCTTTTAAGCCCTGGATTAGAAAGTAATAGCACTCAGGCACTGAATCCATACAGAGGTGTATGGAACTAAGAAGTAGGAAGGATCGCAAACAGCTGAAGAAGTGGACAAGCAAGGGCAAAGGGGAGGCTGTGAGGGAAACCAATATGGCCGATGTCCAGACCCGGGCACTGCCAGCTCAGCCGACAATGGAGCACCTATTGCAGGTTATGCAGGAGAACTTCCTAGCACCGAAAAGTGATCATTTGGAATCGCTCCAGAAATCATTTGACCGAATGGAGAAAAGGCTGGATGCCCAGGCTGAGAAGATCCAGGAACTGGAGAAGACGGTGGAGGAGCAGGCGGACTTTCAAACAGTGGTGGACATGGAGATTCGAAGGTTGAGAGACCAACAAAAAATGCTCCTGGAAAAGCTGGAGGACCTGGAGAACAGGTCTCACCGGCAGAATTTAAGAATGGTTGGCCTCCCGGAGGGGGCCGAGGGGCTGGATGCTGCCGCGTATGTGGCAGATATGTTCCAGAAGCTGCTGGGGAACGAGGTGTTCCCTCACCTGCCGGAAGTGGACAGGGCACATAGAGCACAGGTGAGGCAGCAACGGCGAGGGGGTCCCTCACGAGTGTTGGTGGTCCGGTTCCACAGGTTCCTGGATAAGGAGCGGATTCTTCAATGGGCCAAGAGTACGCGGAGCTGCAACTGGGACAATAGCACCCTGCGCGTTTACCAAAACCTGAGCGCAGAGGTGGCCTGAAGGAGGGCAGGCTACAGGCAAGTTAAAGAGATTTTATATAAGAAGCAGGTGAAATTTGGGCTACTCTATCCGGCGCGACTGTGGGTTACGCACGAGGGCCAGCACCATTATTTCGAGGAACTTGAGGAGGCGATGGACTTTGCAAAGAGGCAAAAGCTGGTCCCAAGCGGAGGACTCTTGGACTCGTGTTGGAACTTTAAATTCTTTCTCTCTTGTTTCTGAGAGATGCCTGCATGTTTTTTTCATGCTTTTGTATCTTGGTTTTTATGTGTTTTTTGTCTTATTTCTCTTCTTGTCTCTTTTTCGCTTTTGTGTTTGAGTTTTGTTAGAAAAAGAGAATAGTTAGAATGGATCGGATATGGGGGGTGTTTTCAAGGGAATTTTTGCGATCTCTTTCTGCGTTCAGATAGGAATGGTTGACTGTGCCTGGTATTTTGTTTTGTATGACTTTAATTGCACTATTGTTGGGGCTGTCTCTGTCCTGTTTAGAGTATTTGTGCAAGCAGGGCTGATTTGGGGAAGTGGTGTGGATGGGCCGGGGGAAGGGAGCCAGAGAACAATAGGTGAGCGACTCGCTGGCGCAGGAGTTGGGAGCCACCAGGCTAGCTGGGTGGGCTAGTCAATGGAAGCCAAGTGGGGGGTGTTCATTTATCTAGTTTATGTCAGGGGTTAGGTTATAGGGTGGTGTTGCTAGGTGGGGAGGGGGGGGGGGGGGGAGTAGGTCTGCTGACGGTGTTGGAAATTGGGCATGGTAACAGTGAGGAGGTCAGGGGTGGAGGCGGCCAGGAGGCAGGCCAGAGGAAGCGCAACACATGGCTTGGGGGCTGGCCAAAGAAAGGAGATGGCTGATCGGCAAAGGGGGGGGGAGAGGGGGGCGAGGTGCCCCCCGACAAGGCTGATCGCCTGGAATGTTAGAGGGCTAAACGGGCCAGTCAAGAGGGCACGTGTGTTCGCGCATTTACGGGTTTTGAAGGCAGACGTAGTCATGTTACAGGAGACTCATCTGAAAGTGGCTAACCAGGTCAGATTAAGGAAGGGCTGGATTAGTCAGGTCTTCCATTCGGGGCTCGACACTAAGGGGTTGCGATCTTGATCAACAAGCGGGTCCAATTTGAGGTGGAGGGCACAGTTGTGGACAGGGGTGGCAGATTTGTTATAGTTAGGGGTAAGCCCGAGGGGGTTAGAGTAGTCCTGGTCAACGTATATGCCCCTAATTGGGATGACGTAGATTTTGTTAAGAGGTTGCTGGGGAAGTTCCCTGACTTGGACTCACGCAAACTGATCATGGGTGGGGACTTTAACACAGTTGTTGATCCTGGCCTGGACCGGTCGTGTTCAAAAACAGGTAGGGTGCCAGCGATGGCAAAGGAACTGAGAGGGTTCATGAAGCAAATGGGGGAGCTGACCCATGGAGATTTAGTCGGCCGTCGGCGAAGGAGTTTTTGTTCTATTCTCACGTCCACAAGGTGTATTCCCGAATCCATTTCTTTATCATAGGTAGGGACTTGCTGACAAGGATGACGGGTGCAGAATATTCGGCAATTACCATCTCGGAACATGCTCCGCACTGGGTTGATCTGCAGATTTGCAAAGATAGCTTTCAGCACCCACAATGGAGGCTGGAAGTTGGGCTGCTGGTGGATGAGGTGGTGTGTGAGAGGCAGAGGAAATGCATGCATAATTACCTGCAGGTAAATGATACTGGAGAAGTCTCAGCTCTGGGAGGCGCTGAAGGCAGTGGTGAGAGGGGAGCTGATTTCAATCTGAGCCCATAGGGACCAGGACAGACAGGGCAGAAACGGACCGACTGGTTCAGGAAATTTTACGGACGGACAGGAGCTACGCAGAGTCCCCGAGGCCAGAGTTACTTAGGAAACGACAGAGGCTGCAGACCGAGTTTGGGGTGTTGTGTACAGGGAAGGCCGTAGAGCAGCTTAGGGCAAAGGGTGCAATATACGAGCATGGGGAGAAGGCCAGCAGAATGCTTGCACAACAACTAAGAAAGAAAGAAGCGGCTAGGGAAATAAGAAAGGTAGTCGACGGGGAGGGGAACCAGGTGGGGGACCCGGTAGGGCTGAACAAGATGTTTAGGGACTTCTATAGCAAGCTGTACACCTCGGAACGTCCCACGGGATCGGAGGGGATGAGGCGCTTTTTGGACGGACTGACCTTCCCAAGAGTAGGTAGGGGGTTGGTAGACGGGCTGGGGGCCCCGATCAGGACCGAAGAAGTACTGAGGGGCCTGAAGGTCATGCAGTCGGGTAAAGTCCCGGGCCCGGACGGATACCTGGTGGAGCTTTATAAAAAGTTCTCCGAGATAGTGGGGCCGATGCTGGTCGGGGTGTTCAATGAGGCAAGAGACAGAGGGGTCTTACCCCCGACAATGTCGCAGGCCACTATCTCGCTTATACTGAAATGGGATAAAGACCCGGAGGCATGTGGGTCCTATAGGTCGATCTCTTTGATTAACGCAGACGCTAAGTTGCTGGCCAAGATCTTGGCGTCTAGAATTGAGGACTGTGTACCGAATGTGATTGTGGAGGACCAAACCGAGTTCGTAAAGGGCAGGCAACTGGTGGCCAATCTAAGAAGGCTGCTCAATGTGATTATGATGCCCCCGGAGAGCAGGGAGGCAGAGGTAGTGGTAGCAATGGATGCCGAAAAGGCTTTCGACCGGGACTATTTATGGGAGGTGCTGGAATGCTGGAACACAGGTTTTGTGTTCGGGGTGGGATTCATTGACTGGGTTAGGCTGCTATATCAGGCCCCAGAGGCTAGTGTGAGGACGAACAGGACGGCATCTGACTACTTCAGACTACACCGCGGGACTAGACAGGGGTGCCCCCTCTCCCCATTGCTGTTTGCGCTGGCTTTAGAGCTGCTGGCAATTGCTCAGAGAGCTTCAAGGGACTGGAAAGGGCAGGTCCGGGGGGGGAGTGGAACATAAAGTCTCGTTATACGCGGTGACCTGCGGTTATACGTGTCAGACCCAATGGCAGAGATGGACGGAATTATGGAAATCCTGAGGGAATTTGGTCGGTTCTCAGGATATAAATTGAACATGGCAAAGAGCGAGATGTGGGTAGTGCAGGCGAGGGGTCAGGAGAGTAGACTGAGGGGGCTGCCGTTCAAGCTGGTAGGAGAAAGCTTCAGATATTTAGGGATACAAGTAGCGCGAGACTGGGGTAAGTTGCATAAGCTAAACTTGTCCCGGTTGGTGGAGCAAGTGAGGGACGAGTTCCGGAGATGGGATGCGCTCCCGCTGTCATTGGCGGGGAGAGTGCAGACGGTGAAGATGTCGATTCTCCCGAGGAACTTGTTCATATTTCAGTGTCTCCCCATTTTCATTCCGCAGTCCAACTTTAGATAAAATTATCCTGGGATTTGTTTGGGCGGGAAAGTCCCCACGGGTGAGGAAGGCGATGCTCGAGAGGAACCGAGGGGATGGGGGGCTGGCGTTGCCAAACTTTAGCAACTACTACTGGGCAGCTAATGGATGGTGGGTACGGGGTCGGTGTGGGAGCGGATGGAGGCTGCTTCGTGCAGGGGCACCAGTTTGGCAGCCTTGGTTACGGTGCCTCTGCCGCTCCCGCCGGCACGATTCTCCATCAGCCTTATAGTGGTGGGGGCTCTACAGATCTGGGGCCAGTGGAGGAGGCATATAGGGGAGGTGGGAGCATCGGTTTGGTCCTCCCCAATCTGTGGTAACCAGCGATTTGCCCCGGGGAATATGGACGGTGGGTTCCAATTATGGCGGAGGGCGGGGATTGCGAGGATGGGCGATCTATTCCTGGAAGGGAGCCTCCCGAGCATGAGGATGTTGGAGGAAAAGTTTGGGCTGGCGAGAGGGAATGCATTCAGGTACTTGCAGGTGCGGGTTGGTACCATCCTTCGTACGCCTCCCACCAAAGGGGATCCAGGACAGGGTAGTTTTCAAAGGAGAGGTGGGAGAGGGGAGAGTCTCCGACATTTATAAAGAACTAATGGGAGCAGAGGAGGCACAGGCCGAAGAACTGAAGCTTAAGTGGGAGGAGGAGCTCGGTGGGGGAGATAGAGGATGGCATATGGGCAGACGCTTTGAGTAGAGTAAACACGACCGCAACATGCGTCGGGGAGGTTAGGGTAACGTAGATGATGCAGATGAGAGTAGAGAGTAATCGAGGATTTATTGAGCAGCGATGTGTTGCCTCCTGCAGCTGCTGCCGAAATGGCTGCAGCTCGGTGAGCGCACACATTTATACTCCGCCTACTGGGCGGAGCCAGCAGGCAGGGATCGACCCCCGTACCTGTAGTACAGGAGCCTTACCGTATTACTTCTCATATACGTAATATATACAAACAGTAGTGACTACCACATTCACCCCCTGTTAAAAAAGAGTCCTGCGGGGCTGGTGGAAAAACTATTTACATGGTATGTGAGCATTTTTAAAGTGTACAGTTTGGGGAAAGTTCACAAATTTAGCCGGTCGGGCACCTTGATCCTCCGTTGTGAGCGCCGCAGTCCCGGTGGTGATGCAGGCGCCGGCTTCATCGCTCGTGACTCTGGGAGCATGTAGTCCTCATCTTCATCCCCAGGTGGGACCAAGGGGAGGACGGATCATCCAGGAGCGGGGGCTCTGGTGAAGTGCGCTGGGGGGAGGATGGGTGGCGCCGTGGCAGTTGGAGGGGGTGGGGGGTGAGGAACCAGCTGGTGCCAGGTCCCTGAGGGAGACTGTGTCGTGGCGGCCGTCGGGGTGCGCCACGGAGGCGTACTGCGGGTTTGCATGGAGTAGCTGTACCCTTTGACCAACGGGTCCACCTTGTGGAGCCGCACGTACTTGCGGAGGAGAACGAGTCCTGGAGCTGCCAGCCACGTTGGGAGCGAAACCCCGGAGGCGGACTTCCGTATCGGGATGGATGAAGCTCTCCATGCTCCCAGAGTCGAGAAGGCAAGGTGTCTTGTGGCCATCGACTTTCACCATTGTTGTCACGGTTGCGAGGTTGTGTGGCCGGGACTGGTCGAGTGTGATGGAGGCGAGCTGCAGCTGGTGTTGGTGGGTCCCGGGCTGGTCGGCGGCGGTTGCGGGCGATGAGCGGCCCGATGAGGTGCCCGACGAGCAGGGGTCCTGAGGCGCCATCCAAAATGCACGGGGCGCACGTAGAGGGCGGCGTTATTGATGGCGGTGCCCACCGGGCTGCACAAGGTCAACGGGGGAAGTTGGCGGCGCCCACGGGCCGCAGGTGTTCTGATGCGAGGAAGATGGCAGCGCCCATGGGCCACACGTGGGTTGCGGGGCCGAAAATGGCAGCGCCCATGGGTCGCACGTGGGGGGTGCAGGAACAATGGGCCTGGTTACAGCACCGATCGACCGGGCCTGGCACACCGCAGCGAAATGTCCCTTCTTCCCGCAGGCCTTGCAGATTGCGCTCCACGCCGGGCTGCGCTGCCAGGGATGCTTTGTCTGCCCGCAGAAATAGCACTTGGGGCCCCCGGGGTTGGCTGGCTGCCGTGCGGCACAGGCTTGGGGTTGGCTGGGGGCGGTCACTTGTGGGGTCCACGATGTTCAGGAGGGGGGCACCGTGTGGTCGGGGGCGTACGCTTGTACATTACGGGAGGCTACCATTAGTGAGGTTGCGAGTTTTTGGGTCGCCGCGAGGTCGAGCGTACCCCGACCCTATGCCCGGAACGAAAGCTTCCCTGATTAGGAGTTTGGTATGTTCAACAGCCAAAACTTCCTGGCAATCGCAGTTCCTTGCCAGGGCATGCAGGGGCACGCCAGAAATCTTCCAATGATTCACCGGGGAGTTGTTGCCGCGTGGACAGGAGATGCCTGGTGTAGAGTTTGTTGATCGGCCGGGTGTAGTTCTCTTTCAGAAGCGCCATGGCCTCAGCCTAGTTGGGCGCATCCCAGAAATGGGGAAAAATATCAGAGCTCAACTGTGTGTACAGGATCTGGAGTTTCTGTGCTTCTGAGGGTTGTTCTGTCGCTGATCCGATGTAGGCTTATAAGCAAGCTAGCCAATGGTCGAAAGCCGACGTGGCGTTGTCTGCTTGAGGGTGCAGCTGCAGGCAATGTGGCTTAATGCGTAGGTCCATCGCTGTAAAATCTCTGCTTAATAAATTGATGCACTATCAATTATGACGAGGCGAGAGTAGAGAGTAATCGAGGCTTTATTAAGCAGAGATGTGTTGCCTCCTGCAGCTGCCGCCGAAATGGCTCGGTGAGCACACACATTTATACTCCGCCTACTGGGCGGAGCCAGCAGGCAGGGATCTACCCCCGTACCTGTAGTACAGGAGCCTTACCATATTACTTCTCATATACGTAATATATACAAACAGTGGTGATTACCACAGTAGAGAAGGGGGTTGCTTCAGCAGGTTCTTGCGAGAGGGGAGCCGATGCTTGCATTGTGTCTTATTTGCTTTTTATACACTACAGTATAATGTTGCTGTCTTATATGCCAAAAATACCTCAATAAAATTGTTTATTAAATAAACAGATTTTGGGATGCCTTGATTGTAAGACAAAGAAAAAATCCTAAATGGAAACATTAGTGCACTTTTGTGTGATTTTCATCATTGTACTTAGATTCAATTCAGGTGGGAGCTATAAAATAAATGGCAGAACCATCAGGAGCATAGAGACACAGAGAGATCTGTGCGTGCAGGTCCACAGATCCTTAAAAGTGGCAGCACAAGTGGAAATGGTGGTAAAAAAGTATATGGTATGCTTGCCTTCATAGGATGGGGAATCGAGTATAAAAGCTCGAAAATTTTGTTAGTTATATAGAACGTTGGTTGGGCCACATTTGGAATACTGTGTCCAATTCTGATCACCGCACTATCAGAAGGACGTGGAGGTTTTGGAGAGAGTACAGGAAAAGTTTACTAGGATTTTGCCTGGTATGGAGGCTATTAGCTATGAGGAGAGATTGAATAAACTGGGATTGTTCTCCCTCGAGAGACGAAGGCTGAGGGGCGACCTGATAGAAGTTTATAAGATTATTAGGGGTATAGATAGGGTGAACAGTTGGGAGGCTTTTTCCCAGGGCGGAATTTAAAATTACAAGGGGGCACAAGTTCAAGGTGAGGGGGGAAAGGTTCAGTGGAGATGTGCGGGGAAGTTTTTTTACACAGAGGGTGGTGGTGGCCTGGAATGCACTGCCAAGTGAGGTGGTTGAGGCAGATATATTAGCGACCTTTAAGACTTATCTGGATAGGCACATGAACAGATGGAGTATAGAAGGATACAGGCGGTAGGTCTAGATGGGACTTGTGATCAGCGCAGGCTTGGAGGGCCGGAGGGCCTGTTCCTGTGCTGTATTGTACTTCGTTCTTACAGAAACAAGTATTTGTTTCAGTGACTGCTAGAGATAAATTTTATGAGCTGAAAGATAGATTGAAGGAGCTTAGATGTTCTCATTTTAACAAAAAAGGCTGAGGAAAAAGGACATCGCAATTATTTAAAGTAATGAATCAGAGTAAAAGTGCTAAGTTTGTTGAACTGGATTCAGAACATATCGCTAAAGATTTTGAGAGCCAGGTTTAAACTGAAAAGTCCAGTAATGAATTTAGGTTTAGTCTGTTCTTTTAATAGTGGATTTGTCACATAAATAGTCTCCAAAAATTGGTTAATGCAGTTAACAGTAGACTTGATTAAATGTGGAATTGATCCCAGTGGTCAACTGCAGTGCATTCAATGCTGCAGAAGAAAATTGATAGATATGCACAACTTCCTTTTCTTCTTAATGTAATTTTGTTTTTAGTAAGACTTGGACTATGTTCTAAAGGCTTAAAAAATTAATGTTGTCCCTCCAGATCCTCAAGCCCTAGGCCTTCTACACTAAGATAGATAAACCAATCATGGTGTTTGTCTGTGAGTGTGCGGTGGGGGGGACCCAAGGATTAGAAAGAATGTACTACAAAAAAGGAGGAATGTGGGAGGCCTGGCCCTCTTGAACCTCCTGTACTATTATGCGACCACTGGGCAGCTACAACAGAAAGAGTACGGGAGAGGTCAAGGAGCCGGAAGCGGAATAGGATAAAATGTAGGAGAATTCCTGCATAGGGACATCCCTTCGCGCACTGAACACAGCTGTACTCCCATTCCCTCCAACCAGTTACTCAAAACGTCCAGTGGTAGTGGCCACGCTGAAAACATGGAACCAACTGAGACACCACTTTGGTCTGACTGCAATGTCCACCATGGTCCCCATAAGTTCCCCCCCTCCCCCCACTGCATCAATGGACGCCTCCTTTAAAAGGTGGAGACAAGACAAAGAGGTACTGACAGTAGGGTACTTATGCATGGACGGCAGAATAGCGACCCTGGGGGAACTCACGGATAAGCTCCAGTTCGCAAATATGAACGAGCTACGATATATACAAATAAGGAGCTTTCTCTGAAAAGAAACATCAACATCCCCCCAGTTACCAGGACACTCCCTGTTAGACAGAGTTCTGACTGTGGGCGAGCTAGGAGATTGTAACTGCGCAGATATGTATGGACAGCTATAAGAGGAGGCACAGTCACTATTGGGCAAGATGCAGGAGAAGTGGAAGGAAGAGTTAGTCATAGAGATAGGGGGAGGACCCTGGATCGAAGCACTGCACAGGGGAAATGCCACCTCCTCACGCACAGGGCTGAGCATTACCCAGCTAAAGGTCATGCACAGGGCACACTTAACCAGAACACGAATGAGTGGGTCCTTTCCGAAGGTGGAGGACAAATGTGAATGGTGCCAGGGAAGCGTGGCCAACCACACCCACCTTTTATAAATTGCCCTTAGTGTCCAAAATTGCCCTTGGTGTTGGGTGGAGGTGTTGAGTTTGGGTGGGGTGCTCTTTCCAAGAGCCGGTGCAGACTCAGGGGGCCGAAAGGCCTCCTTCTGCACTGTAAATTCAATGATAATCTATGATTAATCTAGGACAAAGGTTCGGCACAACATCGTGGGCCGAAGGGCCTGTTCTGTGCTGTATTTTCTATGTTCTATGTTCTATGTTCTGGTCTTGCCCGAGACTCGTAAGGTACTGCACAGCTTTCTGTCCAAGGTTGTGGGAGTGAAGGTGAAGACATGCCTGCTAGTGGCGGTCTTTGGGGTTTCGGAGCAGCCAGAGCTCTTTATGAGGAGGGGGTCAGATGACCTAGCGTTTGCCTCCCTCATTACCCGCTGGAGACTCCTGCTCTGCCATCCAAGGCTGCAAACTGGCTGTCCGACTTGGCAAAGTATCTCAAATTGCATAAAAATAAAATGTCATTCAGGGATCATGAAAGGTTTCCACGGCACATGGAGGCGATTCACCAGCTTGTTCCAAGATATGTTCGTGACCAGTAACCAAGAAATAAGGGGGGGAGGGAGGGAGGACCGAATCGGTAAACGGAGGGAGAGATAAAAGGGGGGGGGGGAGGAAAAGTGGGGGCGGGAAAAGATAAGGAGGGGCGACGGGGGGGATGGGGTGTCAAACACAGGGCAAGCAGAGCAGGGGAGCATACAAGTGACAAAGGGCGAAGGCACACATGAGTTCAACCATGATGGCAAACACGAAGCATGCACGGCCAATGCCAAACACCCCAGCTCCCCCCTCCTCAGTATGTCCTAGTACCAGGGGGCAGCAGGGGCATAAATAACTGACTCCCGGGAGCTTAGCACTGTTGCTTCACAGCGCCAGAGACCCGGGTTTATCCCCAGCTTGGATCACTGTCTGTGCAGAGACTGCACGTTATCCCCGTGTCTGCATGGGTTTCCTCCGGATGCTCCGGTTTCCTCCCACAAGTCCCAAAAGACGTGCATGTTAGGTGAATTGGACATTCTGAATTCTCTCTCTGTGTACCCGAACAGGCGCCGGAGTGTGGCGACTAGGGGATTTTCACAGTAACTTCATTGCACTGTTAATGTGAGCCTGCTTGTGACACTAATAAAGATTATTATTGTTATTATCAAAAACAGGGGCTCCCATACTTGTACATGGGTCTATTCGCCTGAATATATAAAGGTTTATTTGACATTCATTATGTCCGTTTGTATACCCATTTTGTATACCCTCCGGCAGGATCCTCTGATCCTGCCGCTGACAATGGGGTTTCCCGTTGTATGCAACCCCTGCTTCTAGGAAACCCACAACAGCGGTTTGCCATTGGCAGGACCGGAAGACCCTGCTGGCGGGAACGGCCAGAAACTTCAGGCCCTTGGGCGAAATTCTCCCGAAACGGCGCGATGTCCGCCGACTGGCGTCAAAACGGCGCCAATCAGACGGGCATCCCGCCGCCCCAAAGGTGCGGAATGCTCCGCACCTTTGGGGGCCGAGCCCCAACATTGAGGGGCTAGGCCGACGCCGGAAGAATTTCCGCCCCGCCAGCTGGCGGAAACGGCCTTTGTTGCCCCGCCAGTTGGCGCGGAAATGACATCCCCGGACGGTGCATGCGCGGGAGCGTCAGCGGCCGCTGACCGTTTCCCACGCATGCGCAGTGGAGGGAGTCTCTTCCACCTCCGCCATGGTGGAGACCGTGGCGGAGGTGGAAGGGAAAGAATGCCCCCACGGCACAGGCCCGCCCGCGGATCGGTGGGCCCCGATCGCGGGCCAGGCCACCGTGGGGGCACCCCCCGGGGCCAGATCGCCCCGCGCACCCCACAGGACCCCGGAGCCCGCCCACGCCGCCTTGTCCCGCCGTTCAAAAGGTGGTTTAATCCACGCCGGCGGGACAGGCAATTTATCGGCGGGACTTCGGCCCATCCGGGCCGGAGAATCCAGCGGGGGGGCCCGCCAACCGGCGCGGCCCGATTCCCGCCCCCACCGAATATCCGGTACCGGAGGCTTCGGCAACCGGCGGAGGCGGGATTCACGGCAGCCCCCGGCGATTCTCCAACCAGGTGGGGGGTCGGAGAATGACGCCCCTTGTGTCTGCAGCCTCCTTGAAAGAGTTGTACATTTAGCCCTATTGCTCTTCTACTTCTCTGTAGCCCCCAAATATTTCCTTTTGAAACTGATGTTTGATTCATTTTAAATATACCACTGAATCTGCTTCCACCACCGTTTCAGGTAATGCATTCCAGATTATAACAACTCACTGGGTAAAAACAGATTCTCCCATCTTTGGTCAATTCTTTTAATTACTTAACTCTTTGATAAACCTGTATTGTACTCAGTCCTATTCTTCTGCTGGGTTACACGTCCCCTCCCTTTAATTATTCTTGAACTGATCTTATGCTGAATACCTCTTTAAAAAAGTACTCTGTAAAACAACCTTTCTCACATGAGCCAAAGGCGGACAAGAAATGTAAAAATACAAAACTAGCTGCATTGGGGAAATACTGCACTTTCCTTTATTCTTCTTCTCAGTGGAAGAACATTGATACAGAAATGAAAAGATTAATTCTAATTGTATTTAGAAAAGTAACAATATATTCCAAGTAACAGAACGACAAACTGGTAGACTCCAATCTGAAGGTAATCAAGGAGGGAAAGTTCAGATCAAATTTCAGAATGGGAATCAAGAAAGTAGCAAAATTAAAAAAACAACAAACACTGACTCAATGACATCTTAGTTCTGTATGTGACCTCAGTCGGCAGGAATGTCATTGCTCTTAATCACCCTCGGACATCGCCTAATGAGTCAATCTGTTATATCAATCCAGAGCAACTAGGGATGAGCAAACAATGCCCACATCCAATGGGGAAAAACAGAAATGTGAGGTCAGGATATGTGGCATTCTATTGTATCTTCCAATGACCAATTAGGGAGTCATTGGCAGAGCTATGTGAATGTGTCAAAGGGAAGGATAGTGGGACAGACAGAACATTAACCCGACCAACGATAGCAGAACTAAGTAATCAGAGAATCGCTACAGCGCAGAAGGAGGTTATTTGGCCCATCGTTATGTCACATTTTCCTATATTTTAAGTCTGTTTGTGAATTAAATTGATGTAAATGTATCAGGTACATCAGCAATTGAATCATATTCTAGAACCTTATTTGCTTTCACATTCATTTACATCAAGATTCTAAAAGAAAATTTATTCTAAGCTCCCATTTGCTCTCCTTTTCTTCTCCCATCTCTGTTCCTGCATTCATGAATTGTTTTTGACAGTTATTTTCTCCTGGTTTTTTTTCTTCAGCTCTTTCCTGGTTTTGTTTGTTTCCTTTGCAGTTTTCTGGCTCTCTGTGCTGTTGTTTCTCTTTCATTTCATTCTTAGTCACTCTTCATTTGTTTCATGCTCCCTTCCCCTCTAATCTTTGTTTTAAAAAAAATGTTAATGCCTTCTCAAAGGTATACAAAATATTTTTTTTAAAGCGTATATGGAGATAACATATGGACAAACAGCTGAAAGGATAGCAAATTGACTAAAAGAATAGAAAGTAGAGACTAAAGAGTAATTAGTCAGATTGGACGAAGGTAGAAAGGAGTGTCCTAAAAGGGTCAGTGCTGGGATCACTGTCATTTAAAAAACCAAAGAATTCCTACAGTGCAGAAGGAGGCCATTTGGCCCATTGAGTCTGCACCAAACCTCTGATAGAGCACCCTACCTAGGTCCACTCCCCCATCATGACCCCATAACTCCATAACCCCACCTGCTCATCCTTGGACACTAAGGGACAATTCAGCATGGCCAATCCACCTAACCTGCACATCTTTGGACTGTGGGAGGAAACTGGAGCACCCGGAGGAAACCCACGCAGAGACAGGGAGAAAGTGCAAACTCCACACAGCCAGTCACCCAAGGCCAGAATTGAACCGGGGTTCCTGACACTGTGAGACAGCAGTGCTAATCACTGTCCTGCCATGCTGCCCCTTATAGATTACACGACTGATTTGGACATAGGAACATATAACTTAATATCAAATTGCAGATGATACAAACTGGGGATCTAGTTTACGCTGAGGAAGAATGTAACATGTCACAAGAAGATATTAGAAAAATTGCAAACTTGCAATTAAGTGACAAATGAACTTCAACATAGATAAATGTGAAGTGCTGCAATCTGACAGAAAAAATAGAAACACAGAAAATGGGAGCAGAAGTAGGCTATTCAACCCTTGGCTGATCATCCAAATCAGTAATCTGTTCCCGCGTTCCCCCATATCCTTTGATGCCTTTAGTCCCAAGAGCTATATCTAACTTCTTCTTCAAAGCATACAACTGCTTTCTGTGGTAGCGAATTCCACAGGCTCACTACTCTGGGTGAAGGAATTTCTCCTCATCTCAGTCCAAATGGTTTACCCCGTATCCTTAGACTGTGATACTTAGTTCTGGACTCCCTCACCATTGAGAACATCCTTCCTGCATCTACACTGTCTAGTCCTGTTAGAGTTTTATTGGTTTCTACGACATCCTGCCTCATTCTCCTAAACTCCAATGAATATAATCTTAACCGACTCAATCTCTCTTCATATGTCAGTCCCGCCATCCCACAAATCATCTGATTAACCTTTGCTGCACTCCCTCTATAGCAAGAACATCCTTCCTAAGATAAGGAGATGAAAACTGCACACAATATTCCAGGTGTGGTCTCACCAAGGCCCTGTATAACTGCAGCAAGACATCCCTGCTCCTATACTCGAATCCTTTCGCCATGAAGGCCAACTCCTGCCTTCTTTTAAAAAAAATATTTCTTTATTCTCCACCTTTTTCGCATTTTCTCCCAAATTGACACTCACCAACAATAAACAATAATCAGCAATAAACAATAATCAGTAACAAATATGTCAATCCCCATATCAATAACAACGATCCCATCCTCCCACCAAACCCAAAACATTCGCCCACATGTTCACATAAACACCTGACAAAAATGAATCAGGAATCACCCCTAGCCACCATTAACACCCATCGCCCCACTCCCCCCCACCCCCCCCCCCCCCCCCAACTAATGTTCGATGTTATCCAGTTCTCGAAAGTACATAATGAATAAAACCCATGAATTGTAGAACCCTTCTGTCCTTCCCCTCAGTTCAAACTTAACCTTCTCAAGAGTCAAGAATGTCAACAGGTCCCCTCGCCCAGCCAGGGCACAGGGTGGAGAGGCTGCCCTCCAACCCATCAGGGTCCACCTTCGAGCGATCAACGAGGTGAAAGCTACAACATGTGCCTCCGTACCCGTTTCCAACCCTGGCTGGTTCGAAATCCTGAATATGGCCTCCCGGGGGCCCGGGTCCAGTTTCACGTGCACCACTTTAGAAATTACCCTAAAAACCTCCTTCCAGTAATCCTCTAGCTTTGGACAGGACCAAAACATATGAATGAGATTAGCCCCCCCCCCTCCCCCCGCAATGTTCACCCACATCTTCTACTCCTTCAAAGAATCGGCTCATTCTCACCCTCGTGAGGTGTGCTCTGTATACCACCTTCAGCTGTATCATTCCCAGCCTCGCGCACGAGATGGAGGCATTCACTCTCCGGAGCACCTCACACCAGAACCCCTCCTCCACATCCTCTCCCAACTCTTCCTCCCATTTGCTTTGATCCCTTCCAGCGGTGCCTTCTCCTCTTCCAAAATAGCTCCCTAGACCGCTGACACTACCCTCTTTTCCAGGCCCCTGTCGTCCGCACCTCCTCCAGCAATGTGGAGGCTGGCTCCTCCGGGAAGTTCTGTATCTCCTTTCTGGCAAAATCTTGAACCTGCATGTATGTAAACATTTCCCCCTGCTCCAGCCCATACTTCGGTTCCAGCTCCTTCAGTCTTGCAAACCGACCCCAAAGAAACAAATCTTTCAGTGTCTTAATCCCATTCTCCTTCCATTTCCGAAAATTTCCATCCCACCTCCCTGGCTCAAATCTGTGGTTCCCCCAAAACGGCATTTCCCTTGACCCTGCCCCCAACCCAAAGAGTTGGCGAAATTGCCTCCAAATTCTCAATGAAGCTATTATTACCGGACTCCCTGAGTACTTCCCCGGGGCTATCGGGAGCGGCGCTGTTGCTAGTGCTTTCAATCCCGACCCCCTGCACAAACTCTCCTCCATTCTGACCCACTGGGAATCAACCCCTCTTACCCAGCTCCGCACCTTCTCCACATTCGCCAGTAATGTAATACATCAGGTTCGGAAGACCCAAACCCCCTGCCTGCCTTCCCCTCTGTAGTAGCACCTTTCTAACTCTGGCCACCTTCCCTCCCCATATGAACGACGTAATCCTTCCCTCATTCTCTCTGAAAAAAGCATTGAAAAATAAACAGAAATCGTGGCAACACGTTCATTTTAACCGCCTCTACCCGACCCGCCAGTGACAGAGGGAGACCATCCCATCTTGCCAGATCAGCTTTCACTCTCCCCACCAAACTAGAAACGATGTATCTGCGGAGCCCCTCCCCCCACTCCCAGGCAACCTGCATCCCCAGGTACCTAAAGCGTGTCCCTGCCCAACAGAATGGCAGCCCCCCCACCCCTGCCCCCACACCCGGCCGAGATACCACAAAATACTCACTCTTGTCTAGATTCAGCTTGTACCCCGAGAAAGACCCAAACACTCGAAGCAGCTTCAATATTCCCCCTATCGACACACTCGGTTCCGCCACGTATAACAGCAAGTCATCGGCATATAAGGACACCCTATGCTCTATTCCCCCCCCCCCTGCCCCCCCCAGCACTATTCCTTTCCATACCCCCGAACTTCTTAATGCGATGGCCAACGGCTCAATCGAGAGTGCAAACAGCAGGGGGCACATAGGACATCCCTGCCTAGTCCCACGGTGGAGAGAAAAGTATCTCGAGCTGATGTTGTTTGTCCGGACACTCGCCCTCGGCTCCTTATGTAGTAGCTTTACCCAATTCACAAATCTTGGTCTAATCCCAAACCGCTCCAGAACTGCCACCATGTACCCCCATTCTACCCTGTCGAACGCCTTCTCAGCGTCCAATGCCACAACCACCTGTTTCCTTCCCCTCTGCCGGTGCCATAATAATGACGTTCAATACACTTCTAATGTTTGAAAAAAGCTGCCCCCCTCTCACGAACCCCGTCTGATCTTCACCTATCACCTTCGGGAGGCACTCCTCCAGCCTACCCGCCAGTACCTTCGCCAATACTTTTGCGTCCACATTCAGAAGTGATATGGGCCTAATCGACCCACACTCCGTCAGATCCTTATTTTTTTTAGCAACAGGGAGATCGATGCCTGCCCCAATGTTTGTGGCAACACCCCCTTCCCTATCGCCTCTTCAAACATCCCCACCATCAGAGGTGCCAGCTTATCCTTGAATTTTTAAATAATATTCCACCAGAAACCCATCCGGCCCTGCCACCTCCCCCGCATCCTTTATCTCCTGCTCCGCTATCGCTCCTTCTAATGTAGCCCTGCCCCCCTCCCGTAACCTCGGGTACTCCAACCCATCTAGAAATTCCTGCATCTCACGATCTCCCCCGGGTGGCTCTGACCTGTATAACCTCTCATAAAATTCCTCAAAAACTTTGTTAATCAGATCCGGTGCCACCACCAGCTTCCCTGCTCTATCCCTCACCTGCACAATTTCCCTTGCCGCTGCTTCCCTCTCGAAGCTGACCTGCTAACATGCTCGTAAACTGCACCCCTTGCTCGTCTCACTTGGCGCACCGCCTTCCTGGTAGATAGTCGGTCAAAGCTCGCCTGTAGTTCCTTCCTCTTTTCCAGCTTTGCTGGGTCCCCATCCTCTGCATAACTCCTATCTACCTCCAACATCTCATCTATTACCCTCTGCCACTCCAACCTCTCCTCTTTGTCCACCCTGGCCTTAAACAAGATCACCTTCCCCCTTTAAACGAGATCACCTTCCCCCTTCTCCTGCCTTCTTTACCGCATGCTGCACCTGAATGCTTACTTTCAGCAACTGATATACAAGATCACCAAGCTCTAGTTGCACATTTCTTATCTTAATCTATAACCATTCAGATGGTTATAACCTGCCTTCCTGTTTTTTGCTTCCAAATTGGGTAACCTCACATTTATCCACATTATACTGCATCTGCCATGCATTTGCCCACTCATTCAACTTGTCTACATCACTGAAACATCTCTGCATCCTCTTCACAGCTCACCCTTCCACCCAGCTTTGTGTCATCCGCAAATGTGGAGAAATTACATTTAGTTCCCCCATCTTCATCATTAATATATATTGTGAATAGCTGGGGTCCCAGCACTGGTCCCTGTTACCCACTAGTCACTGCCTGCCAATTGGAAAAGGACCCGTTTATTTCTACTCTTTGTTTCCTGTCTGCCAACCAGTTTACCATCCATCTCAATACATTACCTCCAATTCCATGAGTTTTTAGTTTACACACTAATCTCTTATGTGAGACTTTGTCGAAAGCCTTTTGAAAGTCCAAATAAACCGCATCCATTGGCTGCCCCTCATCAACTCTACTAGTTACATCCCCAAAGAATTCCAGTAGGTTTGTCAAGCATGATTTCCCTTTCATCCAACCATGCTGACTCTGTCCGATCCTGCCACCGTTTTCCAAGTGCTCTGCGATTAAATCTTTCATAATGGACTATAGCATTTTCCCCACTACTAACATCAGGCTAACTGGTCTTTAATTCCCTGTTTTCTCCATACCTCCCTTATTAAATAATGGGGTTACATTCATTACCCTCCAATCTGTCGGAAATGTTCCACAGTTTATAGAAACTTGGAAGATGACCACCAATACATCCACTATTTCTAAGGCTTTAGGTACTCTGGGATGTAGATTATCAGTCCCTAGGGATTTAACGGCCTTCAATCCCATTAATTTCCCCAACACCATTTCCCTACGAGTAATGATTTTTTTCAGTTCCTCCCTTTCACTAAATCTTCTGCTCCTCAGTGTGTCTGGTACATTAGTTATGCCCTCCATTGTGAAGACAGAACCAAATTATGTACTTAGTTGGTCAGCCATTTCTTTGTTCCCCATTATAATTCCACTTTTGTCTTCATCAATCATTTTCTCGTCACATACCCATAAAAGCTTTTATAGTCAATTTTTATGTCCCCTGCAAGCTTACTCGAATACTCCATTTTCCACTTTTTAATCAATCTCTTTGTCCTCCTTTGCTGAATCCTAAACTGCTCCCAATCCTCAGGTCTGCATTTTTTTCCTGTTCAATTTGTATGCTTCTTCCTTGGACCTAATATCATCTCTAATTCCTCTTGTAAGCCATGGTTTGGCCACCTTTTCCGTTTTATTTTTGTGCCCGACAGGAATGAACAATTGTTGCAGTTCATCCATCTACTCTTTGAATGTTTATTATTTCCTGACCATCATCATCCCTTTAAGTAACGTTCCCCAATCCATCATTGCCAGCTTTTGCCTCCTACCCTCGTAGATTCCTTTATTTTGATTCAGGACCCTGGTCTCAGAATGAACTACATCACTCTCCATTTTGATGAAGAATTCTATCATCTTATGGTTCCTCATTCCCAAGGGACCTTACACACCTAGATTGCTAATTATTCTTTTCTCATTGCACAATACCGAGTCTAAGATAGCTTGGTCTCTAGTTGGTTCCTTAACATAATGGTCCAGAAAACCATCCCATATACACTCCAGGAATTTCTCCCGAATGGTATTATAACTAATTTGATTTGCCCAATTGATATGCAGATTAAAATCACCCATAAATAAAATATTCCTTTATTGCATGTGCCTCTAATTTTGTGTTAAAATGCCATTCTCAACATCATTGCTACAGTTTGGGGGTATATCATAGAATCATAGAATTTCAACAGTGGAGAAGGAGGCCATTCGGCCTATCAAATCTGCACAGCCCCTTGGAAAGGCAACCCTACTTAAGCTAACATCTCCACCCTATCCCCGTAACCCAGTAACTCCACCTAACCTTTTCCGACACAAGGGACAATTTAGCATGGCAAATCCACCTAACCTGCACCTCTTTGGATGTGGGAGAAAACCGGACTACCCAGCGGAAACCCACGTGGACATGGGGAGAAAGTGCAAGATCAACAGACAGTCACCTGAGGCCGGAATTGAACCCAGAACCCTGGAGCTGTGAGGCGGAAGTGCTAACCGCTGTGCCACTATGCCACTCTATATATACAACCCCACTAATGTTTTCCATCCCTTAGTGTTTCTAAGCTCTACCCATACAGACTCCACATCCTCGGAGCTAATACCTTCCTCACTATTGCATTAATTTCCTCTTTAACCACCAATGCAACCGCACCGCCTTTCACTTTTTGTCTGACTTCCTAAATACTGAATAACCCTGGATGTTCAATTCCCATCCCTGGCCACCCTGCAGCCATGTCTGTAATCTTGACTATATCATACCCATTTCCATCTATTTGTTCAATTAATTCATCCAGTTTATCGTGAATGCCCAGTGCATTAAGGCACAAAGCCTTAAGGCTTGTCTTTTTAACATTCATGTCCCGTTCCCATTATTTTTCATTGCGGCCCTGTTTGATTCTGGCCCTTAATTTCTCTGCTTATCACTTCTTTTATTCCCCTTTCTGTCTTTTGTTCTTGTCCATGTTTCCCCGCCTATGACTCCTTGCAAAGGTTCCCATCTCCTACCATTTTAGTTTAAACCATCCCCAACCACTCTAAAAAATATTCCCCTGAGGACACCAATCCCGGTCCTGCCCTGGTGTAACCCATCCAATTTGTACTGGTTCTACATCCCCCAGAACTGATCCCAGTGTCCCAGGAATCTGAAACCCTCCCCCTTGCACTATCTCTTCAGCCACATATTCATCTGATATATCCTGTGATTTCTGCTCTGACTCGCAATGTGGTACAGGTAGTAATTCTGAGATCACTACCTTTGAGGACCTACTTTTCAACTTAATTCCCAACTCCCTATATTTTGCATTTAGAACCTCATCCCTTTTATTTTTACCTTTGTCATTTGTACCATGTGTGCCACCACCACTGGCGGATCATCCCCCCTTCAGAATATCCTCTAACATCCTTGACCCGTGCAGCAGGGAGGCAACATATCATCCTGGAGTCTTGTTTGCAGCCACAGAAATGTCTATCTATTTCCCTTACAATTGAATCCCCAGTAATTATTGCATTCCCATGCTTTTTACTCCTTCCCTGTGCAACAGAGACAGCTACTGTGCAATGAATTTGGCTGTAATTGCTTGCCCCTGAGAGGCCATTTCCCCAATAGTATTTAAAGCAGTATATCTGTTTTGCAGGGAAATGGCCACAGGAAATTCTTGTTCTGCCTGATGGTCACCCATTCTCTTCCTGTCTGTGGATTCTTAGCCTGTGATATGACCACCTCTTTATATGCGCTTTCCATGATACCCTCCACTTCATGGATGCCCCACAGTATCCCCAGCTCCCACTCTAGTTCCAAACCCCTTGCTTCCAGGAGATGCAGCTGGAGATACTTCCTGCACATTTGCTGGCCACGGGCACTGGAAATGTCCTGGCTTCCCACATAGAGCAAGAGAAGCATACCATGGTTTTGCGTTCGCCTGCCATGACTTGCCCCTTAAATTAAACTTTTGGAAGATACATAAAATCAGATAATATCAATTACTCAAGGGCTCTTCTTCCCTGGTTCTTGTTCCTACAGAATATAGCCATTTCCAAACGATAGACCACAAAATAAAGACCTTACAAATTATAAGCAATAGAAGTAGTGAATACTTACCCAACCGTGCACATCCAATCAGCTGCTTCCATTTGCCCCATGTCACTTTTGAATCCTGACATCATCTCAGGAGCTCCAAACTCACACACTACTCTCAGTCCCCATCTTTCTCATGCTCTTTCACCTCCCAGCTCCGCTCTCAGTCTAACTCTTTCATCTCCCGCCTCCGCTAAGTCTCGCTCTTTCATCCTCCTCATTCTGCTTTCAGTCTCGCTCTTTTTTACTTTCTATCACCTCCCCAGCTCCATTGGTTTTCCTGTGATGTCACTCTGTTTATTTCAACAAGAACTGACTCTAGGACACTGTTCCCAGACTGCTTCACTGCAAGCTGACTCTAGGACACTGTTCGCTGACTGCTTCACGGCAATGCTGACTCTAGGACACTGTTCCTGGACTGCTTCACTGCGATTCTGACTGAAGGACATTTCCCAAATATGGGACGGGAGTCTTCGGAAACCGGCGAGGCGGGCAACTCCGGCGTGAAGGAATGGCATGAACCACTCCGGCGTCAGGCTGTCCCGAAGGTGCAAAATCCTCCGCACCTTCAGGGGCTAGGCCGGCGCCGGAGTGGTTTGCGCCGTGTTGACCGGCACGGAAGGGGCTTGGCGCCACGCCAACCGCCGCCGAAGGGCCTCCTCCGGCCGGCGCGAGTTGGCGCATGCGCGGGAGCACCAGTGTGTGCTGGCATCATCCCGGCGAATGTGCAGGGGGGGTTCATCTCCGCGCTGGCCATCGTGGACCATTACACCGGCCGGCACGGAGGAATAGAGTGCCCCCGCGGCACAGGCCCGCCCGCGGATCGGTCAGCTCCGATCGCGGGCCAGGCCACCATGGGTGCATCCCCCGGGGCCAGATACCCCCGCGCCCCCCCACCCGAGGACCCCGGAGGCCGCCCGCGGAGTCAGGGCCCACCGGTAAATACCTGTCGTAACATACGCCGGCGGGACTCACTGAAAACGGGCGGCCACTCGGCCCATCGCGGGCCGGAGAATCGCCGGGGGGGCTGCTACCAACGGCCGCCTACCGGCAGGCCCGATTCCCACCCCCACCAAATCCCCGGCACCGGAGAATTCGGTGTTATGGGAGAGGTGTTTTCAGAACCCCAAAATGTATCATGGAGTTCAACTAACCTCTCCCTTTAATATATTGTTTGCTTTTCCGAGCACAGGGCTTGTTCCCTAGGTGTGATATTACAATTATGGACACGTGGGTTTTTAAACACAAAACAGTGTTTATTCCATGAACTCAACTTAACATCTTAAATAAACATTGGATCTCTTAACACCCCCTTACTTCAAAGATAACCCCGAAAATATTACAACACTAAATAATCCTTCAGTTATTTCTTTCAACATCCAAGAGAGACTTAACACCTTTAAACAGAAACACATGAGGTTAAAGGCTTTACTATTATGAGTTTAAATCACCCAAATGATTCAGAGATAGTCTTTCATGGCAGAGATCACAGCAGATCCAGCTCACTGCAAACACAGACACACACCAAGCTCTTTTTCTCAAAACTTATACTTCAAAAATGGCTGAACTGAGCTCAGCTCCACCCACTCTCTGACATCACTGTTTCCTTAAAGGTACATTGTTTATACATCCATTTTTTAAAGGTACTCACACATGACATCGGCAGCCGGCGGGGGCGGGATTCACGCCGCCCCCCAGCGATTCTCCGACCCGGCGGGGGCTCGGAGAATTCCGCCCATGATGTACACCTTAGAAAATGAGAAACTGAATGAGTCAGAGGAGCAAAGGGATTCTTGGGTACAGCTGAACAAATCATTAAAATCAGCATTGTTGTTGAACTAAACAATTAGAATTTAAAAGTAGTTAAGTTATCTTAAACATATGTAGGGCCCTGGTGCTTAGAGTGCTGTGGCAGTTCATAGAATCATTACAGTACAGGAGGACACTTGATTCCAAGAGCAATTCACCAAGTGCCATTCACTGCCTTCTCTCCGTAGTCATGCAACCTTTTCCTCTTCAAGTACAGATAACTATCAAACGCACCAACTGATTAAAAGAGCACCCTATCTAGGCCCACTCCCCTGCCCCATCCCCGTAACCCTGTAATCTAACTCACACATCTTTGGACACTAAGGGGCAATTTAGCATGACCTGTCCACCTAACGTGCACATGTTTGGACTGTGGGAGGAAACCTGAGCACCTGAACGAAACCCTTGCAGGCAAAAGAGAACGTCCAAACTCCACACAGTGACCCAAAGTCAGAATCAAAACCGGGTCCCTGGCTCTGTGAAGCAGCAGTGCTAGCCACTGTGCTACCCTGAAAAAAAATGCTAAAATATACTGAAAGGCTGAGATGCGATAGTTGAAATGGGAGGAGATTTGATGGAATATAAACAAGTGTTCAGTGGGCTGAATGGCCTGTTTCCCTGCTGCCTATACTGCAAGAGAATGGCAGTGTCAGAAAATATGCCCTTGCATATAGCCATTGAGATTTTAAAGGGAAATTTTATAGTTTATCGATGGCTGAAAATCCCTGGGTGATCTCAGCATTTCCTTGTCTGGATCCAGTTTTTGCCTGGCAAGTCTTGTGAAAAACAGGAATTCTCCTGGGAGTAGGGTGCAATTTCCAAACCGACCAATGATGCCGCTACTGAGCGGAACAGCAACATCAAGGTTCAAAGCTTTGTTTGAAAAGCAGATGGAGGAAAGCATAGCAAGGCCTTTCATTTATAAAACTGTTACGTTTAATCTTGTGTGGATCAAAATAAATTGATGACGGTCAGATTGTTACGGGTTTAATAGTTTGCGGGGCAGCTGCAGTACTGTCAATCTGCTAATGGTGGCGACGCTGAGCTGTCAGCATGTTATCAATAAAACTAGGAAGTAGAGCTCTGGGCACATACGTTTTGTTTTCAATCTTCCCACTTGATAGGCGGTGTGTATTCTTCCATTTGAAAGTAAAAATAAACAACAAAGAAGAAAGATACTTTCCGCAAATTGATCTGCTACATTCCATCCCCAGGTCAGTGTCTGAGTCCTAATACATTCCACTGTAAGAAGTCTTACAACACCAGGTTAAAGTTCAACAAGTTTGTTTGGAGTCACTAGCTTTCGGAGCATAGCTCCTTTAAACCTGTTGGACTTTAACCTGGCGTTGTAAGTGTGGTGAACGTATTACTGCTACCATTCACCATTGTATTGTTTTACATTGTATTGTATTATGTTGGTGCCAGTGTGGGCTCCGCCCCCCTCGGGGAAGGTATATAGATCTGCAGCCTGTAGGTGGCACTCAGTACAGAGCAGTCGCAGGCAGGCACAGATCTAGCTGATTAAAATCACTGTTCACTTCTACTCATCGTCTCGTGTGAATTGATGGTCGCATCAGTAAGACTTCTTACTGTGCCTGCCCCAGTCCAACGGCGGCATCTCCACATCATGGATTCCATTGTTTATATCTTGACAACACCATTTGTATCAATAACATAATCAAGGCGACCCAAGGCTCTTCACAGGAGCATTGTGAGGCACCATCTGACACGGGATCACACAAGGAGATATTTCGGATAGGTAGCTAAAGGTTTGGTCGAAGATAGAGGGTTCAAGGAGCATCTTAAAGGTGGCGAGAGATGTAACCAGCCGGAGAGATTTGGGGAGGAAATTCCAGCGTTTAAAGGTTGTAGGCAGCTGAAGGCACAGGCGACAATGGCGAGGAGGAGGAAATTGAGGATGCAGAAGGGGCCAGAATTAGAATCAAAATGTCAAAATCATTTTGACAGTCTCTCTAAATAAAAATATTTTTTTCATGAAACAAAATTTCTGGTGTCCGATGTCCTGGCTTCCAGCTCACGTTCGAAGCAATTAGCCTAAGAGCTTAGGTGCTTTCAAACTGAAATGGGATATTGCTGAAGAGTCCAACATAACGCCCTGTGGTCCAGTTTTTTTTTTCTCAAAAAATATACTTTATTCATAAAATCTATCATAAACATTACAGAACATTTTCGAATTGTCTTGACTGTACATTTCCATCAGAGTTACACATTCCCTTGACTTTCTTCCATTCAATTTTGATAACATTACACACATATCGCTCCTTACGTTACAATTCCTTCTTAAATATTTACATTGTCATGTTTCTTTTATACATTGGAGTGTTAATGGCCCAGACCGAGGAGGGTTTACACTGTTACCCGCCCCTCGGTGTACATTTGCTGGTAAGATCTTACACAGTGGTCTTTCCCCATTGCGCCTTGGTGGCAGCTGCCCCAAGCTTGAGTGCGTCCCTCATTTTTTTTTATGCTAAAAATATACTTCATTCATAAAATCTATAATAAACCTTACAGAACATTTCGGATTGTCTTGACTGTACATTTCCATCAGAGTTACACATTCCCTTGACTTTCTTCCATTCAATTGGGATGACATTACCCATATATCCATCTTTACGTTACAATTCTTTCTTAAATATTTACATTGTCATGTTTCTTTTATACATTGGAGTGTTAATGACCCAGACTGAGGGGGGTTTACACTGCTACCCGCCCCTCAGTGTACATTTGCTGGTAAGACCTTATACAGTGGTCTTTCCCCATTGCACCTTGGCGGCAGCTGCCCCAAGCTTGAGTGCGTCCCTCAGCACGTAGTCCTGGACCTTGGAATGTGCCAGTCTGCAACACTCGGTCGAGGACAGCTCTTTGCACTGGAAGATCAGCAAGTTTCGGGCAGACCAAAGAGCTGAGTTGATGACCTTCCAGCAGCAGTTGATGTTTGTCTCGGTATGTGTCCCTGGAAACAATCCGTACAGCGCAGAGTCCTGTGTCACAGAGCTGCTCGGGATGAACCTTGACAAGTACCACTGCATCTCTCTCCAGACCTTCTTTGCAAAGGCACATTTCACAAGGAGGTGGGTGACGGTCTCATTTCCCCCACAGCCACTCCGAGGGCAGCGTGCAATGGCACAGAGCCTTCGGGTGTACATGAAGAATCTGATGGGGAGGGCCCTTCTCACCACCAGCCAAGCTAGGTCTTGGCGCTTGTTTGTAAGTTCTGGTGATGAGGCGTTCTGCCAGATGACTCTGATAGTCTGCTCAGGGAACCGTCCAATGTCCTCCACAGTCTGCTTTTCCCTGAGGGCCTCGAGGACATTACGTGCTGACCACTGCTTCATTGCCTTGTGGTCAAAGGTGTTTTTCTTCAAAAACCTTTGCACGAGGGACAGGTGGTACGGCACGGTCCAACTTCTTGGAGCGTTCCGCGGCAATGAGGCCAGGCCCATCCTTCGTAACACCGGGGACAGGTAGAACCTCAGTATGTAGTGACACTTGGTGTGGTCCAGGTTCTCCTTGGACACCTGCTGACTTGGAAGCGAAGCCCGTCGGTGCCAACCTCCTGCCGGAATAGAAGCAATTGCGTTGCACACATTCTGCTCAGAGTTGGAAAACGTTTTTGCTATTGTGCACGTCTGAAGAATAAACTGCCACTGAGATTGCAATTACAGTGGCTAAACCACCTCCCTGAGCCACTATAATTATAGTACTGGAGGATCACGATTTCAAGGGGGATCTTGCATTTTGAAGGAACCTACACTGCAATTAGCCCAAGCGTCTTGGCTGGTGCTGCTCCACTCACTGGAGCTTCGGGAGGGAAGGAGGAAGGAAAGAGGGACCATTTATCAAGCGTTGGTTGTTTGTAAAAATGTTTCTTGGAGGTAAAAGCAACAACAGAATAAACAGCTGCCGTGAGGGGGAACATAAAGAAGCAGCTTGATTGGGTTGCACGTACAGTAAGTTCTGGGGGCTTTTTTTCCCTGTCTCCATGGTTTCATGGCATTCGCCTTCACTGTGATTGGTGTCTCTGCTGTCGGCTGCTCAGGTCTAGCGCCGGGTCTCCCGCCCGCCGGCGCTGCTGCCGCGAGTCAGTCAGAGTACGGGAGACGCAGCCGGCTGGAGACACACATACACACAGAGAACAAGCTGTCTGTGAAACAATAACAACACTCCCTGCTTCCCTTTGCAAAGGAATAAAATCAGCGACCCGGTGAGTTATTCTCCTATTTTGTGAGTGTTTTTGTAAATCTTAAACTCCTTTGTCCTGTGGCTCGTGTGTGGTGAGGAAGCTGGTTAAAGGAAGGGAGGGGAGGAGAGAGGCTGTTTGATCAGATTTCCCTCATAAATGCATTTGCAGCAATTGAGAACCATCTTTGTCGTTTCTGTGTTCTGTTTTAACTCCTCTCATCTTCTTCCATTCACTATCCAACATATGAAACGTGTGTGTGTTAGGGGGGTGTTGCAATTGTAAATTTTCCTCCTTGGCTGAAAAAAAACATTTGATACGGGAAATCATGCTTAATGATGTGATTTGCACGCAGCATGAGCATCGGAAGTGTGTTAAGTGATTATCAGTGATTTATTTTTCTAAGAGCGTTAATGCACAGGTAAGAACATTTCCACCCAGTGTTTATGTGGGAAGAATATGATTCTTTGGCGAGCTTATGACGAGTGGTTTCCTGTGGGGCTGTCCTTAGCAGGCCTCTGGGAGTCGACTACCTTATAGTTGGATGAGATCCCGGCTATAATGAGCACAGATTCAGACAACTGTAGGTTCCTGGACCTTTCACGCTGCAGAACAAGAGACAATTTCAGAGAACTCCACTTAATATTTGGATCGTTCGTGTTAATTCGGGTAGGTAGGGAGGAGAGAGGGGGTGTGTAACTGGCGGAATAGCCATATGAAAATGTATTAATCATGAATTCATTTCAATTCACGTTTTAAAAAAAAGATTTCCACTAATTCATATGCCATAGCATTAAGAGGTTCAGTCATTACTACGGGAAACAAATAGATGACTGCGGGAATGGTTGTACCAGTTACAGCTGAATGTGCATTTGGACGTGTGGTGTACAGAGGTCTCTATAGAGAACTGGTAAACGTAATTTATGTCTATGGGGAGGAGGAGGGATGATGATGGTGGGTGTGGGGATGGGATGGGGGGGAAGGGTACAATTTAAGTTTAATGGCCAAGTTATGAATGGTTTGTACAGACCTTCTAACAAATTCCAGGAAAATGTATGACACATCACCATACATCCATGAGTTGCGTGGGTAAATATAACTTCAGAATTGAGTCAGATGTGTCTGCTAGTTTATTCATAATCTTTGAAATGATGCTACTTTCTGCACAGCACACATTTGTATTGCAACTCGTCAAGTGGATTGTGCTCCTGATCTGCAGTTGGTAGCTGATGCTAAACCATTCTGATCTGGGAAAATTACACTAAGTTTCACAAAGCCCAGTTCTATTTTATCTGGATGCTATTTGTGAAATTCCCCTCGAATATATGGAGGGTATTAAATTTGTGGCAATGAATCAAAAGGTATTTTGTTGCCCTGTGCAACACCTCTCCCCTATTGCTCCTCACCTTAATTGATGATGTGTTCATCATAAAATTCATGTTTGTGGCATAATTGACAAATCGGTTTGTGATCTCTATTTGAACCTTCTTGTAGAATTGTTGCGGAAATTTCTGAAAGGATATTTAAGGTCTTTTGTCCTTCAGGGGATGGGTGGGGGTGGGGGTGGGGGTGGGGGTGGGGGGGGGGGGGGGGCATTTTTGCGAATCCAATGAATATGAGGCCCATTTTTTTGTTGTGCTGCCCAAGTTTGGGGAAATGTCGGAATTTACTTTCATTGCAGATTTAAGAGGAGCAGAGGTGTTTGGCAAACCTTTCTTTGCAAACTTAGTCATAACCCAGGATTGGAGGTGGTATCATGAGATGTTGGAGTCGCTGGTGTGTGACATCAAGAAAAAGATTAGGCCTAGCTCTTCTTGCCGAAACAGATTTTTCTACCGAAATAATTGAGAGTTAAATAGCGCTTGTTGATATCAGTGTGTAGATCATCCATCAATTTAACTCTTAATTCACCCAATTTCAATTCCCATCATTCCTCAGTCTCTTTCTCAATTCTAATTGGTTAAAGAAATAGACTTTTGGTCTCACTCCTCACCAGGGTCTCAGATGTCCTTGGTGCGCTGTTATCAGACCACACACAAAACAACTTGTTGCCTTTTAGGCTGAAAGGTGAAGGAAAATACCCAAGGGGGACACAATTTGACATGCCCCACTCCAGCAAAATCTGGACCATTGAGTTTTGTAACACTTTCTTGCGGAACCTGTATCTGTTTAAAAAGCTTCAATTTGGTCACCATTTTTGTTGCCAATAAATTGTCGTCATCTGCTTGCTTCTTGAGGCCTGCAGTAACTATGTGAAGCTTCCTGATGTGGTTTATCACATTTCATATTAATTCTCGTGTCAGGATAATTTAGCAATTCATTCCAGGCAAGAATATTAATGTTTAGGACTAAAATCAATTTAGTGTATGTTTTTGAATTTAGTTTTCACATTTTAAAATGTAAAACTATACTGTTACTTAGGTGACCAATGTTAACCTATTCCTGTTACCTTTTTGGGAAAAATTAACATTGGGCCCTCCAGAGAAATAGCATGGATATTTTATTAAAATGTGTCTGGAACGAGAGGAACTGATTCTTTCTGAGAGAGTCAAGAATTCTGGGATTGTCAATGTGGCGATGGATATAATGGTTGCATCTTTCTTCTCTTTGTATTTTCCCTCTCATTTATCACTTATTAGCATATCCAACTGCAGCATTCCCAACCTACTTCAGTTTTGTCACTCTGCCCCCCCAAGTTTGAGTTTCCTCCCTGCTCATATTTTGCTATTATTTTCTGCTTTCTATGTGAGATCCACAGTTGAAATGTAAAAGTCTGTAATTGCTGTGGGAGTAAGAAGCATCATAGAATTATATGAACATATGAAATAGGAACAGAAGTAGGCCATTCAGCCCCTCGAGCCTGCACCGCCATTCAATAAGATCATGGATGATCTGTTCGTGTTTCGAATTACACATTCCCATCTACCCTTGATAACATTTGAGCCCCTTGCCCAATAAGAATCTGTCTACCTCTGTCTTAAAAATATTCAATGATTCTGCCCTCTGAGGCTGAGAGTTCCAAAGTCCCACAACACTCTGAGAGAAATAATGTCTCCCACCACTGTCCTATAAGGGCAACTCTTAATATTAAAACAGTATCCCCTAGTTCTGGACTCACCCACAAGAGGAAACATCCTTTCCATGTCCACCTTGTCAAGACCATTCAGGATTTTAAATCGGTCAAATCACATCCTGTCCAAACTAGTCTCCTAAGACAACGCACTCATTCAAAGTATCAATCTAGTAAACCACCTCCCATGCATTTACATTCTTCCTTAAATAAGGAGAATAAAACACACAGTATTCGAGATGTGGTCTCCCCAATGTCCTGTGTAACTGATGTGGAGATGCCGGCGTTGGACTGGGGTGAGCATAGTAAGAAGTCTTACAACACCAGGTTAAAGTCCAACAGGTTTGTTTTGATTCACTAGCTTTTGGAGCACTGCTCCTTCCTCAGGTGAATGTGAGGACATTCACCCGAGGAAGGAGCAGTGCTCTGAAAGCTAGTGAATCGAAAAAAACCTGTTGTACTTTAACCTGGTGTTGTAAGACTTCTATTGTATAACTGAAGCATCACATCCTTACTTTTCTGTTCAATTCCTCTCCTAATAAAGGATAGTATTCCATTAGACTTCTTGAATACATGTTAAACCTGCATAACTGACCTTTTGTGACTTATACATGAGAATACCTAGATCCCTCTGCACCTCAGAATTCTGCAGCTATTCTCTGTTTAAGCAATACTTCAGTTGTTCAAGGGTACAACTTCACATTTGGCCGTATTATACTCCCATCTGCCAGATTTTTCCCCACTGAACCTATCTATAACCATCCACAAACTCCTTTTGGCTTCACAGCATACTTTCCTTCCTATCTTTGTGTCAACTGCAATTTAGCTACCAGGCCTTCACTCACCTTACCTCAGTCATTGATGTAAATTGAAAAAAGATGAGGTCCCAGCACACCACTTGGGGGACTCCACTCATCACATCCTGCCAATCAGAGAATGACCCATTTACACATACCCTCAGTTTTCTGCCAACCAACCAATCTTCTGTCCAAGCTAATGTTACCCCTCACACCATGAGCTTTCCTTTTCTGCAATAATCTTTTGATGTGGCACCTTATTTAATAACTTTTAGAAATCAAGGTACAATATGTCTATAGGCTCCCCTCTATCTACAGCACATATAACTCCTTCAAAGAACTGTATTAAATTTGTTAAGCATAATTTCCCTTTCATAAAACCATGCTGACTCTTCCTGATCATCTTGAGATTTTCTAAGTGCCCAGTTATAACCTCTTTAATGACAGAATCAAACACCTTCCCCATGACAGACGTCAAGCTAGCTGGCTATAGTTTCTTGTTTTCTGCCTCCCTCACCTTCTTGAATAAAGGAGTTATATTTGCTACTTTCCAGTCTGATGGAACCGATCCAGAATCTTTTGAATTTTGGAAAATGAACACCAACCCAACTACTACCTCATTAGCCGCCTCTTTTAAACCCAAGGATCAAGTTCATCTGGACCCGATGACTTGTCAGCTCCATCAGTTTGCTCAGTACCACTTCTCTAGTGATTTCAATATCACCAAGTTCCTCTCCCCCCTCCACCTCCTGATTTACAGCTATTACTGGAATGTTTCTTATTGTCTCTGTAGTGAGGAGAGAGCAAAATATTTGTTCATTTCATCTGATATTTCCTTCAAAATCTATTAACTTCCCATTCTCACTCTCTAGAGGACCAACACTCACTTTAAATATTCTTTTCCTGTTTAAATACCTGTTGAAATTCTTTACATTTCTAGTTAGCTTTCTCTCGAGCTCTATTTTTTTTGTCCTTAATTTTTTAGTTATTCTCTGCTGTTCTTTATATTCTGACCAATCATCTGACCTGCCACTCACCTTCGTGCAGTTATATGCTTTTTCCTTAAGTTTGATGCTTTCCCGAACATATTTTGTTAATCATGGGGGTTTTCTTCATTGCAAGAATATACTTATTCTGAGTATTCTGAATTACCCCCTTAAATGTCTGCCACTTCTTTTCTATTCATTTTACCCCCCTAGCTAGCTTAGCTTTAATGTCCACATAGTTGCCCTTATTTAAGTTTAAAATACTAGTCTTAGAACTCCTCTTCCTTTCTAACTGGAAGTAAAGTTCAATTACATTGTGGTCTCTTCTACTTGGGGGATGTCTTGTCTTCACTCTAAGGTTGTCTAATCCTGTCATATTACACAATACTAATCTAGTATAAATTGCTCTCTGGTTGGTTCCAAAGCGTACTGTTCAAATAAATAACCTTGAAAGCATTCTATGAACTCCTCATCCCAGCTACTACTGCCAATAAGATTTTTCCAGGTTATATGTAGATTAAAGTCACCTATGATTATTGCCATCCCTTTATCACAAACACCCAGTATTTCTTCTTGTATACTTTGTCCTACATTGTGGTCTTTGTAAGGGGGCCAGTAGACCACTGCCACGAGTCACTTCTTTCCCCTACTGTTCTTCTTCTTCACCGAAAACAATCTACATCCAGATCCTTTTATAAAATCATTTATGGGATGTGAGCATCGGTGGCTGGGTCAGCATTTATTGCCCATCACTATCCCTCCATTTCAGAGGGGCATTTGAAAGTCAACCACATTGCTATGGATCTGGAGTCACACGTGGGCCAGACCAGGTATGATGGCAGATAAAGGACATTTGTGAACCAGATGGGTTTTTACAACAATTGACAATGGTTTCATGGTCACCCAGTTTTTATTGAGTTCAAATTCACAATCTGCTGTGGTGGGATTTAAATCCAGTAAATGATTACTAATCGAGTGACAGTACCATTTGCCAGCACCTCCCCTTGGACAAAGGTAATCTCTTAACTATTGCACAAATGCCATCCTTGATTAACAGCGCTACCACTCCACCTCCACCTTGTTTTCTATTCTTCATGAATGTCATATAGCCCTCAATATTCAGGACCCAATCCTTGCCATTCTGCAGCATGTCCATAATGGCTGTCAGATCATATTTATTGACAATGTGCGCTTTTAATTTCTTTACTTTGTTATGAATGCTGCGTGCATTCAGATATGGAGTTTTTTGTTTGTCTTTTTGTTACCTTTGCACCTTTGTAACAACTAGTCTTGATTCTTTGTGCATTCTTACATCTTTTCTCTCTGTTCTTCATGCCATTCTCCTACCCTCATTTCCCATTTTACTATTTTCCTCTCTGATATACCACATATTTCCACATTTAATCCCTTGTACCCTCTGTTATGCTTAAAATCCTCTCTACATCCCCAGTTATGCAGTTCGCAACGACACTGGTCACAGTATGGTTCAGGTATAAATCATCTCAATGGTACAGCCTCCACTTTCCCCAGTACAGGAGCCAGTGCCCCACAAAGTGGAACACACTCTTTCCACACCAGTCTTTGAGCTTTATGTTCACCTCTCTAATTTGTATGTACGTTATGCCAATTTGCACATGGCTCTGGTAATAATCATAGACGTTACAATATGGAAAGAGGCCATTTGAACCATTTGTGCCTGTACTGGCTCTTTGAAAGAGTAATCCGGATTTGACCAACACTCCAATTTTTGGTTTGTAAACCTGCAAGTTACTCCCCCTCGAGTATCTTTTTGATTTCCTTAGAGCAGGGAAGGTGGGGGGGGGATTCTCATCGAGGTGTACAAAATTGAAGGATATAGATGGAATAGATTGGAAGAACCTTTTTCTTTTGTAGAGGGGCATAGACCCAAGGTAAGGAGCAGGAGCTTTCATAGGGACTTTCACCCAGAGGGTGGTGGGAATTTGGAACTCACTGCCTGAAAGGGTGGCAGAGATGGGGACACTGACACATTTAAGAAGCATTTAGATGAGCACTTGAAACACCATAGCGTACGAGACTACAGACCAAGTGCTGGAAATGGGATTAGAATAGAAAGGTGTTTGACCGCACAACCAATAAGAAAACTCCAGGAGAAAAAAAGGGCTGCTGAGTTTCCTTTCCACTTCTGTAAGAATGCCACCAGATTTAAGAGACAAATATTGACCAGGAACTGTGAACGGGAAGTAGTGGAAAGAATCTCCACTCCAGCTGCACTCAAAGTAGGTTAGCTCGCTCACCTAATTTATTCCATGTTTTAATAAAAGCAAAATAGACATGTATTTTGTGTATGCACAACCACAAAGAGCCTCTTTCTGTGCTGTAAAACTCTATGACTCTATCTCTTCACTACCCTGACAATTATTTATGAAATTGGCATTCACCACATTTTTTGGCAAAGGTTCCAGATCCTAACAATAGAGACCAAAAAAAATTAAATTACTCAGCAAATCTGGCGGCATCTGTGGAGGAGAAACAGAGTTGATGTTTCAAGTCCGTATGACTTTGCTTCAGATTTACAGCATCCACCGTATTTTGCTTTTATTAAAACATGGAATAAACTTGGTGAGCTAGCTAACCTATTTTGAGTGCAGCTGGAGTGATGGAGATCCTTTTCATTATTTCCTGTTCACACAATTCCTGGTCAACATTTGTCTCTTAGGTCTGGTGGCATTCCTTATGGAAGTGGAAAGGAAACCCAACAGCCCTTTTTTCTTCTTTGTCCTCTTCCTTTAATGTGAAGCTGCTGACCGAGAAGATAGATGGAAGACTTGGTCGGTGACTGCATACTGGAGGGTGTACGAGTGTGGTATGGGTCGCTTTTGGTTGTGAGTATATGTTCCCTCAGCGGGAAAGTTTTGGCCATCACTCAGCACTTCCCACAGTCTTGGCATTGGGAGACTGAACGACAAGCACACACCTGTAGTGTTGCGTTGCCAGCTGCCTGTGATCTTTTACTCGACGGCCATCATGAAATGATGCTGCATATAGTTGTGGCAGGCTGGATAAGGTGGTGATGTATAAATTGGGGAAGTGAACGTGTGACTACGTGACTGCTAAACCTCAGTGCCATAAGTCTCACCCCACTCAAATGGGAAATGATGCATAGCCTGCTGTTACCTCACCACACTGCAGAATTGGAATAAGGACATAGCAAAATAACAAAACTGCTGTTTTTGTTTCATGCACTGTTATTGTGATGGTATTATTTTTTCAGTTATCTTTTTCATGTTCATGGTCTTGCCGGTTTGCCCACTTGTTTTCTCTTCTGATCTTGCTGTTTCTGTTATGTTTCCAATGTACATTACAATATTTTTTGCTCATTGTTAGTTGAGGATTGTGATAGTTTTTACAGAACATCATAATATAGTTGGGAGAGAGATTTCAGATAATCGCTTCACATACTCACTTTGTGACCAAAGCCTGTGATGAGGAACATTTGATACGGGAGTCAGCTATTCAGTCCCTCCAGCCTGTTCAGATATTAAATCAGACGCTGGTTGATCTGTATCTTAATTACATTTTTGTGGTTTAGTTCCAAACCCCCTAATACCTTTGCCTCCCAGCCTCAATGCCTTTACGGGGATAAGAGATTCTGATTTCATTTGCTCTTTGTGTGAACAAGTGTTCCCTGACATCTTGCCTGAACTGCCTAGCTCTAATTATAAGGTCGTACCTCCTTGCTCAGGACTTCCCTGCTGAAGAAAATAGCTTCCCCACCATACATACCCTCTCTGAGCAAATTTCATCTTCTCCAAGTACAAGAACTCCTCCTCCAACAACGAGGAGAACAGTGCCACCAGAAAGCTCGGGAAAGCCATCCTTGAGAAATTCCACACCTGCCCGCATTGCAGCCCATTCTTCACCCCCAGCTCCTCCAATCGTGCAAATCTCCTCTCCAGAAACAGATTCTTCATCTCTTTTACCCCCTTCTCCTCCCATCGCCGGAATCTCGCATCACCCTCGACCCTGCTCTCAACTTTAATTGCTGTCAAAATTGCCCCCAAATCTTCAGCGTGGCTACCACTACTGGATTCCTGGAATACTTCCCCTGAGTGAGCTGCAGAAGCCCCATTGCTAGAGCCCGCAGCCCTGACCCCTTACAAGTCTCCACCTCCATCTGCACCCAGAGCCTCGGTCTCCTTACTCCAGGCCCGCTCTTGTGGTGGTGCAAAAAATTCAGAAGAGCCAAGCCTCTTGACTGCCACCCCCTTTGGAGCACCACCTTCCTTATCCTTGCAACCTTCCCTGCCCACACAAACTGTGAGACTAGCCAATCCACCTTTGGAAAAAATGCCTATGGCAAACAGACTGGTAGACACTGGAACAAAAACCGAAACAGTGGCAAAATATTAATTTTGACTGCCTGCACTCACCCAGCCAAAGACCAAGAAAGGCTATCCCATCTTCCCAAATTTTCCTTCACCTTTCCCACCAGGCTAGTGAAATTTAGCTTGCGGAGTTGCGCCCAGTCCTGCGACCTGCAACCACAAATACCTAAAGTATGCCAACTGCGTCTCATTCATCCGCACACAAGCTATCGGATCCTTGCATAAAAATTTAACCCAAGTCACACACTTTTCCAGTACAGCAACCAAATAACTCCACTCCACTCTGTCAAATGCCTACTCCACATCTAACACCACCACCACCCCTAACTCCCTCCCCTCTGCTGGACAAAGCACCACATTTAGTAGCCGTCGCACATTTGATTGAAGCTGCATGCCCTTGATGAACCCTGACTGATCCCCCCCCCCCCCCAATCTTCGGGAGACACTTCTCTAGCCTCACTGCCAACACCTTCGCCAATATCTTGGCATCCACATTCAGTAGAGAAATGGACTTGTATGATCCACACGCTACTGGATCCTTCTTTTTAAGTAACAATGAAATAGATGTCTGCCTCATTGTCTCCGGCTACCCTCTTTCCACCATCAGCAGTGTCAACTTGTCCTTAAACTTCTCATCGAACTCCACCGGGAACCCATCCGGCCCTGGTGCCTTAGCTGACAGCATCTTCCTTATCGTTGCCTTCACTTCCTCCACCCCCAATGGCTTTGCTAACCTGGCCATCACTTCCACCTCCAGCCATTCCAGTTGCTCCAGAAACTCCCTCATCTCTGACTAATCTCCAGCGGCTCCGACATATATAAACTCCGATAAAAGTCCTCAAACACCCTATTCACCTACTCTGGAGCCATCACAACCCCACCACATTCCATCTCTAATCTGCACAATTCTCCTCACCGCTGCCTGCCAACGGAGCTGGCCTGCCAGCAATCGACTGGCCTTCTCACCATACTCGTGCACAATCCCCTGTGCTCGCCTCAGATGCTGAACCGCCCTTCCCAGAGACAGGAGGTCAAACTTCGATTGCAATTCCTTCCTCCTCAGCAATAACTCTGGATCCTCTGCATATCTTCCGTCCAGCTCCAAAATCTCCTCTACCAGCTGCTGCCGCTGCTCCTGAGCCTCCCTATCCACCTTCACTTTAAATGCGATGACCTCCCCCCTCACCACCACCTTCAATGCTTCCCAAAGCACAAACGATGAGACCTCCCCATTCCAGTTGAACTCCACATACTCCTCCAACACCTTCCCCATCTTGCTGCAAAAATTTGGGTCTGCCAACAAGCCCACATCTAGCCGCTGGACTGGATCCTCCTCTTAAGACCACACCCACCCAGTGCGGAGCATGGTCCGCCTTCTTTAACCCAGTCAGCAGCGCCTTCCCTATCTCAAAAAAGTCAATCCTGGATTTGGATTTTTGTTTATTGTCATGTGTACCGATTGTACAGTGAAAAGTATTTTTCTGCGAGCAGCTCAATAGATAATTTAAGTACACGAAAAGGAAATAAAAGAAAATACATAGTAGGGCAACACAAGGTACACAATGTAACTACATAACACCGGCATCGGGTGAAGCATACAGGGGTGTAGTGTTAATGAGGTCAGTCCATAAAAGGGTCATTTTAGGAGTCTGGTAACAGCAGGGAAGAAGCAGGTTTGTGTGATGGATTGGCTGTGTACACGACTCTCTGAAGTTTCTTGCGGTCTTGGTTTTCCTCGTGTACACCTTATGTAACGGTGATAAGAACGAATATTCCCTGACCCATGGGTGTAGAAACCCTCCTATCTCCTTCATAAACCCAGCTAACATCTCTGCCCCCCCCCCCCCACACACACACCCCAATCGACCAGTGAGCGTGGCCAGGACCTGTGCATCCTTGTGTCCAGCACCATATTCTAATCCCCCTCCAATATCAACTGGTGAGTATCCTGGTCCGGTATGGCAGCTAAAATCTTCCTCATGAAGCCAGCATCGTCCCACTTTGGGCATGCATGCTAACCAACACCATTAACCTCCCCTCCAACGTACCCGTCATTAACACGTACCTACCCCTGGTCTGCCATTACCTTCTCCATCTAGAACCTCACCTGTTTACCCACCAGTATAGCCACCCGCTGCCCCCAACTATCAAAGCCAGAATGGAACACTTGGCTCACCAAGCCCTTCCTCAGCCTCACCTGGTCCTTTACCCTCAGGTGGGTCTCCTGGAACAGCAGCATGTCTGCTTTCAGGCCCTTTTAAATGCAGAAAACTTGCACTCTCTTCACCAGTCCCCCCAACTCTCATACGTTCCATGTCACCACTCTGACCGGGGGTCTCTCACCTCAACACCGCCCTTCCTTCCCACCATGACCATCCTTCTTGGCTCCGCTTCGGGGCCAGGACCCAGCCCCCGCCCTAGTCATTGTTGCATCCCCCCTTCCCAGCAACCCCTCGACCACTTCCTCTTGAAAACACCTCACCATGTATCGTCCTCATCTCCCCACCACCATTCACTCCTTCCTGGCTCATCAAAACCTGACCACACTGATTTCACCTTGCTCCCGCTCACTAGCCAATAATACGTTTGCTAGCATGGTGGCCCCTGCCAGAGCCCCCTCTCCCACATCGTAAACGAAACCAGACCAGTCCAATGCCCCCCCCCCCATCCCTCCAAAACACCCCAACACAAACCCCCATTACATCAAAAACAAAGTTAAGCATAACATCTGTACAAGAAAACAAAAGAGAAACAACAAAAAACTCAGTCAAAAACCATCAAAAGTCCAAATTCAGTCCAGTCTCAGGACTTCTGCCTTCAAAAACACCTCCACCTTCGCTGTCGCCTTGGAATAATAGTCTCTGCCATTGTGTGTAACTGACAATATTGAATTCTTTACCCATCAGTCTGGCCTCAATAAAACTCGAGATGGATTTATAGGTATAGTATTATTTATTTTTAACCAACTTGCAAGGCTGACTCGCTCCACAGAGATTCAGAACACACAAGCGGTCTCCTGGAGCTCCAGAACCAAGTGCAATCGGAGACAAATAAATCTTTACAAATCTCATTCAAATGGCATCAAGTTTCACAACAAGATTCCCATAGGTCATCCGATACACCTCCTGACCTGGCCATATATCCTGATTGGCTCACTTTGCATTCCTTAACCCTGGGCCTCTTGTTGCCCAGCATCCTTTTCCCCATCCTTGCCATGCTTTCTGAATCCCTTTGTCCTTTGTTTGTGAACTCACTACTATCAGACTGGCTCACATCTACATTATTGTAACTAATATTTGAACTAACTATTTTATATCACATTCGTTTATTCAATTCCTCATTCACTCCTTTTATCATTTCATGATAACCTATCGGTCCAATCCGTAGCTACGGCCCCTCATCTAAGAAGATTCGTCGTTGCTTTTCCAATTCCTGTTGCAGCACCCCGTCATCCACTGTACCCTCGTGGATCCTAACAGCCAAGATTCTAGGGGCGTCAATCTGTTCCAGTGCACCCTGCATTTTACCCATCATGCATTTAAGGATGGCCAGGCCCACAAAGATGCAGCCGAGTGCCACTGCTAAATACATGGCCATATTTATCAACCAGTCCTTCCAACCTCCGAATCCCCAGTTACCCCAAGCAGCTTATCATACTGTGAGTGGGAATTATCCCAAGGAAGGGGAAGGCAAATAGCCGGTGGGGCTGAACCCGGATCGTAAGGAAGAGTGACTTGCTCGGGCGGTGGCTTGGAGCGCTGACAATGAACCACCGTTTGGGGAGTGCCCCAAAGCGGTGAAACAGAAAATAACCGAGACACCGATGTGGGGTTCGGGTAGCAGACAACCCGTCCCTGACCATACAAGCGGTGGTAAATCTGGGAGAAGAGATTCATACTGCCCAGGTTTCCCTCATTCTGGGTCCTAAATGAATTAAGTATATCTCCTGGTAACCTACGTTCTAGTTGTACTCCCCTTCTCACGCTCCGTCCTCTCTCTAGTCCCCCTCTCTCTCTCCCAACCTCTTCCTACCCTCTCCTCACGGCCTGACTTTACCTTTATGGCACCAGTCTTAACACATCCAAAATCAAATTTCAAATTTACATGTACTCCAAAAACAAGGCAATGTCCATGCAATGTTCCCTTCCCATCGCCGGGACCGGTGCAATTGCTTCATGAGTCCTGCATTGTCCGTTAACCTGATGACCTTCCATGAGTCGATACCATGTCCTCGTATATGGGGGCAGCGAAGAACGTCACCTCTGCATAAGTGAAATGTCCTTGTAGTTTGGTTGGGGTTACAGATGTAGATAATATTTACCTTTTCTATTTCTGTCGCCGATGTCACTCCAAGCGAGGCGAGGCCGAAGATTACACAGGCGGTGTGTAGCCACCCCATCATGCTCCACACCTGTAAAACAGCACTGTGGCAGGGAGGCAGGTTAGTGACCGACCTTTTTACAGTGGTGGAGGTGGACCCAAACACTCTGTCCCTCCACTTTAACTGCAGTGGGGGTGGTAAGGAGAACTTGGAAGGGCCCCTCCCATCGTGGCTCCGACCCTTTCCGATTCCAATTTTTGACCATGACATAACTACCAGGCTGCACTGAAAGCAAGTTATGTAATGGGGACGGTGACGGGTGAGCCGTGCGGACCTGGCCATGAAGCTCCTTGAGGACATTAGTGAGGGCTAGAACATAGGTAGTCATTTCTTCAGTCATATGGTGAAACAGGGCAGTAGAGCGGAGCTGCTGATTGGCTGTTGCCGGGGAAATTTGCATACGTCTGTGTGCTCACCCTAACTTGAAGGTGTACCTCAGCAAGAGACCCTAGCTGTTCAAGTGAAGACAAGCATCCAGCAGGCGGCAGAAGAGCGGAGCTGCTGATTGGCTGTTGCCGGGGAAATTTGCATACCTCCGTGTGCTCATCTTAACTTGAAGGTGGTTTGTGGAAGAGCAGTTGTCAAGTGACACTTAAACCTGAAACACTTCTTCAGTGCTTCCCTCCCTACACCCTCCTCTAATCAAAAAAACAACAACCACTGTAAAGATCAAGAGGAAGGCTCAAGGGCAGGTAGAAGGCGAAAGAAGTTGAACCGTGACGTCACAGCCTGCGGGTAAGGGACTGGCTGGTGACTGGTAAGTAGTTTTTCTTTTATTTTCCCTCGGGTGTTATCGTGCGGGGCGCAGAGGTTGCTGAGTGAGTGCTTGCTGAGAAGGGGAGTGAATGATAGGTAAGCTCTTTCTTTTTCTTTTTTTATCTAGAGGGGATGGCAGGGAAGGTAGTGCAATGTTCCTCCTGCAGAATGTTTGAGGTGAGGGATGCCGTCAGTGTCCCTGCTGATTTCATCTGTGGGAAGTGCACCCATCTCCAGCTCCTCAGAAACCGCGTTAGGGAACTGGAGTTGGAGCTGGATGAACTTTGGATCATTCGGGAGGCAGAGGTGGTCATAGATAGAAGCTTCAGGGATGTAGTTACTCTGAAGAATCAAAATAGATGGGTGACGGTGAGAGGGGCTGGGAGGAAGCAGTCAGTGCAGGGATCCCTGTGGTCGTTCCCCTTAGTAACAAGTATACCGCTTTGGATACTGTTTGGGGGGGGGACTTACCAGGGGTAAGCCATGGGGTGCAGGTCTCTGGCACAGAGTCTGTCTCTGTTGCTCAGAAGGGAAGGGGGGAGAGGAGTAGAGCATTAGTCATTGGAGACTCCATAGTTAGGGGGATAGATTGGAGATTCTGTGGGAACGAGAGAGACTCTCTGTTGGTGTGTTGCTTCCCAGGTGCAAGGGTGCGGGATGTCTCGGATCGTGTTTTCGGGATCCTTAAAGGGGAAGGGAGCAGCCCTAAGTCGTGGTCCGCATAGGTACCAACGACATAGGTAGGAAAAGGGATAGGAATGTAAGGCAGGAATTCAGGGAGCTAGGGTGGAAACTTAGATCTAGGACAAACAGAGTTATTATCTCTGGGTTGTTACCCGTGCCACGTGATAGCGAGACGAGGAATGGAGAGAGAGGAGTTGAACACGTGGCTACAGGGATGGTGCAGGAAGGAGGGTTTCAGATTTCTGGATAATTGGGGCACATTCTGGGGTCGGTGGGACCTCTACAAACGGGATGGTCTACACCTGAACCAGAGGGGTACCAATATCCTGGGGGGGGGGGGGGGGGGGGGGGGGGGGAAATTTGCTAATGCTCTTCGGGAGGGTTTAAACTAGTTCAGCAGGGGCTTGGGAACCTGAATTGTAGCTCCAGTATACAGGAGGTTGAGAGTAGTGAGGTCATGAGTAAGGTTTCAAAGTTGCAGGAGTGTACCGGCAGGCAGGAAGGTGGTTTAAAGTGTGCCTTCTTCAATGCCATGAGCATCCGGAATAAGGTGGATGAACTTGCAGCATGGGTTGGTACCTGGGACTTCGATGTTGTGGCCATTTTGGAGACATGGATAGAGCAGGGACAGGAACGGTTGTTGCAGGTGCCGGGGTTTAGATATTTCAGTAAGCTCAGGGAAGGTGGTAAAAGAGGGGGAGGGATGGCATTGTTAGTCAAGGACAGTATTACGATGGCAGAAAGGACGTTTGATGAGGACTCGTCTACTGAGGTAGTATGGGCTGAGGTTAGAAACGGGAAAGGAGAGGTCACCCTGTTAGGGGTTTTCTGTAAACCTCTGAAAAGTTCCAGAGATGTAGAGGAAAGGATTGCAAAGATGATTCTGGATAGGAGCGAAAGCAACAGGGTAGTTGTTATGGGGGACTTTAACTTTCCACATATTGACTGGAAACTCTATAGTTCGAGTACTTTAGATGGCTCTGCTTTTGTCCAATGTGTGCAGGAGGGGATCCTGACACAGAATGTAGATAGGCCAACGAGAGGCGAGGCCATATTGGATTTGGTGCTGGCTAATGAACCAGGACAGGTGTTAGATTTGGAGGTAGGTGAGCACTTTGGTGATAGTGACCACAATTCGATTAAGTTTACTATAGTGATGGAAAGGGAGAGGTATATACCGCAGGGCAAGAGTTATATCTGGGGGAAAGGCAGTTATGATGCGATGAGGCAAGACGTAGGATGCATCGGATGGAGAGGAAAACTGCAGGGGATGGGCACAATGGAAATGTGGAGCTTGTTCAAGGAACAGGTACTACGTGTCCTTGATAAGTAGGTACCTGTCAGGCAGGGAGGAAGTGGTCGAGCATGGGAACCGTGGTTTACTAAAGCAGTCAAAACACTTGTCAAGAGGAAGAATCATAGAATTTCATAGAATTTACAGTGCAGAAGGAGGCCATTCGGCCCATCGAGTCTGCACCGGCTCTTGGAAAGAGCACCCTACCCAAGGTCCACACCTCCACCCTATCCCCATAACCCAGTAACCCCACCCAACACTAAGGCAATTTTGGACACTATGGGCAATTTAGCATGGAATCCACCTAACCCGCACATCTTTGGACTGTGGGAGGAAACCGGAGCACCCGGAGGAAACCTACGCACACACGGGGAGGATGTGCAGACACCGCACAGACAGTGACCCAAGCCGGAATCGAACCTGGGACCCTGGAGCTGTGAAGCATTTGTGCTATCCACAATGCTACCGTGCTGCCATAAGGAGGCTTATGTAAAGATGAGACATGAAGGTTCAGTTAGGGCGCTCGAGAGTGACAAGTTAGCTAGGAAGGACCTAAAGAGAGAGCTAAGAAGAGCCAGGAGGGGACATGAAAAGTCTTTGGCAGGTAGGATCAAGGATAACCCTAAAACTTTCTATAGTTATGTCAGGAATAAAAGAATGACTATGGTAAGAGTAGGGCCAGTCAAGGACAGTAGTGGGAAGTTGTGCTTGGAGTCTGAGGAGATAGGAGAGATACTAAATGAATATTTTTCGTCAGTATTCACACAGGAAAAAGACAATGTTGTCGAGGAGAATACTGAGATTCAGGCGACTAGATTAGAAGGGCTTGAGGTTCATAAGGAGGAGGTGTTCGCAATTCTGGAAAGTGTGAAAATAGATAAGTCTCCTTGGCCAGATGTGATTTATCCTAGGATTCTCTGGGAAGCTAGGGAGGAGATTGCTGAGCCTTTGGCTTTGATATTTAAGTCATCATTGTCTACAGGAATAGTGCCAGAAGACTGGAGGATAGCAAATGTTGTCCCCTTGTTCAAGAAGGGGAGTGGAGACAACCCCGGTAACTATAGACCAGTGAGCCTTACTTCTGTTGTGGGCAAAATCTTGGAAAGGTTTATAAGAGATAGGATGTATAATCATCTGGAAAGGAATAATTTGATTAGAGACAGTCAACACGGTTTTGTGAAGGGTAGGTCGTGCCTCACAAACCTTATTGAGTTCTTTGAGAAGGTGACCAAACAGGTGGATGAGGGTAAAGCATTTATGTGGTGTATATGGATTTCAGTAAAGCGTTTGATAAGGTAGTATGGGCTGAGGTTAGAAACAGGAAAGGAGAGGTCACCCTGTTAGGGGTTTTCTGTAGGCTTCTGAAAAGTTCCAGAGATGTAGAGGAAAGGATTGCAAAGATGTTTCTGGATAGGAGCGAAAGCAACAGGGTAGTTGTTATGGGGGACTTTAACTTTCCACATATTGACTGGAAACGCTATAGTTCGAGTACTTTAGATGGGTCTGTTTTTGTCCAATGTGTGCAGTGGTAGGCTACTGCAGAAAATACGGAGGCATGGAATTCAGGGTGATTTAGCAGTTTGGATCAGAAATTGGCTAGCTGGAAGAAGACAAAGGCTGGTGGTTGGTGGGAAATGTTCAGACTGGAGTCCAGTTACTCGTGGTGTATCACAAGGATCTGTTTTGGGGCCACTGCTGTTTGGCATTTTTATAAATGACCTGGAGGACGGCGTAGAAGGATGGGTGAGTAAATTTGCAGATGACACTAAAGTCGGTGGAGTTGTGGACAGTGCGGAAGGATGTTACAAGTTACAGAGGGACATAGATAAGCTGCAGCGCTGGGCTGAGAGGTGGCAAATGGAGTTTAATGCAGAAAAGTGTGAGGTGATTCAGTTTAGAAGGAACAACAGGAAGACAGAGTACTGGGCTAATGGTAAGATTCTTGGCAGTGTGGATGAGCAGAGAGATCTCGGTGTCCATGTACATAGATCCCTGAAAGTTGCCACCCAGGTTGAGAGGATTGTTAAGAAGGCGTACGGTGTGTTAGCTTTTATCGGTAGAGGGATTGAGTTTCGGAGCCATGAGGTCATGTTGCAGCTGTACAAAACTCTGGTGCGGCCGCATTTGGAGTATTGCGTGCAATTCTGGTCGCCACATTATAGGAAGGATGTGGAAGCATTGGAAAGGGTGCAGAGGAGATTTACCAGAATGTTGCCTGGTATGGAGGGAAGATCTTATGAGGAAAGGCTGAGGGACTTGAGGCTGTTTTCGTTAGAGAGAAGAAGGTTAAGAGGTGACTTAATTGAGGCATTCAAGATGATCAGAGGATTGGATAGGGTGGACAGTGAGAGCCTTTTTCCTCAGATGGTGATGTCTAGCACGAGGGGACATAGCTTTAAATTGAGGGGAGATAGATAAAAGACAGATGTCAGAGGTAGGTTCTTTACTCAGAGAGTACTGAGGGCATGGAATGCCCTGCCTGCAATAGTAGTGGACTCGCCAACACGAAGGGCATTCAAATGGTCATTGGATAGACATATGGACGATAAGGGAATAGTGTAGATGGGCTTTAGAGTGGTTTCACAGGTTGGCGCAACATCGAGGGCCGAAGGGCCTGTACTGCGCTGTTATGTTCTATGAACCAGTCTGGGAACATGCAGGTTCCAGGGCGTTCTAAGTTGCGTGCCATAAATGTTCTCGGCAGGAGAGAGCCGGGCCGGTCCCACAGGTGTAACCCGCAGCTGGAAGAGGGCACCAGGGAGCAACTTAAGCCATGTCAGTCCCGTGTCTGCTCTTAATTTAGCCAATTTAGTTTTGAGGGTCTGATTGTGTCTCAACCAACCCGGCCGCCTGCGGTCTGTACGCAGTGTAACTGCTGCCGTATGCCCTACTGGGAGCAGAACTCCTTGTTAATCTGTCCAATAAAATGAGGCCCATTATCAGAACTTAACTGAGCTGGTATACCGTACCGGGGAATGATTTCCCGCATCAGAACTTTAACCACAGTAGCAGCTTTATTATCGATAGTCGGATACGCCTCAACCCATCTGCTGAACACATCCACAATGACCAAAACATATTTATAACATTGACATCTTTCCAACTCAATGCAATCCATTTGGAGCGTCTCAAAGGGACCACTGGGCAACGGGGTTTGCCCCATACCACAATGGATTCTGACAAATCAAATCAAACACCGATTACTGATACTCTGGGCTAGCCCCTGCATTTTGGGGTGCCACCAAGTGTCCAGCAACAAATCACTAGTCTCCCGAGCCCCACAATGAGTTGCAAAGTGTACACATTCGATGACCCATAAAGCCAGTACATCAGACATTCAAGTCTGATGTGCTGGCGTGGTCCATAAAGAAGAAACAGAATCATATGTACAACCTAATCGTTTCCACATTTGTTTATCACTCTCAGGAGCGTCCTCCTGTAACCTTATGACGTCTTGGATGGTTGGCATTGGCTTGTCAGAGGCAGACCTATTTATTGCAGAACGTTTAGTCTGACTTAACATTTTAGGCACCATCACTTGCTGAATTTGCGCGGCTGTCCACGCTGCACAATCTGCTTGTTCATTACCAACGTCAACTGGGGTCTTACCGTTTGTATGGGCAGCGCATTTAATGACGGAAATCTGCGCGGGCATAAGGAGGGCCTGCAGTAGGTCATTAACTAAACCCTGGTGGGATATTTCCGTGCCGGCCGAGGTAAGGAATCCCCTATTCTTCCAGAGCTGTCCGAAGTCTTGAACTACACCGAAGGCGTATCGTGACTCAGTATAAATATTTACCCGACGATCTGAAGTGCGTACTCTGTTGGGTCTGAATGATCCACTGCCCTCCTTACCATAGGCCCCAGATCCTTGGCATGGTACTGGTCGTGGACCTGACATGTAATATGAGGGCCTACAGAAGCTGACTGTGGCCATAAATGTGGTGGTATTGTTACAAAATCGGCTGTACCTTCTTTTCCCGTGACTGTGGCTGTAATCTTGACTGGCCATTCGGTCCCAATTAATGGCCGGTATTTGTCCTCCAACTGCCTGTTCTGGCCGGTTCTGTCATAGGCCAGGGTAACGTGGTGCAATGATGTTCAATGTCTAACGTCCACTACTGGGGTGTGATAGAAATATAGCACTGTTGTCTCATCCTCCATGATTGAACCATTACCCCTTCGTCTCTGCACTCTAGCTGTAGCTGGAAGATACACAGTAAATCTTGGGCCACCAAGTTACAGTCCAATCCAGTAGTCACCACAAACTGATGATCTGTAGACTTATTCTCATAAGTGACTGTCACAGGTTCAGAAATAGGATACTCACACACCTGTCCTTGGCACCCCGACAAATGCTGGGTGTGGTCGGATAGTGGTAGTCGAAGTTCTGATTGCACTGAAGACATGGCTGCTCCAGTATCGATTATAAATGGGTAATGTTGATCTCCTATCTGCAGAGAGATGATAGTTTCCCTGTCCGATTGGAGAGTCCTTATGACTACATTAGCGAGTCAATCTTGTGTTGGGAAATGGTTTGCCTGGGAGAAGCCGGTGTACCTCATCTGTCCTCCCCTTGGTGGGTACCCCCTCCTTTGGGTCGGATAGTCTCCTTCTGCTGCCCGTCTTTTAAAGGGGCATTCCTGATGCCAGTGATCTGTACAGCCACAATTAAAACATGTATTGTTCCCTCTATATCTGCCCCGTCCTCTTTTCCCAGTAGACCAATGGCCCCTCAGAGTTGTAGAGCTGTTGGTGCCTACGGTGGGCCATAAAGAGGGGCTGAAGATCCATTTGGGTGGGTTTGATATCCTCCCCCATGTTGATCCACCCACCCAAGGTCACAATATTGGGGTTCCAGCTGGTAAGCCACTGTATCTGCCGCTGGTTGGGGTCTCAGATCATCCTTTTTCATTACATACTCAGTCTTAATCTTTGTAACTGAGCCTCCTTCCTGGTCTACACCCTCCTTCCAATAACGTCTGATTGCCCGGGCCATCTGGGAAGGGTCGTTCTCTGTCCAATTCATGTTATTACATTTCACGGCAATAGCCACGGAAGGTGGTAGGCAATGCATTAACATAGCACAATATTGAGGGGAATTCTGACCATTTTGGTACAGCAAGTCGCCTGACTGCCCACGGTAGATTTCATTAAAACGTTCCAGAAATTCCTCTGGCTCCTCAGTCTTTTTAGGTTTGAGGTCTAAGATAGCAGAGATGTTTATGGGCTTTTGAAATGTGGCATTCAACGCATTCAGGATTTGTGCCCGTCTATCATCGTCCAAGGCATGGGCTTGCTGAAGTGTGGCGTGGTTAGCATAATTGAAGTGGTTGAGATGACTGCGGTACTCTGCTGGGGTTAAAACCTGCTGGACTCGGGCCCAGAGGTCCCTTGAATCAGCTTGATAAACAGAGATGGTAGTTCTCAGATAGTCCACGAAAGCAGCAGGAGATTTCTTCCTGTCTGGGATTGCAGCCAGAGTAGCCATCATCTCACTGGGTCTCCATGGGAGATAAACGTCTATCGTGGGCTGGGCTGCTGCTGTTGCAGCATCAGGGTTGGGTATTTTCCTAATCGGCAACTGTCTCAGAGTCTCATTAGGGGGTGCTTTATCGGATTCCTCTGGCTCTTCAAAGACTTCGATGTCCTTCCCTTCCGATAGGGGTAGCTCCGACTCCTCAGAACTATTCCCGTCCTCTTTCTTTGTTCTCATACTTTTCTGTCCTACCATATCGGCCTTAAGGGATCTAGGTGGTATGCGTAATTGTTTCTGGATAGGATCAGGCCCCTCTCTCATTGTCCGAGATCGGGTCCTAGAGCTAACTGGGCTTGTGGAACAGAGCTCCCCTTCTCTAACAGACGGTGAAGGTGCAGAAAAAGGACTATCAACCGAAGGGACTGGAGAGGCTGGCATGATTTGAATCTGGGGAGCAGTGACTGGATATAAATTATGATACCCTGGTGGTTCTGGAATTAGTGCAGACAATGCTACTGGTGCAGTCGGGACTCTACCCGACAAGGTCCAATTCTCTAGGTCATCATCTGCCTCTGTCAATGCAAGGCCAGCTATTGAACTACGTAGCCAATTTTTTAAACTCGAGTCTGCCCCGCTAGGTGTCTCCCTCTCTTTACTTGCGTGTTTTTTTGAATGCACACTCCTTTTTCAAGATCTCCAGAGTTTTCTGGTTGCCTCCTTCACTAATTGGAATCCCCAATTTAAGGGCATTTTCTTGCCAACTTGATAACATGATCTTATCCCTCTCCTCTTGACAATATTGTCTCCATAATCCAATTAACTCTTTTGCTTTCATACTTTGGCTCTTTTTCCAGATTTCACCCTGAATTTTCTGAATGATGTCCAGATCTTCAGTGCCCCCTAGTGGCCATTCGTCACCCAATTTCTTCCTTAAAGTTGCTGACATTTTCCTAAAATCTGTCGCTTTATCTGGATAAATATCACATAATATTTGCAATGAACTGCTTGGATCACTCGTGTTATCCAAGCAATTCCCCATAATCTCGAACTAGTCCTCAAGACTGCGTTGTTCGCCACTACAGTCCAAGGATACAATTTTAGCTTAATCAACTATAGTTTCCAAAACACTCATGGAACTAAACCGTCTTTCCAACGTCCCATCAATTCCAAAACACACGTGGAATTAAACCGTCTTTCCGACGTCCCATCAATTCCACAACCAACTCAAAACTGAACTATCAATCTTATGATGTCCCGTCAGTTTTTTTTTTTAACCATCAGTCGCACCTACATCGACTGAATTTTAAATTTTCTAATCCCCAGACTGACCTTTGATTTCGTCGAGACGATCTTTCCGTACCAACCGCGAGTGACCAGACCATGAGAAGAGGGGAAAATCAATGTGGTCATTTTCCAGCTACACACATTGTGGGCCCATTTCCACTTTCCTTGTCCAACATCAGTCTAATTCTGATTTCGCAGCTGGCCGGTTGACCGTCTGGAGAAATCCCGGGTTTCGGCACCAAATGATAATATTGAATTCTTTACCCGTCAGTCTGGCCTCAATAAAACTCGAGATGGATTTGTAGGTATAGTATTATTTATTTTTAACTAACTTTCAAGGCTGACTCGCTCCACAGAGATTCAGAACACCCAAGCGGTCTCCTGGAGCTCCAGAACCGAGTGCTAACGGAGACAAAGAAATCTTTACAAATCTCATTCAAATGGCATCAAGTTTCACATACAAGATTCCCATAGGTCATCCTATACACCTCCTGACCTGGCCATATATCCTGATTGGCTCACTTCACATTCCTTAACCCTGGGCCTCTTGTTACCCAGCATCCTTTTCCCCATCCTTGCCATGCTTTCTGAATCCCTTTGTTTGTGAACTCACTACTATCAGACTGGCTCACATCTACATTATTGTAACTAATATTTGAACTAACTATTTTATATCACATTCGTTTGTTCAATTACTCATAACCTGCAGCTTCGCTGGGTAGACCACACCAAATTGAATGCTGCACTTGTGCAGCGCTGCCTTGGCCCTCCCGAAAACTCCCCGCCTCCTTGCCAGCTCCACCGTCAAGTCTTGAATATACGTGTACACTTGCCTTCCCACTCCTCCTCACGCTTCTGCTTCACCCACCTCATCACTTTCTCCTTCATCTGGAAATTATGGAAACAGACAATCGCCAACCTCGGTGGTTCATTCATCCTCGGTCTCGGCCGGAGGGACCGGTGGGTCCTGTCCAATTCGTACTGGGAGGGATCCTCTTCGCCCCCCATCAACTTTGCTAGCATTTCGGCAAAGTATTCTGCAGGCTTCTGTCCTTCCACCCCTTCCGGCACACCCACGATCCTTCGGTTCTGTCTTTGCGACCTGTAAGACCATAAAGAATAAGAGCAGAATTAGGCCACTCGGCCTATTGAGTCTGCTCTGCCATTCAATCATTAAAAAAAATATATATATATTTATTAAAATTTTTGTGACAACATAATTTCCCCCCCCCCCCCCCCCCCCCCCCCCCTGCCCGTAACAAAATAACACAAAATCGCATGGCAAAATGGTATATTTACATAGCTTTATACACTGGCTCTCACCTGCACGTGCCAGTTTCCCTCACCCTCCATGTTATCTCCCGCTCATCCATCCCCTCAAACAGTCTCTCGTCCCCACCCCCCAGGGTTGCTGCTGACCGGCCTTCCTCTAACGCTCCGCGAGGTAGTCTAGGAACGGTTGCCACCGCCTGTAGAACCCCTGCGCAAACCCTCTCGAGGCAAACTTAATCCTCTCCAACTTAATGAACCCGGCCGTGTCGTTTATCCAGGCCTCCAGGCTAGGGGGCTTCGCCTTCTTCCACAATAACAAGATCCTTCGCCGGGCTACTAGGGATGCAAAGGCCAGAATTCCGGCCTCTTTCGCCTCCTGCACTCCCGGCTCATCCACTACTCCGAATATTGCTAGCCCCCAGCTTGGCTTGACCCGGACTTTCACCACCTGAGATATTGCTCCCGCCACTCCTCTCCAGAACCCCTCCAGTGCCGGGCATGACCAAAACATGTGGACATGGTTCGCCGGACTCCCTGAACACCTTTCACATCTGTCCTCTACCCCAAAGAACCTACTCAACCTCGCCCCCGTCAAGTGCGCCCTGTGAACCACCTTAAATTGTATCAGGCTGAGCCTGGCACACGAGGAGTAGGAATTAACCCTACCTAGGGCATCAGCCCACAAACCTTCCTCGATCTCCTCCCCCAGTTCCTCCTCCCATTTACCCTTCAACTCTTCTGCTAGGGCTTCCCTCTCTTCTTTCATCTCTTGGTGTATTGCCGAAACCTTGCCCTCCCCGATCCCTGCACCCGAGATCACCCTGTCTTGAATTTCTTGTGCCGGGAGCAACGGGAATTCCCTGACCTGTCGCCTCACAAAAGCCCTCACCTGCATATATCTAAATGCATTTCCCGGGGATAACTCAAACTTCTCCTCCAGGGCCCCTAGGCTCGCAAATGTCCCGTCAATGAACAGGTCCCCCATTCTTCTAATCCCCGCCCGTTGCCAGCCCTGGAACCCCCCGTCCATCTTCCCTGGGACAAACCGGTGGTTACCCCTGATCGGGGACCACACCGAGGCTCCCACTGCACCCCTGTGCCGTCTCTACTGGCCCTAGATCCTTAACGTTGCCGCCACCACCGGGCTCGTGGTATACTTTGGCGAGAACGGCAGCGGTGCCGTCACCAACGCCCCCAAGCTCGTTCCTTTACAGGACGCCATCTCCATCCTCTTCCATGCCGTCCCCTCTCCCTCCATAACCCACTTGCGGATCATCGCCACATTTGCTGCCCAGTAGTAGCTCCCTAGGTTTGGCAGCGCCAACCCTCCTCGGTTCCTACTGCATTCCAGGAACCCTCTCCTTACCCTCGGGGTCTTATTCACCCACACAAATCCCATAATACTCCTACTTACTCTCTTAAAAAAGCCCTTGGTGATCACGATGGGAAGGCACAGAAACACAAACAAAAACCTCGGAAGGAACACCATTTTGACCGACTGCACTCTACCCGCCAACGAAAGCGGCAACATGTCCCATCTTTTGAAGTCCGCCTCCATTTGGTCCACCAACCTCGCCAGATTCAATTTGCGTAGGGCCCCCCAACTCCTAGCTATCTGGCTCCCCAGATACCGAAAACTCCCCGTCGCCCTCCTCAGCGGTAGGTCCCCTATCCCTCTTTCTTGGTCCCCTGCCTGTAATACAAAAATCTCACTCTTCCCTACATTGAGCTTATAGCCCGAGAACTCCCCAAACTCCCTCAGAGTCTGCATGACCTCAACCATCCCCTCCATTGGGTTCGCCACGTACAACAGCAGATCATCCGCGTATAGCGACACCCGATGCTCTTCTCCCCCGCGGACCACCCCCCTCCATTTATTAGACTCCCTCAGTGCTATGGCCAAGGGTTCAATCGCCAATGCAAACAACAGGGGGGACAGGGGGCACCCCTGCCTCGTTCCTCGGTACAGCCAAAAGTACTCCGACCTCCGCCGGCTCGTCACCACACTCTCCACCGGGGCACTGTAAAGGAGCTTAGCCCAGCTAATAAACCCTCCCCCGAACCCAAACCTACACAACACCTCCCAGAGGTACTCCCACTCTACTCGGTCAAAGGCCTTTTCCGCGTCCATAGCTGCCACTATCTCCGCCTCTCCCTCCTCCGACGTCATCATTATCACGTTTCAGAGCCGCCGCACGTTAGTGTTTAACTGCCATTTAATCATGGCTGATATTTTTCTCATCCCCATTCTCCTGGCTTTCCCCCATCATCTCTGATCCCCTTATTAATCAAGAACCTATTCTACCTCTGTCTTAAAGACATTCAGTGATTTGGCCTCCACAGCCTTCTATGGCAAAGAGTTCCACAGATTAACCACCCTCTGGCTGAAGCATTTCCTTCTCATCTCGGCTTTAAAGGATCGACCCTTTAGTCTGAGATTGTGCACTCTGGTTCTAGTTTTTCCTGCTAGTGGAAACATCCTCTAGTTCCTCTGTTCGCCAGGTCTTCTACCTTGACTCTCAGTTGATCTCCATCACTCCGCAGCTACTTATCCTTCGAGGTGACTGGTAACTGTGCCATGACAAGGCCTCCTCCATTCCTTTCATTTTCTCCCCCTGCTCCTGCACCGCCGTCGAAGTTCTCACCAACTCCTCTCTCACCAGTGCAAGGGTCTCACCCACCCATGCCTTAAGCAGGCCATCATCACTATCCGGTGCTTTTTGAAATGCTTCAAAAATAGTCATTCAAACTCTCCAGCCATCACGCACCATCATCTTCTCCACCGTAATGGCACGGCTCAACCAAACGGGCTCTCTCCTGCCATATTTCTTCTTCTGCACCCCTCACCATGTTCGGGGCTCACTGTCTTCTTCCCTGGATTCTTCTTTCCGGTTTTTGACATTCTATAAATGCCCCAAACCTTCCCACAGCTCCTTACGGACAAATGTTCCCCCAAAACTGGGCTTAAAGGACCAAGAAAGAGTGCTCCGGCAGGAGCCACTAAACATGCCACTTCTGCCTACATGCCACAACCGGAAGTCACCTTTTATATACTACTACATGTTTCTTTTATCTATTTCTGTAGTAATAGTTTTCTGTAATAAAAGTTTTCACCCCTGTAGTCAGTACAATTGCGCCATATGAATAAGACCAAAATGAGCTGACAGCTCACTTTAACCATCAAGGGGATCTCTTCCATTCGCTAGCTCAATCGTAACTAGAAATTTCCAGTATTTTTTTTTTTAAAAGCCTGAATTAACCTTTTTACTTAAATAATTGTTCCCAAAGTGGATCCCATTTGATACTGAAGTAATTTATTTTAGTATTCATGCCTCTCGGACAGGCAGTTGTGGATTCAAGTCCCAGTGCAGAGATGTGTGTTAATAATGTAGGGGTGCTGACACTTGTGTAGTGTTGTCCAACCATTCTGCATGAGTGATCACATTTCAGATTTTTTTCTCATTCAATGGGGAGACCTGCTGAAGATGAGCAAATTTTGGAAAGATAAAGTTTGGCATATTAAACATGAATTTAAAAAAAATCAATGGCAAAGCATAAATTTATAAGAATGACTATTAAAAGTGCCAAGCAGCAGAGCTAACCAATTTTTTTTTGCCTTTTCACTTAAAACAGTAGTTCCAGAGAAACCCAAGGCCCCAAGTGCTGAGTTCCTGCCACCCTGAGAGTTGGTGTAGAGCATATCCCAGGTGACTCAGGCCCGTTATCATTTTAAACTCAATTGAACGTTGATGGTAGCAGGTGGGACCTCTGTCCGTCCTGGCATGGATTTAATGGCTGACAGTTAATCTGATTGGTTTATCGTCAAGTCAGGGAAACTAATCCTGGTTTAAGTGTAGGAGAGCAAGCCAGGAGGAGCACCAGACACACCTAAATATGAAATTCTAACCTAATAAAACTAGAACACCGGACTCCATGAATGCAAAACAGAGCTGAGCAATTCCACACCCAGTGGATCAAATCAAAGCTTTGCAGTCCTGTCCCATTCAGTCCTGAATGATAGTCGGCAGGAAGAGGAGGCTCGACAAACATTCCCAACCACAGTGATGAGGATCCCAGCATGCAAGTGCAAAACACAAGACCAAAACATTTGCACATCTTTAACCAGTAGTGCCACGTGGATGATCCATCTCTGCCTCCTGAGTTCCCCAGCATTACAGATGCCAAACCTCAGCCATTCGATTTGTGACATTAAGAGCTGACGACTGTGATTCCGGCAAAGGCTATAATCCTGATACCATCCCAGCTTCAGTGCTGAAGACTTGTGCTCCAGAGCTAGTTACGCCCCTAGCCAAGTTGTTGGGCTTCTACCCAACAAGGAGGCAAATTGCCCAGAAATGTCTTGTCCACAAAAAGTGTAACCAGCATTGTAATATTGGAAACAGAGAAGCCAACTTGAGCGCAGCAAGGTTCCACAAACACAAATGAGATAGATGAGCAGATGATCTGTTTTCATTGGAATTAGTTGGATGGTCTCAGCACCAGGAGGAGCACCCCTACTGTCATTCGAAATAGTGAGATTTGATGTTCACCTGAGGGGGCAGACATCAGAATTATGCATCCCTGAGAGAGTAGCACAGAAGCCAGACCTACCCACTCAGCAGAAGGGGATCCTGTTCAGAGGAGGAAGGGATTAGAAAATAATAAGTCATTCTTTGTGGCAACTTATATTGTCAGCGGACTGGTGCTTTTACGATGGAGAAGCCTATATCTTCTGTCTCTGGGAGTATTATCCCTTGTATCTAAATATAGGTTGGTATCCTTGAAATTTTAGTTTTTACTGCTGCTTTCAAAATAATGTCAGCACGTCAAATATTTGAATGGTGAAAAAATGTTCCTTGCGTTTATCAGTTAAAAGTACATTCCATTTGGATTACTGTTTACAGATTCTTCATAGTTTTAAACCCAAGTCACTTCAAAAGGACAAGTGCTGGATAAATGCTAAGCTTCAGATGCTCAGGTTGGAATGTTGCAATTACAAAACGTTGGGTTTGAAATTACCACAGATGGCTTTAAATGAAAGAGGCGTTGTGTTATGGAAACAGTTGTTTTTCACTTGTCACTGCTGTGTCCTTCTCCCATACTCTATACAGGAACAGGCATCTAGGGAGCTGTGGTGGAGTTCTGGGATTCATATTAACCCAAAATAGTTTTAGTAATAGGAGTCTAACACACTCCGGTTTTTTCCTTTTCCCAGGAAAACCTTTTTTTACTGGAATGTTAAATTGTGTTTATTTATAGACATGGTAAACATGGTCTTATTTTCTATATCTCTACATAGTTTCCTACATTACATCAGTCACAACACTCCAAGAGTAATTAAATCAGCTGTGATGCACTTTGCCCCCCCCCCCCCCCCCCAGCTCGCATCTCGCCCCTCGCTTGCTGCTTTGCCCATCCTCCCCAATTTTACAATTTTACATTACAAAGTTACATAACCCCAGAAAAGATCTCCGCTCTTCAATATTGGTGGGTTGTTTGGCAATTCAAATTGCCTCTGTTCCCTCTTGAGTTAGTTCTCTTTGCCCTTTGAAATTTTCTGACCTAAATAGATTACTTCATTTTGAGCAATTTGTGCTTTGGCCATATTGGCTTTACCACCCCTTTGACTGAGATGATCCAACAAAACACGTAAATCCTTCTCGTGATCGATCTTCTTCCTTAATGGTGGCTGACAAAATGTTATCTACATATTGGATAATTGTAGAGGGCAACTCGGGTAATTCCCTCAAATTATTTTGTAAAGCCGTATGGAATACAATAGGACTGTTGCGAAAACCCTGTGGTAATCTTGTCCAGGTGTACTGTTGCTGTTGAATAGTAAATGCAAACCAAGTTTGCACATCCTGTGCTATTGGTACTGACCAAAAGCCATTAGCCAAATTGATAACTGAAAACCATTCAAGTTCTGGCGTTAAAGCATTGAAAATAGCTGAAGGGTTGGCCACCAGAGGGGCTTACTTATCAATACACTGATTTGCTTTTCGGTAGTCAATAGTCAGACGCCATGTACCATTTGGATTTTTACATGCCAAACCGGACTGTTTGATGAACTGTGTGTTTTAACCAACACCCCTCTTCCAGTTGTTCTACTATGGATAAAATCGCTTCAATTGAGGACGGTTTAATGGTATTGTTTGGTACACGGTGGAGCAATACCAGTTACCAGTGAATGATGTTGGTTCCATATGTAATAGGCCACAATGATTCTTATCTTTAGCCCAAATTGGGTGTTCGTAAAGCTGATCTTTCCTGAGTGTTCTAATTGCCCATGTTACTTTCCCATTTTAAAAGCATAGGGAAGAATTCAATTGGGATAAGATATCCAAACCCAGAATAGCCTGATCACTTGACCTATCCAGACTGGAGAAATTAATTAATGCAGATCGAATTCTATTGACATAGGTTGAGTTCTTTTAATAGTCAGTAGATCTCCCCCAATACCATGAGCCACAGTTTATTTATAATCTAGAGGAATATTTCTCCAAATTGCAGAGGAAAACATGTTAACTCTGCACCTGTATCAAAAAGACAATCTACTTCCACACCGCCCACCCTCATTAATACCGACAATCCATTTCTTCTATTTTCAATTAAGATGTGAAGAGAGGCAGGGATGGAAGGACTGAGGGTGGGCTTTCCTAGTTTTTTGACATTTCCAACAGTGCAGCTCTACGTTGTGGTGATAATTTCTTAAATTCATCCAATGTAGCTGATTCTTCCTCTGGCTTGGAGGTTGGATATTGTGGGTAAAACATAGGCATGGAATTGGGAATGAGAGCAGGATTTGGAGGCATGTATGGACCTGGGTAATACATTCCCCCGGGTGGTATCATGTATGGAGGGGCCGTTTGAGGCCCATAAATAACATTCTGTCCCTGTAATCTAGCTTGACATGACCTAGCCCATTGTCCTTCCTTTTCACAAAAATGACATTTTCCTATTATAAACCTTGACTCTTGTAGAGCATTCAAATTAGACAAAGCATTTTTTATTGATTGAACTGATACTCCTTTAGGTTATGGCTCTGGAAAACACATCTTCGTATCCAAATCCCGATTGATTTGAGCACATCGATTTATTAACATTGCGGCTACTTGATCCCATTCAGGAAGCACCAATTTCAATGCATTAGATACATCTGTTTTTAAACCAGCAATAAATGCTGGTTCAATGTGCTGTTATTCCAAGACTCCATCTGGTATTACGTTCCTGAATGCTCTACCCACACTTTCCTAAATCTTTCTTCATATTCTGATACTTCTTCTGACTTCATTTGCAGACAAGCAGTAATCTTTGTCCAGTCAATTTTTGGTGGGTTATATCTTAAGAGCCATTGTTTACCTACGAGCTGTCCATTGCTGCTCTTATAGAATTCATAGAATTTACAGTGCAGAAGGAGGCCATTCAGCCCATCAAGTCTGCACCGGCTCTTGGAAAGAGCACCCCACTTAAGCCCACACCTCCACCCTATCCCCGTAACCCAGTAACCCCACCTAATCTAAGGGCAATTTAGTATGGTCAATCCACCTAACCCTGCACATCTTTGGACGGTGGGAGGAAACCAGAGCACCCGAAGGAAACCCACGCAGACACAGGGAGAACGTGCAGACTCCGCACAGTGACCCAAGCCGGGAATCAAACCTGGGACCCTGGAGCTGTGCAGCAACTGTGCTAACCACTATGCAACGGTGTTGCCCCACGAGCTCCTTTAACTTCTCTAAGAGAGCTGTTCACATTCTCATTTAGGGGTTATTACCGACAAAACTTGAATTCCATTGGGGTGGAGGTTGTAAATCTGTCACAATCTTTCGAGCCTGTCCCAAGTCCCAATACCTCCTTTATTTGGATTAGATAATTCTTTAGACCACCTGTCAATTCTATCTGGATCAGCTGGTTTATGAACCAACCGTTGGGCATATTGGGTTCCAGTAATCCTTTTACCCCCATCCAAAGAGATTGTTTCTACTAATTTGGACTTGTACCACTTTGATTTTAGAGGGGCCAGTTGTATAGCTTTTGCTCCTTTGGACTTTGTTTTTGTTTTTTTCCCAAGTTTTTAAAATTTATAATTTCTACTTTAGAATTGCTATTAGATCCCAACAATTCTGAAGTTTCCGACTCAAGTTACCAATTCAGGGTCTAGGTCCCCTTTAGAATTGTTTCTTTTTAAACTATTTTGATCCAGTCGCTTTTGTTTTAAGAAGAGGTGAAATGTTTAAAAAAGGATTTGTAGATGTACCTAATTTTTTTTTCTTTGAGACTGTATGTCTTGCGTTGGGGGTGGCCCCGGTTACCTCACTGGCTAGTCGCCGATGTGGCTTCTGTAGTCGAATTTGCTGTACTATGGACGGGCTTCTGTTGTATGGGTATCGGCGACCCAGGTTAGATATTCTACTGGTGCTCTATTTCTTAAGTCCCGAGCCTGATTCAGAAGGTCTGCTATATCCAGTTTAATTTTGGCATTTTCCGCTATTAACTCATTTTTGTCAAATCATAACCCATTTTCTCTAAGTTCCGCCCGTTTATTTCACATCTGAATCTTGCAATTTTCTTCTAAGTTTTCTAATTGCTCAAATCTGGGTTTCTCCCTCTTTAATTCTTCACAGACTGCTCATACCTGTTCCTTCTGTTTCTTAATCTCAGTCATAATTCGTACTCTCTATATTCTCATTTCTCCTTTGGATCTGATTTATTACAATCAGGCACCACTTGATTCGATCTGTTTTTTTTCTTTTTACTTGTTTGTTCCCAAACCTACCTTTAAATCATTAGTGGACCATTGTCCTTTAGAAGCATCATGCATTAAAAAGTTTTGTTCAATGTCAGTACCGGCCTTCGCCAGATCGAGTTGCTGTTCTAGATAACTTTTCGCTGACTGAAATACTTCCTCTTTAGAAATCTCCTTAGGATCCTGATCACCACCAGAGGTTGCTGACGACATCTCAACTGCCATTTTCAACTTCACAAACCATGTTTTTAACCCTGGGCCTGCAAGTCGCAGATTACTTCATCTAGCCGAGAAGATCACAATATATATATATATATATATATATATTAGCTAACGCCGTAGAGAACATGTACACCATCTGAAACACGAGCCAATTTCACTCCGGACACAGTCAATTCGTAAAGAGAGCATAGGGAATCACCCGATTCTACATGGACGCAGATCTGTAGGTCTCCTACCTCCTTTCTGCCGATCTGCTACCCTGTCGCTGCCACTTCAGTAAGATGTTCGGTATCTTCCCCTTCGCTCTCCTGGATTCTGGCTTGCCAATTGTAGGATCACTTATTTATCTCCCAAAAATAAGGTACTCCGTCTGGTTGATTGGAGGTATCTAAAACACACTTTTATTGCTAAAAATTCACTTAATACACTTGCATAAAAACTGAATCAAAACTTAGATCAAAATAATACATAAACTTGTCAAGATACAGCAAAAAATCATTAAAACATAAACATAAGAAAAAGGTAAAGAAAATGCTTCAAAAATAAAAGTAATCTCAATAGATACTTCCAAGAATTCCAGAAGGCTTGAATTCTTCAGAAAAATTTATCATCGATCATATTCTTAAGGAAATCCCTATCTATAGTTTAGTCCCTTATTCATTTTTCATTAGTTTTTGCTCTCAGCTGAGACCCCCGATTCATTCAGAAAGGTATCAATCACTCAATAGGTGATTAGTTAATTAGACATTAATCACTTAAGGTTAATTAATTTTTCCCTGACACAGTACAGTTTCCCATGAGCTTTCACACAGTTTAAAGCGTTTATTTCATGACCAGTCTCTAGCCGCACTATGTTACAGGATTGTTGCAATTTGCTAAATGTATCTTCATATTGTTTGTTTAGGTAGGGCTTGTATGGTACATCCTTCGAAACATTGTTAGTATCTGCAGACAGGACCTTAAGGGTTCAATAGGTCATTCATTTTTTATAACGTTGATTATAATTTTAGTAGTATTTTTAAGAATCATTTTGTTTCCCAGTATCTGTTTAGTTGATTTCTTAAAGGGCCCGAAACAATTAGTTGATCCACGAGCACTTTGTCTTTGTAAGTCTTTGTCTCACTTCCCCAACAAGAGGAGTAATGGGCAGATTTAAACAAATTGTATCATTTAGCCTCTTATTCACAATTCATTCTTATTGGCTATCATGCACATTAGACAGCCAATTTTTTTCTTCATATATCAGGGTGACTAAGACATTTAAAAAAAAATCCTGATATGTTCCTAGAATGGAATAGTTCAATTATTTGGCAAATGGAAGATTAAAAGTCTGCATCCAAACCAGGCAATGAGCGATTTTGTATTCCGAATTGCCTGCCATCGTTAGAAAAATGGAACCTATGTACTGATCATCTATGAGATGTACGAAACCTCCAGCTGGCCTGTTTAGAATCTCCCAAGGCCTGACTGAAAGAGCAGGCTGCTGTCCGAAAAATGTCAATATAAACTTCATCTTCCTCATGAATTTGACCAACTTCTTTTTAGCGTTGTCATGATAATGGAGATACTTTATTGTCAGATATTACTTTTTAATAAGCCATGGAGTTTTTCTGCAAATATTTAGTTTCATTACTTATTGCAAAGCCACTAAAAAATGCCCAATTTTATTTGGCCTCATGCTGTTAAGCACCCAGTATGTCAGAACCACCACAATAATCGAACATTGAATTATTTCTGTTGTGATCCACTGTCTTGTTATTGCTGCCTCCAATCCTGGATATTTCGTAAAGAAAGCATAGGGAATCACCCGATTCTACATGGACGCAGATCTGTAGGTCTCTTACCTCCTTTCTGCCGATCTGCTACCCTGTCGCTGCCACTTCGGTAAGATGTTCGGTATCTTCCCCTTCGCTCTCCTGGATTCTGGCTCGCCAATTGTAGGATCACTTATTTATCTCCCAAAAATAAGGTACTCCGTCTGGTTGATTGGAGGTATCCAAAACACACTTTTATTGCTAAAAATTCACTTAATACACTTGCATAAAAACTGAATCAAAACTTAGATCAAAATAATACATAAACTTGTCAAGATACAGCAAAAAATTTGGACTGGTTGTCTACAAGTCAACTTTTTCCCATTACAGGCCGATGTCTTGTAACTTTATTCTGTTTGATATTGTCGTCACCTCATTCTCTATGACCATGACATGTCTTGCCTAATTCCTGATTAACTAATTTTTCTTTGTGACTATTTGCATGCAAGTTTTGGCTTCTATTCCTAATTCGAGCCCATTGCTTCTATTCCTTTTTTTCCCTCTTGGTCTGTTCTCTCCTCTTCCTGTCACTTAGTTGTGCCACCATTATTTCATGCCCCACTTTCTCTCTGAGATGCTGAACACCCTCCTCCATTCTCAACTCCAATTTATCACGCCTGGCTTCTTACTTTACTATCATTGAGCTGTTGTGTAAACCCTTGGACGACCTCTGTATTTGTCCCTCTTGGCATTCTCCATTGTGTCCGTTGAGGCATCTGTTGCGGTCTCCTTACGGGCAGAACCTCAAGCTGTTCCATCTACCGCTTTGCGTATTGCTGCTGTGATTTTCTCTTGCCAACCTCTTTTTTTTTTTTCTCCATTTAGCTGACTAACCACTGTCCCCTCCCCATTCTGTGTTCCCCTTTTTAAAAGGTCCATATCCTTGCAAACGAGGCCTTGCCATTGACTTTGGTGTTGACAATTATATTGATGATCCTGGCTTTGGTTGAAACTTGGCTTTTGGGGTGATGGCACAGAAATCTTCTCAGAACTATTGAATTCAATACTGCATTATTAGTGTAGACTGCTCATCCAACATGTATATTGTTTCCTCTCCTCGGGCACTGTTCCCCTGCCTTTCAAAACTGCCGTCATCACTTGCTTCCTCCAAAACACCCTTTGTTTGGCCCCTCTCTTACAAGCTGTCAATATCTCCACTATCGCATCACTCTCCAAAATTCTTTAGCTCATTGTTGCATCCCAAATCTCTAACTCTGACTGTGGTTCAACTTCTGTCCGTGTTGACCTCTAAGCAGCTTTGAACATATTGGAGCCACACCTGGGTAGTATCCCAACATGTGACACGAGGCTGGGGTTCCAATCCCTGACATGGAGATCCTCATTTAATCCTCCTGTGGCCAAGTGGTTTAGGTCTCTGAACTGGTAAACCACAAACCTAGAGCCATGCTCTGGGGTTTCAGGCTTGAGTCCCATCACTGGAGATGGTAAAAGCCATCCTGTGCCAGGCATAGGTAAGCTGAAAATCTTTTCCCTTTAAGGGGCTGCCTCTCTTACTTTGTCCCTCAGTTCTTTTAATTTAGTTTATCTTGTTTTCACACAAAATAGTTGGAGCCGCACCTTTGTTCTCCAAAGTCCATCCCTCCGAGAGATCCAAAATGAATAATCCACAGTTGCAATGTTGTCATTCGGCATTTATCGAGCAGCCGCTTGTGGCGGATACAGCAGGCCTTGCTTTTCAGAGCTTATTCACAATGTGTGCGCCTATTTACGGTGTTACTTTTGTTTGTTCAGTCCAGCAGCTGTTGGGTCTATGCTTTCCCCACCCTGACTGCTGGACAAGTTCATAAAAAGGCACAGGCTGTGTAAACAAACTATTACTCTTTTCACCCAGAGTCAAGCCTTTCCTTGTTCTTCTATGAATGCATTATTTTCTGATGTAAAAAGGCTCTGCAGTAAGTTAATTCCAAGTCACTTAGAACTATCTTTAAATTCAGATTTTTTTTGAAGAGGAAAAACTCTGTTCTGGCAGTTTAATTAACAGGAGTAGATTGTATCGATGAGGTAAATGCATCAACTTTTAAATAATTGAGATGGAAGACTGGCAGATTTCTGAATCTGGGGGTTCTGAGATGACTTTGCTGAGTGGTCTTTTTTGTGGTCAGTTGCTTCCCGTGTTAGTTTATTCTGTGTGCAGCGTAGGTGTTTATTTTGGTTTGAAAAAGGTTTATAGAAGAGGTAGTAGAAGCAGATTCAGTAGTATCTTTCAAAAAGGAATTTGATAAATACTTAGCATGGAATGGTACAACACAGAAGGAGGCCATTCAACCCATTGTGCCTCTGCTAGCTGTTTGATGGAGTTATCCAATTAACTACTCTCCCTTACCGCTCTTCCTTGCTCTTTCCCCCCCCCCTATAGCTATGTAAATGTTTTCCTTTCAAGTATTTATCCAGTTCCCTTTTGAATGTTGCTGTTGAATCATTGAAACAAACTTTCAAGCAGTGCATTTTCCAGATCAGAACTTCCTGTGACCAAAGGCTTTACACCTATTCTGGTACTTTCGCCAATCGTGTTAAATTTGTACCCTCTGATTATTGCCAAGCCATTCATAATTTTGAACATCACTATCACATCTCCTTCAATCTGTTCATGGCCTGTGTTGTTGGCAAAGATACGCTCAGGTGGAACATGTTGCTCAGGAGGCATTGTTAAACTCAAACCAAGCATTACACAGACCTGGCAAGTGACTAGATTCAGAAGGACCTGATTAATAATAATATTTATTGTCACAAGCAGGCTTACATTAACACTGCAATGAAGTTAATGTGAAAAGCCCCTCGTCGCCATATTCCGAATGTCCAAAATACCTAACCGCTCGTCTTTTGGGAATTGTGGGAGGAAACCGGAGCACACGGAGGAAACCCACGCACACACAGGGAGAATGTGCAGACTCCACACAGACAGTGAGCCAAGCCGGGAATCGAACCTGGGACCCTGGTGCTGTGAAACAACAGTGCTAACCACTGTGCTACCGTGCCACCTTTGAACATGGAAGGAGAAATACTTGTTCTGCCTGTGAGAAAAGATTTCTGAATTTTCTCAATGGCAAACAACCAAATGTCTCCAGTCTCTATTATATAATTGATGCCCCTCATGCTTGGCACCCATTCCAGTACATCTTTGTCTATCTTTGACTGAGGGCTTCAATTGAACTTGGCGATTTTTTTTTTTGTCAAAGTTATTAAGCGTTATGGAACTAAGGCCGAAGTTATAGATCAGTTGTGATTTTACTTTACTGGTGGGACAGGCTTGAGAGGCTAAATAGTCTGTTCCTGTTAATGTCTTCCAGGGAAACTATAATTTGCCTCAGTGCCCAGCCCAAAGTTCAAAAGTAGATTATTGTCTGGAGTTGTGGGAACTATGTTGGAACCGCACAATTATGGTGAACCCTGATTTGCTGCAATGTTAACACTTGAAAAGCACTTCCTTGGTTGTAAAAACACTTTGGTGCATCCCAAGGTTGTGAAAGGTGTATAAATTTCAGTTGAGATTGCAACAAAAGTTTGGTTTGAGACATGCTCATGTCTCTTTTATCTTTGTCTTGTTTCCTCCTTTCTTTTCTTGACCACAGTTTTCCATGCATCAGTTGCCTTTTTCTACCTCTCCCAAGTGGCCATTCTTTACACATGATTTCAGTGAGTGGTGTTGTATTAGTCAACTTTGGGGAAGACAACACAGCCAAGCTTGATTTAGTGACTTAAGTCTGTAAATCTTCGATCAGGACTGAAATTGAGCCTTCCTTCTAAGCTTTTACTCTCCTGTGTTCAGCCTGGAAGAAGGACGTTCCAGACTCGGCTGGTAATTGCAGTTTTAATTCCTCTATGCAAAACCACATGCTGCTGAGACTGGTACTCGTGAGCTGCTTGTAAAGACGTGTTCTCGGCAATGGCTTTCAGGGTGGTCAGCCACCGCCCTACTGGAATTTGCTAACCCTGCCTCCAAAATTTCTAACCCTTCTTCTGAGAAGGAAGTGTGACTGTGACACAATTTCAAAAGAGGTGCAGGAGCAGCAGGACCTGAGTGTCCACATACGCAAATATTTGAAGGTGGTATGGCAAGGCGAGCATGCATGCCTTTTAAAAAAAAAAAAAAATGCAGGATTCTTGGCTTTATAAACAGAGGCCCAGAATGCTAAAGCAAAGAAAGTTATGCCAAGCAATTAGTTAGTCATTAGCGAGGCAATTCTGAGCACCTCAGTTTCAGAAGGATGCCAAGACGTTAGAGGGGGTGTAGGGGAGATTCAGCAGAGTGAATCCAAGCATTGCCTTCTTCCAGACCCTTCCATCAGGCAGAAGGTATAGAAGTCTGAAGACCCGCACATCCAGACATAGGAACAGCTTCTTCCCCAGAACTACAAGACTCCTCAATGAGTCCCCTCAGACTGACCTGTTCCTTGTAAGAACACTATTCACAATGCCCTATGCTGCTCTTGCCCATGTATTTGCTTTGTTTGGCCCCTTGTTCTGCACTGTAACCAATCACTGTTTGTCTATGTACCATTTGGCAATGTTCTCTGTTGATTATTCTTTTTGATGTGGAGATGCCGGCGTTGGACTGGGGTGAGCACAGTACAAAGTCTTACAACACCAGGTTAAAGTCCAACAGGTTTGTTTCGCTGTCACTAGCTTTCGGAGCGCTGCTTCTTCCTCGGGTGAATGAAGAGGTCTGTTCCAGAAACACACACATAGACAAATTCAAAGATGCCAAACAATGCTAGGAATGCGAGCATTAGCAGGTGATTAAATCTTTACAGATCCAGAGATGGGGTAACCCCAGGTTAAAGAGGTGTGAATTGTCTCAAGCCAGGACAGTTGGTAGGATTTCGCAGGCCAGATGGTGGGGGATGAATGTAATGTGACATGAATCCCAGGTCCCGGTTGAGGCCGCACTCATGTGTGCGGAACCTGGCTATAAGTTTCTGCTCGGCGATTCTGCGTTGTCGCGGGTCCTGAAGGCCGCCTTGGAGAACGCTTACCTGGAGATCAGAGGCTGAATGCCCTTGACTGCTGAAGTGTTCCCCGACTGGAAGGGAACATTCCTGCCTGGTGATTGTTGCGCGATGTCCGTTCATTCGTTGTCGCAGTGTCTGCATGGTCTCGCCAATGTACCACGCTTCGGGACATCCTTTCCTGCAGCGTATGAGGTAGACAACGTTGGCCGAGTCGCATGAGTATGTACCGCATACCTGGTGGGTGGTGTTCTCACGTGTAATAGTGGTATCCATGTCGATGATCTGGCACGTCTTGCAGAGATTGCCATGACAGGGTTGTGTGGTGTCGTGGTCACTGTTCTGAAGACTGGGTAGTTTGCTGCACACAATGGTTCGTTTGAGGTTGCGCGGTTGTTTGAAGGCAAGTAGTGGGGGTGTGGGGATGACCTTGGCAAGATGTTCATCGTCATCAATGACGTGTTGAAGGCTGTGAAGAAGATGACGTAGTTTCTCCGCTCCGGGGAAGTACTGGACGACGAAGGGTATTCTGTCGGTTGTGTCCCATGTTTGTCTTCTGAGGAGGTCGGTCCGGTTTTTCGCTGTGGCGCGTTGGAACTGTCGATCGATGAGTCGAGTGCCATATCCCGTTCGTACGAGGGCATCTTTCAACGTCTGTAGATGTCTGTTACGCTCCTCCTCGTCTGAGCAGATCCTGTGTATACGGAGCGCTTGTCCATAGGGGATGGCTTCTTTAATGTGTTTAGGGTGGAAGCTGGAGAAGTGGAGCATCATGAGGTTGTCCGTGGGTTTGCGGTAAAGCGAAGTGCTGAGGTGACCGTCCTTGATGGAAACGAGTGTGTCCAAGAATGCAACTGATTTTGGAGAGTAGTCCATGGTGAGTCTGATGGTTGGATGGAACTTATTAATGTCATCGTGTAGTCGTTTCAGTGATTCTTCGCCGTGGGTCCAAAGGAAAAAAATGTCATCGATGTATCTGGTGTATAACATCGGTTGAAGGTCCTGTGCGGTGAGTAGGTCCTGTTCAAACTTGTGCATGAGGATGTTGGCGTATTGGGGTGCGAATTTGGTCCCCATGGCTGTTCCGTGCGTCTGGATGAAGAACTTGTTGTCGAAGGTGAAGACGTTGTGATCCAGAATGAAGCGGATGAGTTGCAGAATTGCGTCTGGAGATTGGCAGTTGTCGGTGTTGAGTACTGAGGTTGTTGCAGCAATGCCGTCGACATGGGGGATGCTGGTGTAGAGTGCCGAGACGTCCATTGTGACGAGGAATGTTCCTGGTTCAACTGGTCCATGGGTGCTGAGTTTCTGTAGGAAGTCCGTCGTGTCGCGACAGAAGCTGGGTGTACCTTGTACGATGGGTTTCAAGATGCCCTCGATGTAGCCAGAGAGGTTCTCACACAGGGTCCCATTGCCTGAAACGATAGGGCGGCCTGGTGTGTTGGCCTTATGTATTTTTGGGAGGCAGTAGAGATCTCCAATGCGGGGAGTACGTGGGATGAGAGCACGTAGGGTGCTCTGAAGATCTGGATCCAAGGTCTTGATCAGTCTGTTAAGTTGGCGGATGTGTTCCTTGGTCGGATCTGCGGGTAACTGTCTGTAGTGTTCTTGGTTGTTCAGTTGTCGGTATACTTCTTTGCAGTAATCCGTTCTGTTCAGTACGACAGTGGCCCCCCCTTTGTCTGCTGGTTTGATGACGATGCTGTGGTTGGTCTTGAGAGCGCGGGTGGCATTGCGTTGTGCTTGGGTGACGTTCGGGGCTGTCTTGTGAATGCGACTGATGAATCTGGCATTGACGCGACTCCTGACGGCTTGAGCATACATGTCGAGTCTAAGGCATGTCGAGTCTAAGACATAAGGCCAACACACCAGGCCGCCCTATCGTTTCAGGCAATGGGACCCTGTGTGAGAACCTCTCTGGCTACATCGAGGGCATCTTGAAACCCATCGTACAAGGTACACCCAGCTTCTGTCGCGACACGACGGACTTCCTACAGAAACTCAGCACCCATGGACCAGTTGAACCAGGAACATTCCTCGTCACAATGGACGTCTCGGCACTCTACACCAGCATCCCCCATGACGACGGCATTGCTGCAACAACCTCAGTACTCAACACCGACAACTGCCAATCTCCAGACGCAATTCTGCAACTCATCCGCTTCATTCTGGATCACAACGTCTTCACCTTCGACAACAAGTTCTTCATCCAGACGCACGGAACAGCCATGGGGACCAAATTCGCACCCCAATACGCCAACATCTTAATGCACAAGTTTGAACAGGACCTACTCAACGCACAGGACCTTCAACCGCTGTTATACACCAGATACATCGATGACATTTTTTTCCTTTGGACCCACGGCGAAGAATCACTGAAACGACTACACGATGACATTAATAAGTTCCATCCAACCATCAGACTCACCATGGACTACTCTCCAAAATCAGTTGCATTCTTGGACACACTCATTTCCATCAAGGACGGTCACCTCAGCACTTCGCTTTACCGCAAACCCACGGATAACCTCATGATGCTCCACTTCTCCAGCTTCCACCCTAAACACGTTAAAGAAGCCATCCCCTATGGACAAGCGCTCCGTATACACAGGATTTGCTCAGACGAGGAGGAGCGTAACAGACATCTACAGACGTTGAAAGATGCCCTCGTACGAACGGGATATGGCACTCGACTCATCGATCGACAGTTCCAACGCGCCATAGCGAAAAACCGGACCGACCTCCTCAGAAGACAAACATGGGACACAACCGACAGAATACCCTTCGTCGTCCAGTACTTCCCCGGAGCGGGGAAACTACGTCATCTTCTTCACAGCCTTCAACACGTCATTGATGACGATGAACATCTTGCCAAGGTCATCCCCACACCCCCACTACTTGCCTTCAAACAACCGCGCAACCTCAAACGAACCATTGTGTGCAGCAAACTACCCAGTCTTCAGAACAGTGACCACGACACCACACAACCCTGCCATGGCAATCTCTGCAAGACGTGCCAGATCATCGACATGGATACCACTATTACACGTGAGAACACCACCCACCAGGTACGCGGTACATACTCGTGCGACTCGGCCAACGTTGTCTACCTCATACGCTGCAAGAAAGGATGTCCCGAAGCGTGGTACATTGGCGAGACCATGCAGACACTGCGACAACGAATGAACGGACGTCGCGCAACAATCACCAGGCAGGAATGTTCCCTTCCAGTCGGGGAACACTTCAGCAGTCAAGGGCATTCAGCCTCTGATCTCCGGGTAAGCGTTCTCCAAGGCGGCCTTCAGGACCCGCGACAACGCAGAATCGCCGAGCAGAAACTTATAGCCAAGTTCCGCACACATGAGTGCGGCCTCAACCGGGACCTGGGATTCATGTCACATTACATTCATCCCCCACCATCTGGCCTGCGAAATCCTACCAACTGTCCTGGCTTGAGACAATTCACACCTCTTTAACCTGGGGTTACCCCATCTCTGGATCTGTAAAGATTTAATCACCTGCTAATGCTCGCATTCCTAGCATTGTTTGGCATCTTTGAATTTGTCTATATATGTGTTTCTGGAACAGACCTCTTCATTCACCTGAGGAAGGAGCAGCGCTCCGAAAGCTAGTGACATCGAAACAAACCTGTTGGACTTTAACCTGGTGTTGTAAGACTTCGTACATTATTCTTTTTGTCACTATCTACATACTGTGTACGTTCCCTCAGCCGTAGAAAAATACTTTTCACTGTACTTCGGTACATGTGACGATAAATCAAATCAAATTATGCCAGAATGTTGGGTACTCTACTACATGGAGAGACTAAAAAAAGCTGGGATGTTCTCCTAAGAACTGAGAAAGTTCATGGAAGGTTTAATCGGTGTTTACAATGGTGGCAGCCTTGAGAGAGTAAATAAGGAGAATCTGTTTCTGTTGGCAGGAGGATTGGTAAACAGGGGCACAAATTTAAGATAATTGGCAAAAGAACCAGATAGGAGGTGAGTTTAAAAAAAAAAAAAAAGCCACAAGCTGTTACAATCTGAAATGCACTTCTGGAAAGGGTAATGAAAGCAAATTCAGTCGAAACTTTCAAAAGGGATTTGGATATATCAGTGAAAAAGAAAGAAATTGCAGGGCTTTGGGGAAAGCAGGAGATGGGACTAATTGGACAGCAGGTTCACGGATTTGGCAAAGGGTCAGTGGTGCTGAATGGCCTTCTCTGATGTATGAATCCATCAGACAAATATCTTTCATTGAATAATGCTCTTAATAAAGTAAAATAAGTGATGCGTATTTTACTGAGGTATTCAAATGGCCATATTCGCACTGTAAATTCAGTTTGTATTGAAATTTCTTGTCATGTCAGCCAACAATCCAAGCTATAAATTGTTCTGTGAGTGCCAGTGGTACTTTGCACATAGTGGAAACAAGTGAAGAAGTCGCACATAGTACTTGGAAACATACAAAATAGTAGACCATTCGACCCCTTCAGCCTGCTCCGCCATTCAATCAGATAATTTTGGTTTGTGCTTTGAATTCCACATCCCCATCTACTCCGGAAAACCTTTGATTGTCTTGACTGACAAGAATTTATCTACCTGTGCCTTGAAAATATTGAAAGACCCCCACCTTGGGTATCAATCTAGTAAATCTCCTCTGAACACCTTCAACCCACTCACAATCTTCCTTAAATAAGGACAATATTATTGGAGATGTACCCTGACCAATGCCCTGTATAACTGAAGCATAAAATCCTTGGCCTTCTGCAGTGCTCCAGTGATGCCCAATACAAACTGTAAATACAACACTTCATCTTCCGAATAGGCACGTTACAGTCTTCTGGACTCGCCATTTGGTTCAACAACTTTAGATTGTGAACTTTCCCCTCCATCTTGACCCCATTTTTTTTTTTTTTTGTTTCCTTGGTTTGTCCCAATTCTACACCACCCCTTCTCTCACAGGGCCATTTGTCCCTTGTTTTCATTTTTTCTTTCACTGAGCACTGATCTTTGTCCTCCTATTAACACGTATCTTACATTTATGCAACTATTAGCACTACTTTAGTCCTTAATTCCACCATAAACACTCCCTTTGTCTTGTGTCCATTACATCTTTGTCGATCTCTCTTTAGTTTTGACCCATCCCTAACCTTCTATTCTGCCCCAACTCCTCTGCCCTCTTTTCAACTATATAATTCATTACATCTCGAGCTGTCTTCAGTTCTGTAGAAGAGTTGCATGGACTCTAAACATTAACTGTTTCTCTCTCTCAGCAGTTGCTGCCAGACCTCCTGTGTTTATCCAGCATTTTCTGTTTTTATTGTAGATTTCCAGCATCTGAAGTATTTTGCTTTTATTTATCCTTTATGTTCAATTCTTCTTGTAGTAAGAATAGCATTCCATTAGTTTTCTTGATTACATGCTGTACCTGCATACTAACTTTTTGTGACACATGCACAAGTACATCTAGATCCATCTGTCTCTTTGTATTCTGCAGCTGTTCTCCTTAAAAGTAATACTTTGCTGCCAAAGTGAACATCTTCACATTTTCCCACATTATACTCCATCTGCTGAACCTTTGCCCACTCACTCAACCTGTCTATATCCACCTGCAAATTCCTCATAACCTCTTCACTGCCCTATCTATCTTTGTGTCATCTACAAATTTAGTAGAACACAAAACTCCATCATGCTGTGTTAATTTAGCATTATTACATTTATGCAGCTCTTCCTGGAGCCTTTTCTCTGCCTGGTTAATGCTCAGTAACTCCAAAGTTGATTTAAAATAAATAAATAAATAAAACTGAGCAGGCTTCATTCACACCAATTCACATCCAACAACCTTCTCTGAAAACTCACATTTCGATAGCTGTTGCAATTCCACCACAGCAGGCAAGCCAATCCACAGCATTCTCAATAAAACAATGCGCTCTTTTTTAGGGTTTGGATCCCCATCTTTACCCAAAACTGATCTCTTATTCCTTGGGCCATTCTCTTTTCTCTATCTGGGTGCCAAGCTTCATTGAAATCCTTTCATTAGTTTCAGAGATGCATTGTTCACAAACAGGCTAACAAATGTGTGAAAACATTGCCTTCACCCACTTTTAATGACAAGGGTACTAAATGTGTGGAAGAGATTTAAGGATGATTCCATGGATAAATTAACATTGAGGGATGTGGTACTGAGCCATACAGAGCAGGAGGCTCCCAGTTTTGATCCTCACTTTGTATCTTACCTGAGATTGGTGGCAGTGGGCCATTGTGCTGAGGCCATTGGGTCTGACTGCTGTCTAGCTATGACTGTTGGAAAGTGTGCATCTGTGCGGATGATCTGCATTGGATTTGATTAGGTCCCGGTCAGAGAACCTGACAACCTCCCTGTGCAATGTCCCATGTAAAGGACGACTACTGAAAATTATACTGGATGGAATTTGTGCTTGTGGAATTTGACTTCTGAATGAGGAGAAGAAGGATTAGGAACTGAACTAGAGAAATAAAAAAGCTTGGAATAATTGCAAACTGGCGGTCTGCTTATAGAGCACTGCTTACAGTTAATTGAAGGACAAGCAGCTTTAAGTAACTTAATCCAGAATCTATTTGGGGCACTGATTTGCATGGAATTCTTAATGGAATTTTTGGGTTATTCAAATTCTTGATTATTTTGTTTAGCTATGTAAAATTCAAGAGCAAGAGGAAAGTGATCGAGAAGGTGCTGCAGGTTCACCATAGATAGGAAATGTGTCAAAAGCTGATGGGTGAGTGACATTTTGGGCTGAACACAGCCACGGTGCTCGGTTTTATGGTTACCTTTCCCTCTTCGCTTCCTCCCCTCATGTTTGCCATCCTACCCCCCGGTTAATTATTGTTCGACTAGTAATGTAGGGATGTGGAAGACATTGGGTGGCTTGGTGGTAGACTGAGAATAGGGGTGTTGGAGTGGAAGAGGGGTGGGGCATAGAGTAATGAGATGGAATCCTGGTATCTCGGAGTGTGAAAGTAGTACTTGGGTTATGGAAATGGTGCGCAGATGGTCTTGGAATGAGGGTGCACTGGCAGCATAAGAGCAAGGGGTGATGACACTGGGAGGGAGGTGCGCTCTAGGGTATGTTTTGTGTCTATGACCTAGGAACTAGCTGCAAATGCATTAGTTTCACTAAGCGTGCACACGTTCCGAAGGGCAAATTCAGCTGAAGGCATTAAAAACTCAAGCCTGTACAAGTTGTGGTTGAAAATCCTGTGTTCTCACTGCAAAATCAGAAGGAAAGTGTGTACGCAGATAATGGTATTGGGAGGGGAGAACTCAGGGCACCATGGGGCACAGTCAGGCCACATGTTTAATTTTAATAGGTCTTGCATGGGGTTTACTGGAGAACAAATCCACCAGATATGGAGACAAAACTGGGAGACTTTTTTCCCCCAAAAGTATAATGTGTAAGTTTTCGAATGAGACAATTAGCCAAGGCCCTGTCTACCCCTCTCAAGTGGATGTTAAAGGACCCACAGCATGATTCAAAGAAGAGCTTGGGAATTCCCCTTGAAATCCTAGCCAAAATTAATTCCTCGACCGACACTCTAAGCTGATGATCCAGTCCTTTATTTCATTTCTGTTTGTGAAAGCTGGCTTTGTGCAAATTCACTACAATAAATGCTACTGCTCTGTGGTAGTCTGTGTAGAGGTATTACGGTACCTGGTAATGCTGGAACACCATTGGTAGATATTGTATGTTTCCTATTGGTCAAGCTGTATGGTAGCTCCGCCCTGCAAGGCGGGGTATAAGAGCCCATGCCGCCCCAGCAGCCTTCTTTCTGTACCTGAGCTGCTGGGGGAAACATCTAGCTTATTAAAGCCTTCCGTTGGACTACAACCTCGCTTTAATGGTCATTGATCGTGCATCAATTTAATAAGCTAGATTTAAAAGGATGGAGCTCCGAATCAAGCTGGAGTGTCTGCAACTCAGCCCCCACGTGGCAAACGCAGCGGCAACCTTCAAGCACTGGCTGGCGTGTTTTAACTGATATCTCGGAACGGCCGAAAACACACCCACGGGAGAACAGAAATTGCAAGTCCTGCACTCGAGTGTGGGCCCGGAAATTTACACCCTCATCGAGGACGCGGACGACTTTGATGCAGCAATGGAGCTGCTAAAAGGTGCCCGGTAAACCAGGTCTACGCCCGACATCTGCTAGCAACTAGGCGACAAATCCCTGGGGAATCGCTGGAAGAATTCTACCGTGCGCTCCTGGTGTTGGGGAGAAACTGCAGCTGCCCGCATGTTTTGGCGAGTGACCACACAGAACTTTTGATCCGGGACGCTTTCGTTGTAGGTATGCTGTCCTCTCAAATCCGTCAGCGATTGCTGGAGAAAGACACCCTAGTCCTCAAGGAGGCACGGGGCCCTTGCAGGCTCCCTGGATGTGGTCTCCTGAAACGCCCGCGCTGACGTCCCCGACAGCGCGGCAGCCCCCTGGGCAGCGTGGAACCCCTCCGCAGCCGACCCCAAGATCCCACCCCCCCCACAAGCTTGTGCTGCAAGGCGGCCTGGCAACCCCGGGGGGCCCCGCTGCTACTTTTGCGGGCATGCCAAGCACCCCCGGCAGCGCTGTCCGGCCCGCGCATCCACCTGCAAGGGATCCGGTGAAAAGGGCCACTTCGTGGTGGTATGCCAGGCCCGTACGGTCTCCAGTGGCGAATGCGGACCGCCACCACAACCCTCTCCACGGTCCCTATGTGGCCAGCGGGCGCCGCCATCTTCTTCCTACAGGGCCTCGTGCAGCCCCGGGCGTCGCCATCTTGTCCCGCGGATGCCACGTGCGATGGATGGGTGCCGACATTTTGTGCACCCCCAGCAATGTGCGACCAATGGGCGCCGCCATCTTGGATGGACTCCCAGGACCCCAGCTCGGCTGACCACACCGCCCGAGGAGAACACTCAACTGCTGCCGCGATTAGCCTCGGTGACCCTGGACCAGTCCCGGCCTCGAACACTCTCAACTGCAACAATAACAGTACTAATCAATGGGCACGAGACGTCCTACTTAATCGACTCTGGGAGCACGGAGAGCTTCATACACCCCGACATGGTCAGACGCTGTTCTATCCCCGTCCACCCCGTTAAATCAAAAAATCTCCCTGGCCTCCGGTTCCCACTCAGTAGAGATAAAGGGCGGTTAAGGACCTCACGGTCCAGGGAAGGGAGTTTAAAAATTACCGACTCTACGTCCTTCCCCACCTCTGCGCGGCCATACTCCTAGAGTTAGACTCAAGGTGGATCCACCTTCCCTGTTTGCGAACCTCAGCCCGGGTTGCAAACCCGTCGCCACCAGGAGCAGACGCTACAGTATCCAGGATCGGATCTTTATTAGGTCAGAGGTCCAAAGGCTACTGAGGGAAGGAGTCATTGAAGCTAGCAACAGTTCCTGGAGAGCTTAAGTAGTGGTGGTAAAGACCGGGGAGAAGCATAGGATGGTCATCAACTACAGTCAGACCGTCAACAGGTTTACGCAGCTGGACGCGTACCCTCTCCCCCGCATATCCGACCTGGTAAACAGGATCGCGCATTACAAGGTCTTTTCCATTGTGGATCTTAAGTCTGCCCACCACCAGCTCCCCATCCGCACTAGTGACCGCAAGTGCACTGCCTTCGAGGTAGATGGGTGGCTCTACCACTTCTTAAGGGTTCCCTTCGGTGTCACTAACGGGGTCTCGGTCTTCCAGCGCGAAATGGACCGAATGGTTGACCGATACGGGTTACGGGCAACATTCCCGTATCTCGATAACGTCACCATCTGCGGCCACGACCAGCAGGACCACGACACAAACCTCCGAAAGTTCCGCCAGACCGCAAAGATCCTTAACCTTACGTATAACAAGGATAAATGCGTGTTTAGCACCGACCGCCTAGCCATCCTCTGCTACGTCGTGCAAAAGGGAGTTATAGGCCCCGACCCTGAACGCATGCACCCCCTTATGGAGTTTCCCCTCCCTCACTGCTCCAAGGCCCTGAAGAGCTGCTTAGGGTTTTTCTCTTGCTATGCCCAGTGGGTCCCCAACTATGCGGACAAGGCCCGTCCACTGATCTAATCCACAGCTTTTCCCCTGTCGATAGAGGCCCACCAGGCCTTCAGCCCCATCAAAGCAGACATTGCAAAGGCCACGATGCACGCCATCGACGAGTCCCTCCCCTTCCAGGTCAAGAGCGACGCATCTGACGTAGCTCTGGCGGCCACCATCAACCAAGCGGGCAGACCCGTGGCCGCCTTCTAAGTACCCTCCATGCTTCCGAAATCCGCCACTCCTCAGTCGAAAAGGAGGCCCAGGCCATAGTAGAAGCTGTGCGACATTGGAGGCATTACCTGGCCGGCAGGAGATTCACTCTCCTCACTGACCAACGGTCGGTTGCTTTCATGTTTGATAATGCACAGCGGGGCAAGATAAAAAACGATAAGATCTTGGGGTGGAGGATCAAACTCTCCGCCTGTAACTACGAGATCTTGTATCGTCCGGGGAAGCTAAACGAGCCTCCTGATGCCCTGTCCCGCGGCACATGTGCCAATGCACAAGTGGACCGCCTCCGAGCCCTCCACGAGGACCCCTGCCACCCGGGGGTCACTCGCTTCTTCCACTTTATCAAGACCCGCAACCTGCCCTACTCCATCGAGGAGGTCAGGACAGTCACCAGGGACTGCCAAATCTGCGTGGAGTGCAAACCGCACTTCTCCAGGCCAGAGAAAGTGCACCGGATAAAGGCTTCCCATCCCTTTGAACGCCTCAGCATGGACTTCAAAGGCCCCCTCCCCTCCACCGACCGTAATACGTACTTCCTGAACGTGATTGACGAGTACTCCCGGTTCCCATTCGCCATCCCCTGCCCCGACATGACCGCAACCACTGTCATCAAGGCCCTCTATAGCATCTTTACGCTGTTCGGGTTCCCCGCTTACATACATAGTGATAGGGGGTCCTCTTTTATGAGCGACGAACTGCGCCAATTCCTGCTCAGCAAGGGCATCGCCTCGAGCAGGAGGACCAGTTACAACCCCCGGGGTAACGGACAGGTAGAGAGGGAGAACGGAATGGTCTGGAAGACCGTCCTACTGGCCCTACGGTCCAGGCATCTCCCAGTCTCCCGCTGGCAGGATGTCCTCCCGGATAGCCTCCACTCCATCCGGTCACTGCTTTGTACCACGACCAACCAAACACCTCACGAACGTCTCCTTGTCTTCCCCAGGAAGTCCTCCTCTGGGACCTCGCTCCTGACCTGGCTGGCAGCTCCCGGACCCATCCTCCTCCGAAAACACGTGTGGGCGCACAAGTCAGACCCGTTGATCGAGAGGGTCCACCTTCTCCACGCTAACCCCCAGTACGCCTACGTGGCGTACCCCGACGGCCGGCAAGATACGGTCTCCCTACGAGACCTGGCGCCTGCCGGATCCCCACGCACACCCCAGCCACCAGTCCCACCCTCCCTCCCACTGGTGCACCTTACAGCCGCCCCCTTCCCAGGAGGCTCGGTCCTTCCGCCAGCCCCGTCTTGGGCCCCCCACGCACCTACACACCCCGCAGACGCTCCCTTCCCAGGTCAACCGGTTTCCCCACCAGCGCAGTCTAGGGGTGTTGAAGCTGCCACAGAGATCGAGGCCACGCTTCCGGAGTCACAGATGCCCGAACCTCCACCGGCGTCACCACCAGAGCTTCGACAATCACAAAGGATGACCAGGGCCCCCGATCGACTGATTGCTTCATTTTAAAGTGTATATAATTAATTGTGAATCTGTAAATAGTTACGACAATAAGACAAAACGCTGTACGGAGGTATTACGGTACCTCCATAACTATAATTTCTACTACGCTACCATGTTGTAATATCAAGCCACCACCTCCGTCGGACTCTTTTTTTTTAACGGGGTGAATGTGGTAGTCTGTGTAGAGGTATTACGGTACCTGGTAATGCTGGAACACCATTGGTAGATATTGTATGTTTCCTATTGGTCAAACTGTATGGTAGCTCTGCCCTGCAAGGCGGGCTATAAGAGCCCGTGCCGCCCCAGCAGCCTTCTTTCTGTACCTGAGCTGCTGGGGGAAACATCTGGCTTATTAAAGCCTTCAGTTGGACTACAACCTCGCTTTAGTGGTCATTGATCGTGCATCATGCACACAATATAAAAAAAAAAGAAAAGGCAATGTAGTTACAAACCTGAGCTTCAGTGTGAAGGTTTAAGCCACTAAATGAAATTTTAATCTCGGCACAATTGGTGTTCTACTGTTGGCCTTACAATATGCCCCTTGGCACTGTCCATGAATCACCTTGCCTACGTCTAAACAGACTGGTTCCTCCATAGTTGGTCAGTATGTCAATATGAACATCTGCCAAAGGATTTAAGTGCAGTGCATAATACAGAAGCTCATTCATGATTTCTGACACTTGGGATTATTGCATTAAATTATTGTCGCCAAAATACGATTCCACAACTTGCCCAATTTGTCTAGGGTTCACAAAACGCGCCTGTAAGAAAACAGCAGTCTGAACTGCTGTTGTCACTCCCATTTCAAGGATTTTCTACCCTAATGAGCGAGATACCACCAGCAGTTTTAAAGTGCAAGTTTTGAAGAGATATGGGTGAGTTTATCTGTTGGCCTGATTATCTTCCCTTCCCCCTTAAACATTCCCACTCCTACCAGAGATTGAACATTTTTATGGTTCTATGGCTGCTCTGTCCATTCATGGAATCACTTTTTAAGTATGAATAAATAAACTGCATGAACTGCTGTGTCTGTGCACTGCATGTTGGCACATGTATAATTTTGAAATCAAAGACTTGTTTACTGTGTGACTGATGTGAAGCTCAGTGCCTAGAAGTCTCCCGAAAATCGCTTTAGGTGTGTTAGGTTCGGGAGTGCTGTATATAGCATGGAGATTGTTAGCCCAGCACTCAGTCACCATGTCTTTTGGTGGTGTGCACTTCACCTTGTATTCATAAACATCAGTAAGATCAAGTCAGTACTGCCCTATTGACAGCAAAGGCCCTGACAAGTGACTTTTGAAAACAATAAATAGAAGTTGTATTGTGCTTTGACAAATTCAGCTCTCGCTTACTGTAATAAAATGGTACAGTTGAAAACCATAACCTGGTTGTCCCGGAGTATTTTTATTTATTTCTATTAATCTTAATTTAATGTTTCAATTTCTCAAACTTAAATACGTGGCTGTGGTAGTTAAAGGTTAAAATCCTTGGCACGTTTCACTGAGCTGAAAGTGTGTAGTTACTGCATGTTAACAAACACAGTTCTGTGGTAGTTATGAATAAATCATGTATTGAACAGTAAAGCTGTTGTGCCCCTTCTATTTAAGTAGTTGTATTGCCTAGGGGCAATGTACTGGTTTAAAATAAGCAACTGTATAATTTAAAAAGGAGTTGCCAAGGGAGGGCTTTAGGGACCTTTTTTTTCCAAACTTGTAGAAGTTCATAAAGTTGTATTACCAGTCCTGATCTAAAGTTTGTGCAATCTGTTCCTTGAAACTTGCACATTGAGCCCAGTTTCAAGTATACTTGTCCAATTACTGTTCTGTAGATTTAAATCTTAGTTGTTTGCCCTTAAGGTTAGTGGCAGCATTACCATTCATACGCAATCCCGTCCCACTGATTGTTGCCAATTTCACATTGACACTGCTATGCTGTGATGATTTCAGATCGCTCTGTCTTTTACTTCCTGTCATTAATTGATGACTATTTTAAAATGACAGTCTGTTTGGAAATCTGTTACATCGCGAATTTACTATCCTAAAAACATCCTAAGGTTCTTCACAGCACAACCAGACAATATTTGGTAGATATTAGGACGGGTGGCCAAAAGCTTATTAAAAGGGGTAGGTTTTAGGAACATCTTAAAGGTGGAAAGTTTTCGGGAAGGAATTCCAAACTCAGGGCCGAGGCAGCTGAAGGCATGTTTTTGCCAGTGCTGGAGTGAAGAAGCAAGATGCTACTCTGCATTAACGGTTCCTGGAGTGGATTCCGGTGTGTCCCCATATATCAACCAAGTATTTACTGTAACATTGCAAATATGTTTTCTATCATATTCAGCCTTTTTATGTATAAAAGGTTTGTAATGTTGGATATTATAAAGCTGAATTGAATTTGAATGCTGCATAATATGTGTAATGTAACTTGTGTTTTCCTTTTGAAAGTGTTGTAGCCCATGACACCAAAGCTTGAAGAGGACTGCTTTTCATTAAAATAAATGCACCAGCACTTAGGAAGAATCATAAAATGTTTTATAAAATGCAGGGTTAGATGAGTGAACTGTAAATCTGTGTTTGTTTAGTTTTCTATTTTGAAGTCCTCATGTAATCTTCTGGTCTTTTTGAAAACAACTCCAAAAGACTTTTTCTATAAAGGCAGCAGTAGTTTTATGAAAATGTCTTTGTGGGGAGCAAGCAGGGAGATGGCACATTTTTAAAAATTGTAAAGTGTGATCCATGCAGATTTGTTGTGTTACATCTTTCCCATAGTCCTCTATGTTTAAAATTTTGCAGGGCAGTACGTTGGCTCTGTGATTAGCACTGCACCTCACGGTGCCAAGGACCCAGGTTCGATCCCGGCCCCGGGTGACTGTCCATGTGAAGATTACACATTCTCCCCGTGTCTGCGTGGGTTTCACCCCCACAACCCAAAGATGTGCAAGGCAGGTGGATTGGCCACGCTAAATTGCCCCTTAATTGAACAAAAAAAATGAATTGAGTACTTTAAATTTATATTAAAAGTTTAGAATTTTGCACACCTCTTCCTTTTCTAAAATATCCTATCTATATTTCAGTTTTGGTACCTGTTCTTCAGTTGTATAGAGTGTTCGTCAGACTCCACCTGGAATACTGAGTTCAGTTTGGGACAGCTCATCTCAGGAAGGATAAATTAGCTTTAGATGGGCTACGGTGCAGATTAATCAAAATGATGTCAGGCCTAGACTGTTAATCTATGAAGCCAGGTGTACTCTTTTGAGTTAGGAAAATTGAGAGTAATGTTTTGATAGGGCAGGTATGAAGAAACTGAAACATAATAAAATTAGAACTAAGCTATTTAGGGGTGAAATCAATGACATACTCTTGCACTAAAGTTCATAGAAATTTGGAATTCCATCCCTGAAAAAGCTCGGAAACTGGACATTTGAAGTTCTTGAGACAGACTGGGCCAGATCTCACTGAAAAAGATCACGTTGTTGTAATCAATTTGGAAATGAACTGACAACATGTTGAAAGAAAACGATACTTCATGATTTGTAATTTACTGTAGACTCCTGGTCAATTGGTGCTTCCATTATCTTTGCAAAAACAACATCTTTTGTTGAACCTCCTCGTGATTTTCATTAAGTTGCACATTAATTGCTCAGTAAATTCACCACGGCAAGTTAAATCCATTAATTAACAGTGTGCAAGTGCCCTTTTTTCAGCACCGTAATTATTAATGATCACCAATCATTAGGGAAAAATCATGTTTAGCTAACTTTACTTTTAAGAGCCATTGGTTAATGTTGTTGATGTGGTGTACATCCTCTTCCAAAGGGTATTTTTTATAGTGCTGCACAATAAATTTGTGAGCAAAGTTATAGCTCAAGAAATAAAAAAGGATGGGAGGAACATGGATACAAAATTGCTACGTGGCAGGAAACCGTAGCAGTTAATGGATGTGTTTGTGGTGGAGTTTCCCAGGGTCACTGCTGGAGCCCTTGGGAAGCTTTTCCTGATCTGTATAACTGACCTAGACCATGGGATACAGGGCACAATTTCAAAACATGTGAATGGTACAATATTTGGAAGCATTGTGACCTGACTAGCATAGTGTAGAGCTTCAGTTATGAAGATAGATTGGAGAAGTTGGGACTGTCTCCCTTAGCGAAAAGGCTGAGAGGAGAACTTGTTTCCACTTGTGAAAGGATCAAGAATGAGAGGGAACAGCTTGGCAAAAGAAGCAAAGTGATATGAAATAGAACGTTTTCATACAGCCGATTGGGGTCTGAAATGCATTGCCTGTGACTGGTGGAGGCAGGTTCAATTGAAATGAAATGAAATGAAAATCGCTTATTGTCACAAGTAGGCTTCAAATTAAGTTACTGTGAAAAGCCCCTAGTCGCCACATTCCGGCGCCTGTTCGGGGAGGCTGTTGCGGGAATTGAACCGTGCTGCTGGCCTGCCTTGGTCTGCTTTCAAAGCCAGCGACCTGTGCTAAACAGCCCATTCAAAAGATAATTAGACTGTTGTATGAAGAGGAAGAATGCACAAGGATACAGGGAGAAGGCAGGAGAATGGCAGTAAATTAATTGCTCATTCGGAGAGCCGGTGCAGACATGATGGGCTGAATGGCCCTTTCTGTGATGTAACAATTCTGTGATTCAATCAACTTCTGTTACCCAGAAAGTAAATATTTTTAAAGTGTAGGGTCTAATTTCTTCAGCTCGTGAATTGTTTTGGAGATTTTTAAAAAGTTAAATTTAAAAAATCTAACTTTTCTGTCACCGTTTCTTTATTTCATTCTAATCTTCCTTTCCCTCTTTCTAATTTGACATTGAATTCACCCTGGGATACAATCATCTTCTCAGTCTTTCTCTGTTTGTTTCTCAATCTTTAAATCTCAGTAGTTAAAGAGCTTTATTGTCCCATTGTTCACCAAAGTTTGGGATGTCCTCCTGCCCTCACTATTCTGTTATCAGCTTGTACTTCTAGTTATTCTGTGGGCAAAAGCCTAAATGCACAGTTGTAAATCTAACTAACAGCATGCCAGAAACTGCTCCCAATTGTGTTAGCTAAATACAGGCAAATGGCATTGAATGACTAAGGAGGCTCAAGAGACAGAATGTCTTTTAAAATTCTTTCATGGCACCTGGGCATCACTGGCAAGGTCAGTATTTATTGCCCATCCCTAATTGCCCTTGAAATGATTGGTTAGCTCAGCCATTCAGAGGGCAGTTAAGAGTCAGCCACATGGTGTGGGTATGACATGCAGGTTTCCTTCCCTGAAGGGCATTTGTGAACTAAATGGGTTTTTCGCCAATCTGTGAAGGTTGTTGTGGTCACCATTACTGAGGCTAGCTTTATATTCCAGATGTATTAATTGAATTGAAATTTCACCAGCTGCCATAGTGGGATTTGAACCCACATCCTCTAGATTATTAGTCCAGTGATATTGCCACTGCACCACTGTCTCCCCACTCTTCCTTGTGTTCCCATACGTTTTTGTCTCCTGTAAACCAGTGAATCAAGATTAATGTCTGTCCGTAGCAGAGCTACCTAGTGCAGAAATGCAGCTGGTGTTGATTATTAGCTGAATCATGACTGAATCATTGGCAATATAACCAAATTTGGATCTGTTGAAGCAGATCTAATGGAAACCAGTTCCAGACATGAGGAAATTATGACTGTTAGTTTACACACTACATATCGTTCAAGGTTTCTGGAAAGGAAAGCACTGCATTGTCCAGGTGATTCCATAATTTGTAATGTTTGTGCATTAGTATTGACAAAGCTGTTGTGCACAAGTCTTTCTTTTTAGTTGCATTTGCTTTGTTGAGGTCCTTTCAAAGTATCGTTGATTTTGAATTCAGGAGCTTTCAAACTATTGGCTTTGATTTATCATTTTCTGACATGCCTTTAAAAAGTGGCTCTGTATAGTACAGATGACATAAAGGAGGGAAAAAAGTGAAATTGTCTTTGTAAAGTTAAGATATGACCAGTGTAGAACCCAAACGGGAGAGACAACTGGAACACATAGTAGGATAGAAACGAATGACTGGTTTATTATGGTAGACACAAAATAACAAAAACTACTACGACTCTCCCCAAAGGGCCACCCTGGGTGCACGTCAGGGTTTTTATACAGAGTAGTTTCCTCTTGTTAATGGAAAACCCCGCTCCCAATTACCGGGGGAGCTCATACTCCGCTGTGTAAGGGGGCAATCGAATGGAGCATAGTCCTTGGGCCCCCAAGCGGATCGTAACAGCCACAACCAGCTTGACAGCAGAGTATCTCATATCAGGAACCGGCAATAAAGACAGTTTGTGTCAAACTTCAACAGGATGAATGTTGCCTGACCAGCAGCAAATTTTGGGTGCATCTTAAAAACACAAATGGTCCATGTGGGACTACATAAGCGCCCATGAATCTTTCAATCCTTTATTTCCATGAATCCATACAGACTGAGGTTAGTTGGTGTTTTGGTTTTATAACCTGTATTCCAAAATAATATGTTCCACCTGTCACCATATCATTCAAACGAAAGACCATTATCTTGTTCTCTATTTGCGTGTCGTTTAAGAGATTAATCTACCTAATAAGTATATATTAGATACCGTGGGCAGCATGGTAGCACAGTGGTTTGCAAAGTTACTTCACAGCTCCAGGGTCCCAGGTTCGATTCCTGGCTTAGTTCACTATTTGTGTGGAGTCTGCATGTTCTCCCCGTGTCTGCATGGGTTTCCTCCCACAGTCCAAAGATGTGTAGGTTAGGTGGATTTGCCATGCTAAATTGCCCTTAGTGTCCAAGAAAAGGTCAGCTGGGGTTACGGGGATAGGTTGGAAGTGTGGGGTTAAGTGGGGTGCAGACTTGATGGGCCAAATGGCCTTCTGCACTGTAAATGCTATGATATTATTAGGAAATATGGATGCCTTTAAAAATTTTTTTTTAGCCGTAATCTGCCTCTAAAGATCTGCGTATTTCACTCTCTTTTTCACTGTTTTAAAATTTATGCTGTTTAGAAGATATTTTCATTCTTCTGTTCTGTTTCCCAAACCTCTTAATTTCACACTTGTGAACTGTATTAGTCGCATATGTGGCCTCTCACCATGCAGTCCTCTGCACTCTTGCTCTTTTTCATCCTCTTAAATTACCCTTATCAGCAGATGTGTTATTCTTTTGCATATCAAAATCAATTTCTTTCAATATTCCTCTCTCAAAATACAACAGTTGCCGAAGTGAAATTTCTTTGAAACACATTTTTATTCACCTTGAATTATGTATTTTTATTTCTTTATTCGCTCTTTTTTGTATGTGCTCCTAAATGGAGCCAAGATTTTCTTGACTATTTAGGTATGTGTTACTTGAATTACATCCATTGCTAAAACTATTATTTAGCTTCAGTTCACATAGTATATATCATTGAGAACAGAATGGTCTGAATTGTTGACTGAAGATTGAAGTTATTGTATTAGGTCAGTAGCCCATACTGTAATATTTAAGCCTGCTCTGCTCTGTAATGCAAATTCAATTCTTAAGCATTCACCTGCATATGACTGCATCGCTAGAGTTTCACAGGATAAATTGGGCCGAAACAAAATAAAAGCAAGAGTTTTGAGATTTACACAAGTCATTTACTGAGCACTTGTTACTCAAGTTGTTTAGATGTTAACATTTACTTGTGAAGAATACTGCGAAATTCATAGAAGCTTAATTTTGAAGTACTCCCTTGAGCATTCATATTCCTCAGTGGACCAACTAACAAATTTAGCACTCTGATGTGAGGGTGTGGAGTTCACTTTATTTTTAAAATGGAACAGTACAGAATTTCTAACTGGTTATTGTATATTCCCTGAGGCTATAGACTGAGGAACTGCAGGCAAAGGCAGAGCGAGCCCTCTTGGGGGGAGGCCAAGAAAGCAGATTTGACTGGTCTGGGAGCACCGTTGAATAAGACGGCAAAGAGGTTGAATGTGATTGATCCATGCAAAGTAAATTATGAATAACTTATTTAACCTTGACCAGTGAAACATTCTATGTAACAATTACTTCTCCACATTTTTAGGCAATGAGCATTGAATTGTGGACAGATCCAAAATATTCTGCAAAAATGCAACTTTTTAAATGTCAAAGGCAACCTGAACATGATTTAATTTTTGTAATTTCCACTCCAGAGACTTAAGTAGAAAATAACATCATGTGGTCACTATCACATACTGTTTGTGGGAGCTTGCTGTTTGAAAATTGCATACAGCATTTCCTCCATTGATGTGGTGGCACGAAAAAGTGATACGGGACAAAAGTACTATACAAATGCAGGTCTTTATAATCTGAATCTTACTGTAAAGACTGAGAATCTGCACCACAAATTATTTTTGAAGCTGGTAGAATTTGCAATTTATAAAACAATGCTCCAAAAAGTAGCAATTCCAAGTATATTACATTTGGTTGAGTATTTTTTCTCATTCCTCCTACTCCCATCATTTTGCATTGCTGTCTTGCAGAATATGTTGTCACTCACTAGTCCTTGCAGTAGTTTATTGAACAAAATTATTTTACAGTTGTGATCCACTTGAATGAGGCACAGGAATTCTAAAGATCAAAAACAAGATTGTCAATGAAGGGAGATATTTTTAAAAAGTAGATGATTCTGTTCTAAAAGACTTCCAGGAATACAAGAATGTCTTGTGTGCACATGTCTCACAGATCCATACGAGTATCCATTTTCCTTGAATTTCCATTTTGCTTTCGCGTAAAACCTGAGTGGGAAGTCACAATTTTGCAGTTACATTGGACTTTTTATTGAGCTGGATTTATCCAATGAATCTGAACCAATCAGTGGCAATCATAATGGGTAATACTGCTCTGATGCTGAATTAAGCAAGTAAACTTGTTGCTTTATGGTGTAGTGCAATTCCCTCACCCCCTACCCCCCTAATTGTCACCAAAATGCAACATGTTTACTTGTTTTTTTTTTAATAAACATTTTATTGAGGTATTTTTTGGTTTTACAACAAAATAAACAATGTACATGAAACTATAAACATAGTGCAAAAGCCGTCTTCCTCCCTTACAGGTCCCATCTTTATTAACCCCCTACTCTAAGCTAAAGAACCTGCTCATCCGGGCCACAGTCATGTGAGCCCGGTGAACGACCTTGGATTGTATCAGGCTGAGCCTGGCACATGTTGTGGACGTGTTGACTCTGCTCAACGTGTCCGCCCATAGACCATCCTCTATCTCCTCCTAACTCCTCTTCCCACTTGCGCTTCAGCTCCTCAGTCTGTGTCTCCTCTGACCCCATAAGTTCCTTATAAATGTCAGAGACCCTCCCTTCTCCCACCCACCCACCCTCTGGAAGCTACCCTGTCCTGCATCCCCCTTGGTGGTAGGAGCGAGAAGGTTGGAACCTGCCTACATAGGAAATCCCACACCTACAGGTACCTGAATTTGTTTCCCCTCGCCAATCCAAATTTCTCCTCCAGCTCCCTTAAGCTAGGAAAGCTCCCCTCTATAAACATATCCCCCATTCTCTCAATCCCTGCTCTCTGCCATCTCTGAAACCCCCCGTCCATCCTCCCGGGGCAAACCGGTGATTATTACAGATTGGAGACCAAACCAATGCTCCCTCTGCTCCCACATATCTCCTTTATTGCCCCCAGACTCTCAGGGCCGCCACCACCACTGCGCTGGTGGAATACCGTGCCGGCGGGAACTGCAGAGGCGCCGTTATCAACGTCCCTAAGCTGGTGTCCTTGCATAAAGCCGCCTCCATACGCTCCCATGCCGACCCACCCCCACCACCCACTTCCTGATCATGGCTATATTCGCCGCCCAACAGTAGTTACTGATGTTTGGCAGCGCCAGCCTGCCCTCTCTCCGGCTCCGCTCAAGCATCCCCCACTTTACTCACAGGGTCTTGCCCGCCCATACAAAGCCAGTGATCACTTTGTTCACCCGTTTAAATAAAGACCGTGGAATAAAGATGGGGAGACACTGAAACATAAACAGAAATCTCGGGAGGACCGTCATCTTCACCGACTGCACCCACCCAGCTAGTGACAACGGGAGCGCGTCCCACCTCGGAAAATTGTCCTTCATTTGGTCCACTAGTCGGGCCAGATTTAGTTTGTGCAGCCGTTCCCATTCCCGCACCACTTGGATGCCTAGATACCGAAAGCTTCCCCCTACCACCCTAAACGGTAGCTCCCCCAGTCGCCTCTCCTGTCCCCTCGCCTGGACCGCAAACATCTCACTTTTCCCCATATTTAGTTTATACCCCGAAAACCGTCCAAATTCCCCCAGAATCCTCATGATTTCTTCCATCCCCTCTACTGGGTCCGATACGTACAGGAGCCAGGTCGTTTGCGTAAATCAAGACTCTGACCCAGTCAATAAAGCCCCGCCCAAATCTGACCCGTCCCAGTACCTCCCACAGATAATCCCATTCTACTCGATCAAAAGCCTTCTCTGCATCTGTTGCGACCACTACTTCCATCTCCCTACCTTCCAGGGGCATCATGATCACGTTTAATAGCCTTCTTACATTGGCCACCAACTGCCTTCCCTTAACAAACCCCGTCTGGTCCACTTTAACAAACCCCGTCTGGTCCACCCCAATAACATCTGGAACACAATCCTCAATCCTAGAGGACAAATTTTGGCCAGCAGTTTGGCGTCCACATTCAGTTGGGATATTGGCCTGTAGGACCCGCATAGCTCCGGGTTCTTGTCGCGCTTCAGGATCAGCGAAATTGTGGCCTGTGACATCGTCGGGGAAAGCACCCTCTCTCCCTTGCCTCATTGAATGTCCTCATCAATAACGGCCCCAATATCCCAGAGAACGTTTTACAGAACTCCACTGGGTACCCATCCGGCCCCGGGGCTTTACCTGACTGCGTGACCTTCAGATTCTCTGCTATCTCTTCCACCCCGATCGGGGCCCCCAGCACTTCTATCAGCTCCCTGTCCACCTTCGGGAAATTCAGCCCCCCTCGGAAGTGCCTCATCCCCTCCGGCCCAGCTGGGGGTTCCGACCCATACAACCTACTATAAAACTCCTTAAATGCCTTATTCACCCCTGCTGAGTCTCCCACCAGGTTCCCATCCCCATCCTTTACTTTGCCTATCTCCCTGGCTGCCTACCTCTTTTTAAGCTTCTGTGCAAGCATCCTGCTTGCCTTCTCTCCATGCTCATAAATCGCCCCCCCCTCGCCTTTCTCAGCTGCTCTACCGCCCTTCCTGCGGTTAACAAGCCGAACTCCGCCTGTAGCCTCCGCCGTTCCCTTAAAAGACCTGCCTCTGGGGTCTCCGCATACCTCCTGTCGACCTGTAATATCTCCTTTACCAGTCGGTCCGTCTCTGCCACGTCTACCTTCTCCCTGTGGGCACGTATCGAGATCAGCTCCCCTCTAACCATCACCTTCAATTTTTCTCAGACTAACGCTGCTGAAATTTCCCCCGTGTTGTTGACTTCCAGGTAGTTCTGAATACATTTCCTCAGCCGCCAGCACACTTCTTCGTCAGCTAAAAGACCCACATCTAACCTCCAGTGCGGGCGCTGGTTACTGTCTTTACTAACCTGCAGGTCAACCCAGTGTGGAGCATGGTCTGAGATTGTGATCGCCGAGTACCCCGTGTCCACCACCCTCGTCGGTAAAGCCCTGCTCTGAATAAAGAAATCAATCTGGGAGTACACATTGCTGGCAGCCTGCCTGTTCTTGAGCTTGGCTGGTCTAAACCAGGGTCAATAACTGGGCTGAAGTCCCCTCCCATGACCAACTTATGCAAATCTAGATCCGGTATCTTCTCCAGCATCCTCTTTATAAACTCCACATCGTCCCAATTTGGCACATACACATTTACTAGTACCACCTGCCAGGGGCATCAATTTCCCACTGACCGTAATGTACTGGCCTCCCACATCCAAAACTATTCTTCCCGCCTCAAACACCATCTGCTTGTTGACCCCTCTAGTCTTCGAGTCCATTCCCGAGTGAAAGACCTGTCCGACCCAACCTTTCCTTAATCTAATCTGGTCAGCTACTCTAAGGTGCGTCTCCTGCAGCATTACCACATCTGCCTTCAGTCCTCTCAAATGCGTGAACACGCGTGCCCTCTTGACCGGCCCATTTAGCCCTCGTACATTCCAGGTAATCAGCCTAGTTGGGGGAGGTCATTCCCCCCCCCCTCCCCCCCCCCCCCCCCCCCCCGATCAGCCATCATCATCCTTGGGCCAGTCTTCAGCCTGCGCCTCCACCGGCCCGCCCTCAGGCAGCCTCCGCCCCCGACCTCCTCTCTGTCCCTCAGCAACAGTCCCTCCCTCTTCAACATGTTTACTTGTTGTTCTCCTAAAGGAGCAACGTGTTAGGTGCTGCAGTTCAATAACTCTGATACTTTATCTGAATGGCACTTCATATATGGGTTGATACAACAAATCATTGACTCCAAGGAAAGAACAGGTTATGTCCTATAGCAGGGCACCCTAGATTTGAGTGAGAGTTTGAACTGATACTTTTTCTCCTCCTACCCCAAAATACAGTGCAGTGAATTATCGTGTTCCTACTTGTTCAAATGATGGATCCAAGTATGTGTGGCTCACCAGCAGACAGGTGGCTATCTAGCTCAATCGACAAACAGCTTGTTAGTTTTTAATTGACATAATACTGGCAGGTATAAGACGGTAAGAAATAGGAGCACAAGTAGGCCTTTCGGCCTATTGAGCCTGCTGCACCATTCAATAGGATTATGGCTGATTCGACATTCCTCATGTCCACTTTCCTGCCCTTTTCCCGTAACCCTTGATTCTCTTAAAGATCAAGAATCTTCCCTTACTGATCGAGAAGCCAACTCTCAGCCTTAAATATACACAAGGATTCTGCCCCCACAGCTCTCTGTGGCAAGGAGATCCAAAGACTCTCAACCCTCTGAGAGAAGAAATTCTTCCTCATCTCAGTCTTAAATTGGCACCCCTTTATTCTGAGACTATGTCCTCTGATCCTAGACTCTCCTATGAGTTAAAACATCCTCTCAGCATTTACACCGTAAAGCCCCTTAAGGATTCTATGGGTGTGATTTTATGGCCGCAAGTGCGACAAGTTCATTGGATCGCCGTAAAGGTCAAAAACGAGAACCATGCTGGGCGCCGATCTGTTTATGATCTAACTGGCCCGCTCCTGTTGCCGAAATTAGGATTCCACTACAGTGTGGCGAGAAACCAATGATCACCACTTAAGCCCAATCTCCATACAATTAACGGGAGCGGACCCCTATCTAAAGGCCTCCTGTGATCTAAAGGGCTCCCCAGCAAATGGTCATGCAGGCACCGACTAGTACTCCTTTTTAAAAATGTGAAACTGGTGGGAGGGCTGCTGCGAGGGCCCGAGAAAGTGAATAGCCATCTTAGCTCAGAGTCAAAAAGGCTGAGGGCACTGGGGCTGTTGCCCTAGTGCTCGGGTGGGGCAGGGGGAGCCCCCAGGGGTAGGCCAGTCGAGGCCGAGGTGGGCTGCCATCCGGTGGGCGGGGGTGATTTGCTGAGTGGAGGGCGGGGGGGGCGGGCCACCTTTGGCTTCAGCTGGTGTGCAGGGTGGGTGGGTGTCTCGGTGCCTGCGTGTCTACCATGCCTGCCAACCCCTGGACCATGTGGACCCGTTCCGGGGGCACCCACAGCCAGCCTACTGCACCAATCATCCATAACTCTGCTAACTGTGGAATCCTCTGGCAGAAGGCTATTGCTATTTGGGAATTGGCAATTGTAGTTAAATGAGCACCACACATTTCCCAAATGCATTCCTGTTGGAAGGCATGCCATGTTGCATGTGTGGGTTATCGCCTAGCATCGCAGTCAGACTGTGTTGCCTGGACACTGCAGGAAGCAAAAGCATGGATGCAGCAGCCAACATCCGAACACCCAGGGGCTGAGCCCCAGAACCGGGGACATTTCCACGGTGGATGGGTGAGTGCACAGGGGAAGAGACGGGACACCACCCCAGATGGACCATTGCCATCGGCTGCTGGTCCTCTGGGAGAATGGATGTGTGGTCACTGAGAGGGATGGGTCAGTCTGTATGGCATTAACAACTCACGTTTGACAGTTCATCTGTGTCGGGGCTGGTGGATCCTCACCACTGCACCATGTGCCCCGCCACCCTGGCCCCCAACCTCCAGGGCCTGTTTCTCATAGGGGGGTGAGGACTCTGATGTCCGGCAACGCGCTGCCCGCTCGGCCCTGTGGGTCAGTTGTGGATCAGCTTCTCCTGTGTGCACAGAGGGGCCATCATCAACCACACATGTGGTTCATCACAGGGTGGAGGGTGCTTGGGAGAGGGGCTTGTGGGGAGGGTTTAGGGAGTTGGGCCGTATGGGGGAAGGAATGGGGTGGCGTGGGTGGCACTACTGGACATGGGTGGGCCAGGTCACGGAACGGTACTGGGCGTGGGCAGTGCCAGGTGCATTCCCTTTGGGGAGTGAGGGCCGGGTGTCCGGTGTCAACTTAGCCGAGCATCCTGCTGGTGGTTGTTGACTTTTTTGCGGCACTGGGTGGCGGTCCTTCTGGTGACACCCCTGATTGCCGCTGCCAGTTCCTCCCAGGCAGCACTGGCTGCCCTGTGGCTGACACACACACACTCTCGGGGGAACAGGGCATCCCGTCTGGCCTCGACTGCTTCAAGTAGTCGGCAATGGTCCGCATTCCCGATTCATGGGGCTGGTTGTCTCAGCAGCATGGCTACGAGCTGAGTGGGTTTGGCTGTGCAGGATTAGTTTAAGTGCTGCTCTCCCTTGTTTGCAGGGGCTGGCGAGCGCAGTCTCGATGAATCAGCTGGCAGGACCATGATTTGTGGCGTGAAGCCCGTGGGGCCACGTTAAGTGGACCAATTAAAGTTTTATTGTGATGACGGCCTTGCAGGACCGAGTGTCGGGAAGCTTGCGGCAGTGCTCGCTCGCATACTTAGAAATGTTTTGGTTAAATCACGCCCTATATGTATCAATGAAAGCACCACTCATTCTTCTAAATTACAATGAGTGGAGTCCCAACCTGTTTAAGCTTTGCTCAGAAGACAATCCCTCCATACCCCATCCTAGTGAACCTTCTCTGAACTGCCTCCATTGAAATAGTATCTTTCCTTAGAGAGGGGAGCAAAACTGTTCCCAGTGCTCCAGATGTGGTCCCACCAGTACCTTGTACTGTTGCAGCAAGACTTCCCGACTCTTCTACTCCAACCCCATTGAAATAAGGGCCAACATTCCATTAGCCTTCCTGGTTCCCTGCTGCACCTGCATGCCAGCTTCCTGTGTTTCGTGCACAAGTACTCCCAAGTCCCTTTTGCGTTGCAGATTTCTGCACTTTTTAGCCATTTAAATAAAACTGTTCTTTTTTTTCTCCCTTTCAAAATGAGCAACTTCACATTTTCCTGTATTACACTCCATTTGCCAACTTTTTGCCCATTTACCTAACCTATCAATATCGCTTTGCAAACTGTTTGTATCCCTCTCTCAACTTCACCTATTTTGGTGTCGTCGGCAAATTTGGCTACAGTACATTCGCTTCCTTCCTCCAAGTCATTAATATATTTTGTAAACAGTTGTGTTCCCAGCACTGATGCCTGTGGAACCGCACTGGTTACTGGTTACATGTTGCCAACCTGAAAATGAACCCCTTACCCCCACTCGCTGTTTCCTGTCCATTAGCTAATTCTCTATCCATGTCAATATACTACCTCCAACACCATGGGCTCTTATCTTATGACTTAACCTTTTGTGCACACATTCTCCCCATGTCTGTGTGGAGCTCAGCCCCACAACCCAAAAGATGTGCAGTATAGGTGGATTGGCCACGCTAAATTGCCCCTTAATTGGAAAAACATACTTAGATGCTCTAAATTTAAAAAAAAACCACACCTTTGTGATATATCTTGTCGAACACCTTCGATAAGTCCAAATAGAACATATCGACTAGTTCCCCTCTATCCAGTCGGAGTCTTCCTTGAAAAGCTCTGGCACAATCTAATGGAAATGAAACTGAGTCCTGTGTTAAGCACGTTCAGCTAGGTATTTATCGGTGCTCACAGCGCCGAGATAGACCCCGCTGTTTAATGCCGCTCTTTTATTTTGGGGTCTCAGTGGGGAAAACTCTGCCGAAGCTGTACTTAGTCTCATTTCCTGTACTGAGGAGCTCTGCTCACCAATGCAGGAGGAGATGGGGGCAAAAGGCACACCGATCTCATGACCCCTCTCCAATGACCCAATTGGGGTGGGGGCAAATGGCCCCCCATTCCAGAACTCATCTATAAGGGGGTCAATCAGCCCCCACACCCCACCTAATAAGGGCAGGGAACCCCATGCCCGATCCTCGGCACTGACAGAATGTCACCTTGGCTGTGCCAGCCTGGGAGTGCCAAGGTGGCACTGAGTGCCCAGGTGGCATCAGGGTACCGCCCTGCCCAGACCATAAGACATAGGAGCAGAATTAGGCTATTTGGACCATCGAGTCTGCTCCGTCATTGAATCATGGCTGATATGTTCGTCATCCCCATTCTCCTGCCTTCTCCCATAACCCCTGATCCCTTATTAATCAAGAACCTATCTACCTCTGTCTTAAAGACACTGTGATTTGACCTCCAAACTGTCTGCGGCAAAAAGTTCCACAGATTCACCACCCTCTGGCTGAAGAAATTTCTTTTCATCTCAGTTTTAAAGGATCATCCCTTCAATCTGAAGCTGTGTCCTTGGGTTCTAGTTTTTCCTACTAGTGGAAACATCCCTCCATGTCCACTTTTTCTAGGCCTCTGAATATCCTGTAAGCTTCAATGATATCCCCTCCTCATCCTTCTAAACTCCATCGAGTACAGTCCCAGATTCCTCAACAGTTCCTCATATGACAAGTTCTTCATTCCAGGGATCATTCTTGTGAACCTCCTCTGGACCCTTTCCAAGGCCAGCACATCTTTCCTTTGATATGGGACTCAAAACTGCTCACAGTACTCCAAATATGGTCTGACCAGTGTCTTATACAGCCTCAGAAGTACAACCCTGCTCTTATATTCCAGCTCTCTCGACATGAATGCTAACATTGCATTTGCCTTCCTAACTGCCAACTGAACCTATACGTTAACCTTAAGAGAATCATGAACTAGGACTCCCAAGTTCTTTCGTGCTTCTGATTTCCTAAGCTTTTTCCCATTTAGAAAATAGTCTATGCCTCCATTCTTCCTACCAAAGTGCATACCCTCAAACTTTTCCACATTGTATTCCATCTGCCACTTCTTTGCCCACTCTCCTAGCCTGTCTAAGTCCTTCTGCAGCTCCCCTGCTTCCTCAGTACTACCTGTCCCTCTGCATATCTTTGTATCATCTGCAAACTTAGCAACAAGCCCTCAGTTCCTTCTTCCAGATCATTAATGTATATTGTGAAATGTTGTGGTCCCAACACTGACCATTGAGGCACACCATTAGTCATCGGCTGCCCTTCTGAAAAAGACCCCTTTATCCCCACTCTCCGCCTTCTGCCAGTCAGCAAATCCGCTATCCATGCCAGTATCCTACCCTTGCACGGTGGCGCAGTGGTAGCACTGCAGTCTCGCACCGCCGAGGTCCCAGCTTCGATCCCGGCTCTGGGTCACTGTCCGTGTGGAGTTTGCACTTTCTCCCCGTGTTTGCGTGGGTTTCTCCCCCACAACCCAAAGATGTGCAGGTTAGATGGATTGGTCACACAATTTAGCCCCTTAATTGGAAAAAATGAATTGGGTACTCTAAATTTATTCAAAAAAAAGTATCCTACCCTTAACACCATGGGCTCTTAACTTATTTTACAGTCTCCTATATGGCATTTTATCAAAGGCCTTCTGGAAATTTAAATAGATTGCGTCCACTGGTTCTCCTTTGTCAACTTCCTTGTTACCTCCTCACAGAACTCTAACAGATTTGGCAGACGTGACCTCCTCTTGACGAAGCTATGCTGATTCAGTCCGATTTTATCATTAACTTCCAAGTACTCCACAATCTCATCTTTAATAATGGACTCTAAAATCTTACCAATGACCGAAGTCAGACTAACCGGTCTATAATTTCCAGTTTTCTGCCTCCCTCCCTTCCTAAGCATGTGTGTTACATTAGCCATTTTCCAGTCTTCCAGGACCCTCCCTGCCTCCAGCGATTCCTGAAAGATCTCCAGCAATATGTTCACAATCTCCTCAGCTATCTCCTTCAGAACCTTGGGGAGTAGTCCAACTGGCCGACGTGATGTATCCACCTTCAGACCTTTCGTTTTCCCCAGAACCTTCTACTTAGTGATGGCCAGTAGATTTACCTTTGCCCCATGATTCTCCTGAAGCTCTCGTATGCCACTGGTGTCTTCCACTGTGAAGACTGATGCAAAGTTCATGAAAGATTGGGCAGCACGGTAGCACATTGTTTTAGCACAGTTGTTTCACAGCTCCAGATCCCAGGTTCGATTCCCAGCACTGTCTGTGCAGAGTCTGCACTTTTTCCCCGTGTCTGCGTGGGTTTCCTCTGGGTGCTCCGGTTTCCTCCCACAATCCAAAGATGTGCATGGTAGGTGGATTGGCCATGATAAATTGCCCTTCGTGACCAAAATAAAGGTTAGGTGGGGTTTCTGGGTTACAGGGAGGCTTAAATAGGGTGCTCTTTCCAGGGGCCGGTGCAGACTCAATGAGCTGAATGTCCTTCTTCTGCACTGTAAATTCTATCTATTCTATAAAGTAACTATTCAGTCCCTCTACCATTTCTTTGCTTCCTATTACTACTTCTTCAGCCTCATTTCCCAGTAGTCCATTGTCTATTCTTGCCTCTAGCTTACCTTTTATATGTTGAAAAAACTCTTGCTATCTTCTTTCATATTACTAGCTAGCATACACTCGTATTTCTTCATCTTCCCCTTATTGCTTTTTTAGTTGTCCTCTGTTCACTTTTAAAGGCTTCCCAATCCTCTGGCTTCCCACTAATCCTCGCCACTTTGTATGCTTTTTCTTTTGCTTTTATGCTGTCCTTGACTTCCCTTGTCAGCCCTCGTGTTCCCCTTAGCATGTTTCCTCCTCGGGATGAATTTCTCTTGTGCCTCCCGAACAACCCCCAAAAACTCCTGCCATTGCTGTTCCACTGTGTTCCCTGTTGGGTTCCACTTGCAGTCAACTCTGGCCAGCTCCTCCCTCATGTCTTTATAGTTACCTTTATTCCAGTGTAATACCGTTACACCTGATTCCAGCTTCTCCCTCTTAAACTGCAAGCTAAGTTCTATCATATTGTGGTCGCTGTGCCCTAAGAGTTCCACCATCTTATGTTCCCCAATCAGGTCTGTCTCATTATACATCACCAAATCCAGAATTGTTTGTTCCCTGGTGGGCACTACCACAAGCTGCTCCAAAGAAAAATCTTGTAGACAATTCACAAATTTCTTTCCTTTGGATCTGCTACCAACTTGATTTTCCCAGTCCACCTGCATTTTGGAAAATTGCAACCAATGCATCCAGTATCTCTGTAGCCACTTTTAGAATCTTAGGATGCAAGCCATCAGGGCCAGGGGACGTGTCTGTCTTAAGCCCCATTAGTTTGTCTAATACAACTTCTCTAGTGATGATGATATGAAATTGCTCCCCTGTATTATTCAGTATGAATGGGACGTCTGAAGTATCTTTCACTATAAACACTGATGCAAAATATCTATTTCACTCCTCTCCCATTTCCTTGTTCCCCACAACTATCTCCCCAGATTCATTCTCTAAGGGCATATGTACATTTTGACCTCGCTCTTCCTTCTAACATATTTACAGATGCTCTTCATGTCAGTTTTGTATTCCTCACTAGTTTGGCCTCATGGTTTATTTTCTCACTCTTTATTATCCTTTTTGTCCTCCTTAATTGGATTCTGAATTTGCCCCAATCTTCGGGGCTATCACTGACTTTTGCCTCCTTATGTGCCTTTTCTTTCATCCTTATACTCTCTTTAATTTTCTTGATTAGCTATGTTTGTTTATCCCGCACTTAGAATCTTTCTCGTTACTGGGGGTATAGTTTTGCGGAGAGTAATGTATTACCTCCTTAAATGTCTGGGTAGGTGGAACTACTTTATACACATTTACACACAGCAATGTAAGATATTTTTTCAATGTGAGGTGGTAACATTGAAGTATATTTTATATCTTTAGCTCGGATTAATAGGAACACTTCACTCTACCTTTGATAACTGTGTATCCATATTGCATTTAATTGCCACAGCACTGGAATGTATCAGTCAGAAAGATAAAGAGAGAAACTTTATATTATCGTCTGGGAAGGAGAGATGCACATTGTTATTTAGTTGCAATGTTTTGCATAAGTGGTGACTATATTCCAATGGTGTACTTTTTATTTCTCCGTCCATGCTCTGGGTCTTACTCTAACTCTCCACATGCCTTGCCCTGTTTTCCACGTGAGAATTGATGAGTCTTGGGCCACAGAGCAGAGGTCAATCCAATCCAATCCTGTTTCTTTTTCTTGAATTGAGATGTAATTAGTTTGCATGGCTGGAGGACAGTGAGCTATTTGGCACTCCATGGTAGATGCAGCAGAGTTTGCTTCGTTAGCACTGGAGCTGGTTTAGCACAGTGGGCTAAACAGCTGGCTTGTAATGCAGAATAAGGCCAGCAGCACGGGTTCAATTCCCGTACCAGCCTCCATGAACAGGTGCCGGAATGTGGCGACTTGGGGCTTTTCACAGTAACTTCATTGAAGCCTACTTGTGACAATAAGCTACTATTATTATTATCTTGTATTTAGCAAGTTCATTGAAATTGTAAAAAAAAATTTTCATGAAGGTAGGAACCATTGAAAGATATTTGTTTGAGATTATGTCTTTGGCAAAAAGTGAGTCAATCCAACACGATGGGCGAGATTCTCTGGCAGTTCCCGCCAGCGTGATCATCCGGTCCCGCTGACGGTGAGCCCCCGCTCCGGGTTCCCTGGCAGCGGAGGGCGCGAACAACATGAAACCCCAGCAGTAGGACCCAAGGATCCTTGGATGGTGGGCCAATGGTGGGCTGCTTCCACTGCTGCAAAACATGGTGTTGGAGATGGGAGGGCGGGCAGGTGAGAGGTGGAAAAGCCCACCAAAATGTTAAGACTTCTGAAAAATCTGCGTAAATTTATTTTCCAAACTATATATTGGTTGATGTCCAGTTGCGATGCTCATGGAGGAGTTTGTCATCTACTGGTCCGAATATTTGGTATAGAACAACAGCCCGTGCTTTCTGTTATTAAAGTGCAAATGGGTCAATAGGTTCTGAGCATCCAGACATGCACAGAAACACAGAATTCAGTTGTCCTGCTCTGTAATAACTACCCCAGTGAAAGATGCAGCATTGAAGCACATGGAATGAGGTGAAGCAGTTGTAATAAAGCGAGATGCCTACTAAAAAAATTAGGAAAATGTTAGAGTTTGCCCACTCCAGTGTGAGTGAATTTTTAATGGCCTGATGAGCCTGAACTCCTGACAAGCAACTTGGCACTGAAAATTAGCATTTCCAAATGTGGAGCCTCATTTTTACCGATTGAATTACTGTTGGGAGTTTTAAAAACTTTTTAAAGGGGCTGGTTTAGCACAGTGGCCTAAACTTCTGGCTTGTAATGCAGAACAATACCAGCAGCACGGGTTCAATTCCCATACCAGCCTCTCCGAACAGGCACTGAATTGTGGTGACTAGGGTCTTTTCACAGTAACTTCATTGAAGCCTACTTGTGACAAGTGATTATTATTATTATTAACTTTTTATCTCTCCCTTTCTCTCTGATCTTTATTTCCCACTCTTTATTTCACTTTTTTGTACACGCTTTAATATTGAATTGGCAGCTCTACAAGGTGTTTCTCAATAAGAATTCTTCAGTCGGAGTGGCTAAGGACACATAGGTTCCCCAGATTCTCTGGTGAGGGCACCACACTATTGATTTCAATAACTGCTAGTTCCAGTTCAAAAGTCTGTAAGCAAGTGTAAATGTAATGAATGGCTATCGTGGCATTTCTCTCTCTCACGCTCACTCTCACAGACTCTCTCTCTCTGACACTCTCTCTCTGACTCTCTCTATCTTCTCCAACCCCTTTTCCCTTTCCTACCATTTGATTCCGGCCTCAGAAGTTTGGTGTGGAGTTTGCATGTTCTCCCCATGCATGCGTGGGTTTCCTCCGGGATCTTTGTTTTCTTCCCACAGTCCAAATATGTGCGTCTAGGTAGAGTTCTCTTTTGGAGAGCTAGTGCAGACCCATTGGGCCAAATGGCCTCCTTTTGCACTGTAGGGATTCTATAATTTACCCATCACCCTTTTGCACCTTCTTTGTTTCTTTTTCTTTCATGATTCCTGTTTTGCAGTACTGGTGAGATTAATTATTCATTGGAGATTCACTCCTGCATGTACAGGTTGGAATGTTGTTGATTATATGAAGAAAGCAACTAGTTTTTTTGCATCGCAGATGGACTCCAGCTGTTTGTATGTATCAGAGCTGTTACATTGTGTTTCCTAACACTAGCTGGCATGGTGGCAGGGAGTAAACGAGCAGAGCATATAATATAGCTACATATACCATGCAGTACTGTTCAATAATTACAGACGGGTCTGACTTCTGAGTTTTTTCTTAGCAATGAGATGCCTGCCTGTTATAACCTCCCTAAAACTTGGTCATGTAGGTTGAGATCTGAGCAAGGTCTGATCCCTGTCCTCCACAAATGATCCTGCTAAGCTCAGCTGGGGGACTGTGAAGCAGGTTGCCAGTTAGCCTTATGTGGTGGAGAAGGGGGGGGGGCACAAATTCAGTGTTTCTATATTAATTGTGTGTGTGTCACACACACATACAGATGAGGATATCAGGTGAGCATATGAATAGATTAGGTGTACATGTGGAGTGCTTAGTTAGGTGTGGCCATTGAGTGTTGGCCATGGATCTGTGTGTGTGTCTTTAGTAGAGGAGATAAGGAAAATGGGCATTTAGTGCAGTCAGCAATGAAATGTACTGCACTGCCATGAATCAAACTCCTACACACAAGCAAGTATTGTAAATGTTTTCCACCAATGAGCCAGTTGATACTTGTTGATGTGAAGAAAAACATTCATCGGTTTTTTTTTAAATCTTCTTAACATTTCAGTGTGATGACAGTGGTTGCTTGAAGAGAAATCTTTAATCACTGCAGTCCATTCAAAGAATGATCTTAATAGCTGCTGTGGTATTGTTCCAGTCTATATTAAGTTGCTTTGAGTTAACTGTTTTGTGGCTCTTCTTTCCTCCTTCTTGCAATCAGGCAGATTTCCATTCCCCATTTAATAATAATAACCTTTTATTGTCACAAGTGTGAAGTTACTGTGAAAAGCCCCTAGTCATCATCTTCTCTTCCTTTATTTTGTACCATCCCTCTTTATTTTCATCCATCTCGCCCTGTCCTGTTTGGTCTCCTCCCCTGTCCTGTTTGGTCTCCTCCCCGTCCCTCCCACCTTACTGCCTCTGGCCCAACACCCTTCCCCTCTTTTGCATACATTTCTAGATCTCTTGTTTTATCCTGGCTCTCCCTTGCCCCTCCCACTTTAAAAAAAAAAAAAATCCAATTTAAGGGGCAATTTAGCATGGCCAATCCACCTACCCTGCACATCATTGGGTTGTGGGGGTGAGACCCATGCAGACACGGGAGAATATGAAAACTCCACATGGGCAGTGACCCGGGGTCGGAATCGAACCCGGGTCCTCAGTGCCGTGAGGCAGCAATGCTAACCACTGTGCCACCCACTCACACCCACTTACAGTCTGTCTCCCCATTCTCTCCCTCCCTCCCCACCGTTCTTTCCTTTTTTTCTACACACATCTTCTTTCTATTCTTTTCTATAGAAAATGAATCTTACTGTAACATAGACACACTATTGAGAAACATGATGGATTACGTGCAGAAGATATTTTGACTGCATGCAACACCTTTTTATGATTTTTTCTTATTGGCTTATTATTTGCTTGATTTTGAGGTTTCAGCCACAAATCCAAAACAATCTCTTGGGTATTAATAAAGAAAAGAAAGTCTTGCATTTATATAGCATCAGGAGAGTTTGTGAGGTATTTTTGAAATGTATTCACTGGTGTAAAGTAGGAAAGTACAGCTAGTATGCAGAAAGGTGATATAAACGGTCTCATCTCCTCTGCATCTTCCTACTGAGGGGTGGTGCTTGACTCTGACTGTAAATTTAGTGAAGAGCTTGAGTCGGACTGAAAACTCAGTGAATAGCTGCCAAGAATGGCCAGTATCTTCATTGCCCCGCCTGACAGAGGGTGATGGATCAATGATCGGGCAATGATGATTTTACTGCAGTTTCTGTTAGAAGTTATTGATTTTTGTCTTCATGGTTTCACTTGTGTGGAAACATTTGTTCACATACTGGTTTTGTCTGGACACAATGGCCTCCTGTTTCAGTACTACAGTGAAGTTTTAAAAATTGCATCTGTGGAAAATGTCTACCAGTCAAAGCTACTGAAATATTGAACAAAGAGAATAAAAATATGGTTTAGAATACAAAAGGTAAGTGTAGTTGAAGCCCACAGGAAGCATATAGGTCACCGTGCTCCACAGAAGCTGTTTGGTCAATTACCCTCTGGAATTTATCACTTTTTTTTGCTTTATTCTATTGCATATTAAGTTGAGAGAAGCACAGGTTTATGTTTCATTTAAGTTGTTAGCTAGTTTGTGATGAGTTCTTGAACCGTGGCAATTTGCTCTTTAATCCACTAGTGGAAGGGAAGTTGACAGTACTATCAAGTAGCACTTTCTCAGCTCAGTGGAGGATCACTTTGTGCTCCACCCATACCATTCCACTCCTGACCTCATTACAGCCTTGGTCCAAACATGGATACCAGACCTGAACTCGGGATATGAATTGGGAATAACTGTCCTTGACATCAAAACCACTTTTGACTGAGTGTGGCATCAAGGGGCACTCGCAAAACTGGAGTTGATGAGAATTGCGGGTGAAGCGCTCGCTGGTTGGGGCGATAAATATCAGAAATTAAGATGTTTGTGGTTGTTGAAGGTCAATCATCTCAATCCCCGGACATTGCTGTAGGAGTTCCTCAGGATCGTGTCCTAGGCCCAAACAGCTTCAGCTGCTTCATCAGTGACCTTCCCTCCATTGTAAGGTCACAAGTGGGGATGTTTGATTGCACAAAGTTCAGCACCATTTGCAACTCCTCAAGAACTGAAGCAAGCCATGTCCAGATGCAGCAAGGCCTGGACAACAGTCCAGCCTGAGCTGACATGTGGCTAGTAACATTTGTGCCACACAAGTGCAAGACAATAATCACCTCCTACAAGAGAGAGAATCTAACCATTTCCCCATGGCATTCAATGGCATTGCTATTGCTGAATTCCTCACTTTCAACATCCTGGGGGCTACCATTGACCAGAAGCTGAATTGGACCAGCCAGGTAAATTCAGTGGCTATAAGAGCAGGTTTAAGGTTGGGAATTCAGCAATGACAAACTCACCTCCTGGCTGTCCAAAGCTGATCCACCATCTACAAGGCAAAAGTCAGGACGAGTGTGTTATAATACTCTCAATTCCTGGATGAGTGGAGCTCTAAGGATGCTCAAGAAGCTTGTCATCAGCCAGGAAAAAGCAGCCCCGCTTCATTGACACCCATCCTTCACCTTAAACATTAATTCCCTCCACCACCAATGCAGAGTGGCAGCGGTGTATACCATCTACACCAGTGGTTTTCAAACTTTGTTTTCCAGGGACCACTTTTCACATTGGCTGATCTTCACGATCCAAGCCCGCCGGCCTTTGATGCAAAAGGGGAGACTGCTTGGTCCTCAGGATGTCACTCTAATCAGGTTCAAAGGAGGTGAGGGCAATGCACATATCAGGTGCAAACTTCAGCCAATTCCTTTGCATTCTTCATCTTTGTGAGAACGGAAAAGCAAACCTCATGTAGGTCATTGTGAAGGGCAACAGCAACAGAATGCTTCTCTTACTCAGCACCTGATACTCCTGGGAGATGTACTCCAGAATGCTGACAGCCTCATGGACTTTTGCTGTGTGTTTTAATGTGCTATGACTGGTCAGGTACAGCAGCATAGTTTTTTTCATTTTGAGCAGCTGCAAGTTAATAGCCGATTATGGGGTCTCAACCCCACCATTTCTCTTTCAAAATCTTAAACTTCTCCTCTCATTTGCCAGTCTTTGCATATAACACACATGGGCTTTGCATCCTTATTTGCATTGGCACAATTGACAAAACCATACCCCAAGAAATCATCTTTATACTGCTTTGCTCCCGAGTTAAGTTTTTGCTTTGTAGGCTGTTAACCAGAGGCTCTGGAGCTCTGTACAAAGCTAACACGAGCACTGCTCTGTCCTACTGTGGACTCTCCTGTTCAGCGCTCACCAGCAGATTCAGATGTGAGATCCTGGCTAGTAGGTACTCTGCCTATTTACGTTTTTAGCCATCTCTTACTTGTAATAAAACAATTCAGCTTCACAGTCCTCTTGCTTGCCAGCAGCTAGTAATGGAAGAAGCTCTTCTCTGATTTGGCACCAAAAGCACATATACCTATAGGGTGTTTCACGTCAAACGTACATGCAGGGCGTGTGACCTCACTGCTGTTGTTTATCACCGGAATACTGCACACAATCTCATTTCCTTCTCATTTAAAAGGCGGGTAGCAACTGCCATTGTCAATAAAAATGCCAGTTGCGGCCATTGGGTGCTTCTCTCACAATCGGGACCACCGTCTGAATGTCGCCCCAATTGTTCCAAAACCTTCCTGACACCCATCTGCGGGTTGCGACCCACACTTTGAAAAACCTTGATCTACACAATGCATTGCAGTAACTCTCCAAAGCTACTTTGACAGCACTTTTTAAACTAGTGATCTTTACCACGTGAAGTACAAAGGCAGCGCCTGCACTGGAACTGACCACCTGCAAGTTTCCCTCCAAGTCTCACACTGTCCTGACTTGGAACTATATCATCATTCCTTCATGGGGGTTTGTCAAAAATGTGGATCTCCCTCTCGAACAGCACTGGGTCTATCTATTAAACGTAGATTGCAATGGTTCAACAAGGCAGCTCAACTCTTTCCCAAGGGCAATTAGGGATGGGCAATGAATGCTGATCTAACCAACGATGCCCACATCCCATGAAATAATCATTCACAGTAACCCTAAGCAATTACAACATATACATCTGATCAGGGGTCTCACTGAGGTGGGAGAAAATTGCTGGAGTATGGACGATGAGACCACTTGACACCTCTTTGGGTTTAAACTGGAAATGTTAAAAAAACCTTCAGTCTGGTTTCATAATTTGCTTCATATGTTGTGAACAGCTCGTAGCAGTACATTTGTGGTAAATTCACAATTAAAGGGCAGTGATTGGGTCACATTAATCAAGGCTAAAACGCCAGTTTTAGGGATTGCTGCAATGTTGGGTTTCGGATGAGACATTAAACCAATGACGCTATGCCTTATTGGGTGGGTGTAAAAGATGGGACGGATCGGTAGCGCAGTGGTTAGCACTGTTGCTTCACAGCTCCACGGTCCCAGGTTCGATTCCCGGCTTGGGTCACTGTCTGTGCGGACTGTTCTCCCAGTGTCTGCATGGGTTTCCTCCAGGTGCTCTGGTTTCCTCCTATAGTCCAAAGATGTGCAGGTTACGTGGATTGGCCATGCTAAATTGCCCTTCGTGTCCAAAAAGGTTAGGTGGGATTACTATTTACGGGGATTGGGTGAAGGTGTGAGCTTGGGTAGGGTGCTCTTTCCAAGGGCCGGTGCAGATTTGATTGCCCATCTATCTGAAAATTGCTTGTCACAAGTAGGCTTCAATGAAGTTACTGTGAAAAGCCCCTAGTCGCCACATTCCGGCGCCTGTTCGGGGAGGCTGGAACGGGAATTGAACCGTGCTGCTGGCCTGCTTGGTCTGCTTTAAAAGCCAGCGATTTAGCCCAGTGTGCTAAACCAGCCCCTTTATCTAATTTCTATTATGGGAGTTTTCTGTATTTCCCAACGGTAAAAGGGACTTAATTTGCTTTATGTAAAGTCCTGAGGTCATGAAATGCTTTAAATATGATATTATGGGGAATATATGTTCACATATAATATTGTAGGTTAGAATATATTGACCAGTCATCTCAAAGTCCTGGAGCTTCAGACAATACATCATGGGTGTTTTAAAAAATTATAATCCCAGAATGACTGGATGACTTCTGAATAATCTTGGTATTCATTTCAAGCCTCTTGAACACCGGTAATCTTGTTCTACTAGATAGATGGTGCCAGACAGCAATATTATTTTGTTGGAGTTCGAAGAGATTCAATCACTGTCAGGAAGGTGTTCATGGACTTGAAGTGGCAGCTCAGGAGCTTCTGAAGATCTTCATTCACAGCCCGATATGAATTGGCTGGGACCTGATTGTATCCTCTGATTGATTGCTGCTGCTTTCCACTGAGATGGTGCCAAGATACATGCAAGAACAGGCAGACTGTTCCAGCACATTTATGATGATCAGAGTTCAGTTTACATCACAAGATTTATATATGTACTTCCTTCCTGTCTGTACTGGCACCCCATGTTCAACTACTGAGAAAGCCTTGGCCAAAGTGGCTGTCTACTCGGCGTGAGCATCTGCTCACCGTGTACTTCCAGCTAATTTGTGGTTAAAGTCGACCCTAGGCTTTATCTTAAATTTGGTTTTGGTCAGATATTGATGGTTTATGAGACTGCGATTTTAACCATTCCAAGGTCATTTGGGAAATCCTTATGCATAAGTGAGCGCTTGGGAGTCTTTTTACACACTGCTTGTCCAAAACAAATCTACATATCATAGAATAGATGCAGTACAAAAGGTGGCCATTTGGCTCTTTGAATCCTTGCTGGCCTTGTGCAAGACCAATTTAGATAGAGCCACTACTCTGCCCTTTCCTTGTAACCCTGTAAATTAATTTTCCTTTCGCCCCTTACCCAATTCCCTTTTGGAAGTCATGATTGAATGTACCTCTTGCACACTCGGGCAATGCAATCCAGATCCTAACCACTCCCTTCGTTAAAAAAATGTTTTCTCCTCCTGTTTTCTTTGCTCCTTTTCAATCACTAAAGCTACGGTCTCTCTCTCTATCTCTCTCTGGACTGTTCATGATTTTCAACCAATTTTGTAAGTCCATGGACACCTGAACAACCCTTTTCTGTTACCTCATTAATTAACGACTCAATCAAGTTAGTTAAACACTGCACTTTTAACAAATCCATTCTTGTCCAAGAAACTTGCCAATTATGGCCAGATACAAATGTGCTATGAGGATTTGGATTAAACCATCCCACATTCTAGGGGCTTTCTGCTGAAAATGTCCAATATGACAACAGTTATGACAAGTCTATATATACATACATACACACATACACACCAACCATTCGGCCCTTCGAGCATGCTCCACCATTCCTTATGATTGTGTCTGATCATCAAGTTCAATACCCTGATCCCACCTTTCCCCCCATATCCCATGATCCATTTAGCCCCAAGAGCTATATTTAATTTCTTCTTGAAATTCCACAATGTTTTGGTCTCAACTACTTTCTGTGGTAGTGAATTCCACAGATTCATCACTCTCTCTGGGCGAAGAAATTTCTCCTCACCTCCGTCCTAAAAGGTTTCCCCTTATCCTCAAACTATGACCCCTGGTTCTGGAATCCCCCACCATTGGGAACATTCTTTTTGAATCTACCCTGTCTAATCCTATTAGAATTTTATAAGTTACCCTCTAATGCTTCTAAACTCCAATGCATATAATCCTAACCAACGTAGTCTTTCCTCATAGTCCCGCCATCCCAGGAATCAGCCTGGTAAACCTTTGCTGCACTCCCTCCATAGCAAGAACATTGTCCCTCAGAAAGGGACACCAAAACTGCACACACTATTCCAGGTGTGGCCTCAGCAATGCCCTATACAATTGCAGTAAACATCCTTATTCCTGTACTCAAATCCTCTGGCTATGAAGGCCAACATTTGCCTTTTTTACTGCCTGCTGTACCTGGGCACTTACTTTCTACAACGGATGCATGGGGACACCAAGGTCTCACTGAGTATCCACCTCTCTCAATTTACACCCAATAATAATCAAATAATAATCTGCCTTCCTACTTTTACTACCGAACCGGATAACCTCACATTTAACCACATTATATTGCATCTGACATGCATGCGCCCCCACACTCAGCCTGTCCAAATCCCGCTGAAGCATCTCCGCATCCTCCTCACATCTCACCCTCCCACCCACCCACCTTTGTACTATCTGCAAATTTGGAGATAATACTAATTAGTTCCTCATCCAAATCATTCATATATAATGTGAACAGTTGGGGTCTTAGCATAGATTACTGCAGTACCCCACTAGTCACTGCCTGCCAATCGAGAAAAAGACTAATTTATTCCAACCTTTTGCTTCCTATCTGCTAACCAGCTTTCTATCCATCTCAAGACAATACCCGCCGCAGTCCCATGCACTTTAACTTTACATAGTAATCTGCTATGTGAGACCTTGTTGAAAGCCTTCTAAATTCTCAATAAACTACATCCACGGGTTCTCCCTGGCCAACTCTACTGGTTACACCTTCAAACAATTCTAGTAGATTTGTCAAGCATGAATTCTCTCTCATAAGTCCATGCTGACTTTGTCTAATTATACCACTGCTTTCCAAATGTTGGGCCATGAAATTCTTGATAATGTACACCAGCAAGTTCCCTACTACCGACTTTAAGCTCACTGGTCAACCTCCCTTTTTGAATAGCAGGGTTATATCAGCTGCCCTACAATCTGTAGGAACCATTCCAGAATCCAAAGAATTTGGGTAAATGACCACCAATGGATCTACTATTTCTAGGGCCACTTCCTCAAGTACTCTGGGATGAAGATATCACACGTTGGAGATTTATTCACCTTCTATCCCATTAATTTCCCCCAAACCAGTTCTTTACTAATTCTAATTTCTTCAGTTCCTCACTGAAACTTTTTCTCAGGACTTCCGGTACATTATTCATGTCTTCCTTTGTAAAGACAGAGGCGAAGTACGAATTTAGCTCCTCAGCCATTTCTTTGTTCCCCGTTATGAATTCTCCCGTTTGTGACTTTTTCTTCTCTTTACATACCAACCGATTCTTTTGTAGTCCGTTTTTATGTTGCCTGCGAGCTTGCCAAATTTTTCCCTTCTTAATCATTTCCGCGTCTGCCTTTGCTGATTTTAAACTGTTCCCAATCCTCAAGTCTATTTCTTTTTCTTGCTAATTTGTGTGCCTCTTCTTTGAATCTGATACTAACACTAATTTCCCTTGTAAGCCATGGCTTGGCCACAATTCACTTTTTCTACTCTTGCACCAAACAGGTAAAAACAACCTTTGGTGTTCACCTATTCTATCCTTCATTGCCTGTCTACTGTTCTCCCTTTCAGTTATGTTTCTCAGTCCATCTTCGCCAACTCATGCCTCATACCATCATAGTTACCTTCCTGAACCTCAATAAAGAATTCTATCATATTATAGTCACTCTCCCCAAGGGTTCTCTCACAACTGGATTACCAACTAATCATGTCTCATTGCACAACACGTCCAAGATGGCCTGTTTCCTTGTTGGTTCCTCAATGTATTGGTCCAGAAAACCATCCCGTATACACTGCAGAAATCCCCCCTCTACTGTACTATGACTAATTTGACTCACCCAATCGACATACAGATTAAAGTTACCCATAATCACAGATGTTCCTTTATCACATGCACCTCTGATTTCCCATCTAATGCTATTCCCAACATTACCAGCAGTTTGGTGGCCTATATACGAATGATATACCTACAAATTTATTTTGCCCCTTAGTGTTTCTTAACTTGACCCATACAGATTCCACATTATGCTAATATTTTTCCTCAATATTGGATCAATATCTTCTTTAATCAACAATGCAACATCACCACCTTTTCCTTTCTGTCTGCCGTTTCTAAAGACTGGCACACGGCACTGGTAGTAATCCTGAGATCACTAACTTTTGATGTCCGACTTCTCAACTTTCTTCCTAACTCCCAATGTTTTTTACGAATGTTGTTGGTACCGATGTGTACCACAACCACTGGTTGTTCACCTTCCTCCTCCAGAATGTCCTGTAACCGCTCCAAGACATCCTTGACCCTAGCAGCAGGGAGGCAACATACCATCCTGGAGTCTCATTTGTGGCCACACAAATATCTATCTATTTCCCCTTACAATTGAATCCCCTGTAACTATTGCATTCCCACACTTTTTTACTCTTCCCCTCTGCAGCAGAACCAACTGTGGTGCAACGTATTTGGCTGTTGCTGATTTCCCCTGAGAGGTCATTCCCCTCAACAGTATCCAAAGCAGTACAGTGGAGGGTTGGAAATATTAATGGGTTAACATACTGTCCTTCAATTTCTAGGACCAATAATCCTGTAAAGCCCTGTGGACTGAATATCTCTTGTGTCTGGTATGAAGATCGAGGAACTTATCTAGTTCCTACTAGGTATGGATCATAGAACATAGAACAATACAGCGCAGTACAGGCCCTTCGGCCCACGATGTTGCACCGAAACAAAAGCCATCTAACCTACACTATGCCATTATCATCCATGTGTATATCCAATAAACTTTTAAATGCCCTCAATGTTGGCGAGTTCACTACTGTAGCAGGTAGGGCATTCCACGGCCTCACTACTCTTTGCGTAAAGAACCTACCTCTGACCTCTGTCCTATATCTATTACCCCTCAGTTTAAAGTTATGTCCCCTCGTGCCAGCCATATCCATCCGCGGGAGAAGGCTCTCACTGTCCACCCTATCCAACCCCCTGATCATTTTGTATGCCTCTATTAAGTCTCCTCTTAACCTTCTTCTCTCCAACGAAAACAACCTCAAGTCCATCAGCCTTTCCTCATAAGATTTTCCCTCCATACCAGGCAACATCCTGGTAAATCTCCTCTGTACCCGCTCCAAAGCCTCCACGTCCTTCCTATAATGCGGTGACCAGAACTGTACGCAATACTCCAAATGCGGCCGGACCAGAGTTCTGTACAGCTGCAACATGACCTCCCGACTCCGGAACTCAATCCCTCTACCAATAAAGGCCAACACTCCATAGGCCTTCTTCACAACCCTGTCAACCTGGGTGGCCACTTTCAGGGATCTATGTACATGGACACCTAGATCCCTCTGCTCAGCCACACTTTCAAGAACTTTACCATTAGCCAAATATTCCGCATTCCTGTTATTCCTTCCAAAGTGAATCACCTCACACTTCTCTACATTAAACTCCATTTGCCACCTCTCAGCCCAGCTCTGCAGCTTATCTATATCCCTCTGTAACCTGCTACATCCTTCCACACTATCGACAACACCACCGACGTTAGTATCGTCTGCAAATTTACTCACCCACCCTTCTGCGCCTTCCTCTAGGTCATTGATAAAAATGACAAACAGCAACGGCCCCAGAACAGATCCTTGTGGTACTCCACTTGCGACTGTACTCCATTCTGAACATTTCCCATCAACCACCACCCTCTGTCTTCTTTCAGCTAGCCAATTTCTGATCCACATCTCTAAATCACCCTCAATCCCCAGCCTCCTTGGATCCTTGGATATAAAATTGCCAATTTACCATAAATTGACACAAAATTGGCAGCTTTACACAGACTGTAAAGCTGGAAGAAATGGAAGATCTGCACTGGCAATATGGGGCATACTTTTCTTTGCAGAATATTAATGGTCTGTTTTTCAGCTCTATATCTGCTGGATGTTTACTCAAGGTGTCCAACGTCGAATTCTATTTCCCAGTCCATTGATGCACAAGTTTTCATCCCCTTGAAAATTGGATTGTGAGAAAAGAGAAATCTTCAGATGTATTGTTTTAAAGGCGGAACCAACGTAGTATTATCTTTATGCCACAGAATCACTAACAGCTTGGCTCGTTGACTCTTTGTTAATTCTGTGTGCAGAAGTGCTATTTGTTTCAGTGTTTTGTTCCGTAAACTTGGCAACTTTGTTTATCAATTAGCCAGCCATAGGATCTTTGTGAAACCTTTTGAAAGAATGCAGTGACTTGTTTATAATGTGCTAAGTGACGATGCGCAGTGACATTTAGAGACTACCTTATAGCACTCTTTTTCACTTTGTTTGAACCCTTGGTAGGTGGAAGAAAATACAATTTATCACATCACAGCTCAGACTACAAATCACTGGTCAAAAGTATTGAACATTAAGTGTGTTAATGAATATTGATACATTTTCAATAATTACAAATTGAATGTCAAAGCCAACAAAAGATTTTTGTTTACGTCTGGGCTAATCCTTAAAACATAGTTTGTTCTAATAACATGACGTTAATTAGCCTGTAATTTCCTTACTGAACCTACTACAAACTGAACTTGTTATTCACTGGATTCATACTGTCTGGCTGTCATTCAGCCAGGACATGGCTTGACATTTATTTGAAGCTATCCCTGAATAAAGGAAATTAATAATTGTATTTTTCTTAACTACATTTGAGAGGCAACCATTTACAAGTTTTCGATCTGCATTTTCCTGCACACATAACACCTGCACGAAACCGGGAGTGCAAAAAGCCCAAGATTCTGAGTAATTGAGTGGAACAACCTGACCGGGTTGTTAGGATTGAGTTCATGTTCCCCAGTATTTACGTTAGAACTGGAGCTTTGATTGTTCAATAGACCACATTTATTGTTTGATAGACTGCACATATATATAAAGGGATACACATGGCACTGTGGAGTTCGAGAAGAAGTGATTGTCAAACACAATAACATTGAAATTGAAGTCAAGACTTGCTTCCCAGTTTTAATTACAGAGATACCATTGGAACTAAACAATGGTAGCAGAGCATGGTTCCTTCGAATAAGGCTGGTGGCACGAGGTTTGAAGAAAACCTGGGTGACCAAGATGTAAGGATAGATTCCACCTATGGCAGGAAATGTTATTTTGAAGATCTTCCTGGCTCTGTTAGCCACAAATGCTTGAGAATATCTAGATATTAAATAGATATTATAGCTGCTTTCTTACAGGGACATCAGCTTCCAAGAGAGATTTGTCTTCGTCCTATGAAAGAGGCAACAAGCACAGAAAAGGGTACTCTTGAATAAATGTGCATACGTGTTGAAAGATGCCTCCAGAGTTTGTTATTTCTCCGCGAGATCAGTTTTATTAAAGTTGGGCAGCCTTCGGTTGAAAGCAGACTCTGCGAGGTTTTGTTGGCACCATGGAGGGAAACTATTGGGCACCTTCATGATGCATACAGATGATTTTTTTCGTGTGTTAGTAGCGAATTTGAAAATACTGTTAATTAACGACTTAGAATGGAGTTCAAGATTGGAAGTCAGGCTTCTGCTGCATTCAGATGCATTGGGTTACAAATCAGGCAAGAGTGGTAGGCATGTCACTCTATGTCAGCAGCCTTACTTGGAGAATATTAACCCCATAGCAATTACTTGCGGTAGGGCCTCACAAAAGAATACGGTGACTTCTGAAATGGAAAAAGAGGAACTTAGATGTTTAATTCGGCAGCTGAATTGGTTAGCTAGATAGACAAGAGTGGAAGCCAGTTTTGATGTTTTAGAACTAAGCACTAGGGGGCGGCACAGTGGCTCAGTGATTAGCACTGCTGCCTCATGGCGCCGAGGACCTGGGTTCGATCCTGGCCCGGGTCACTGTCTGTGTGGAGTTTGCACATTCTTCCTGTGTCTATGTGAGTCTCACCCCCAGAACTCAAAGATGTGCAAGGTAGGTTGATTGGCCACGCTAAATTGCCCCTTAATTTAAAAAAAACATTTAAAAAAAAAAAAGAACTAAGCACTAAAATAAATGATCCCAAAGATGAAGGAATTGTTCAAGCAAACAAAACAAAATTGGAAAATTGTGTTTTGAAATTCCCCTCTTAGTGATGTACCTTATTCTAATCTCTGTGATGGCTTTTTGAGTGTGGGAGGATTTATAATTTTTGTCCTGTGGAGGAAGGTAAATGTTGCCCTTTGGCATGGGAAACTAAAACGATAAGTGTGGTTAAAATAAAGTACATTGTCAGTGGAGAGACATGCCCCAGTGGAGGCAGTAGATATAGCATTTTTTAATATCCAAGATCCTGACTGAAATTTTGAATAGTACAAGACATTTGAGAACATTACCTACAGAATGCTGTATAGACAGTAAGTCCTTTTGGGAGAATGACCACTCTATGAAAAGAGACTACACAGAGGTTCCCAATAGTGTGGGTGTCCACTAGGGTCATAGTTTGAGGATGGTGGGGGAGTCCAAAAATAGGGGTCATAGTTTGAGGATAAGGGGTAGACCTTTTAGGACTGAGATGATGAGAAATTTCTTCCCCCATAGAGTGGTGAATCTGTGGAATTCACTACCACAGAAAGTAGTTGAGGCCAAAACAGTGTGTAGTCTCAGGAATGAATTAGATATAGCTCTTGGGGCCAAAGGGATCAAGGGATATGAGGGGTAAGGTCAGATCTGGATATTGAACTTGATGATCAGCCATCATCACAATGAATGGTGGAGCAGTCCTGAAGGGCCAATTGGCGGCCTACTGCTTCTATTTTCTATGTACGTTTCTATGTATGAATTGACAAAGCGAGCCGAAAACAGATGCTAGAGAACAGGGAGATTGACAAGACCAAGTGGGTTAGTAGCAGTTACCAATTATCTGACTGCCAGTTGAAATAAGGGGCTAGCTTGAAGAAGTTATTAGAAATCTGTTAAAGAGGGGTGTCTTTTCCTCTCAGAAGCAGAATGTGAGGGTGGGGGAAAAAATGTTTTAAGAAGGGGGAATCGGGTACATTTATTGTAGGGAAGAAAATATTTACATTTGTGTTTTGGTAATTTACGTCAAACTTAAAACATTTTTTTTCTTTAAGAGGGGGAATCTGTTAGGAAAGAGTAATGTTCCCCAGTGCTTCAATTAGAATTGGAGCTTTAATTATTTAATAGACTACTATTGATTGTTAGACTGCACATAATATTAAGGGAACACATCTGGTACTGTTAGAGATGAAGTGATTGTAAAACACAAAATTAGAGTTGAAGAAGTCAAGACTTGCTTTCCAGCTTTTATTACAGCGATGCCATCGGAGCTTAACAAGGTTGGTCACCTCCAAAATCTTTTTTGATTGGCATCTATCCCAAGATATTGACAGTAATTGATCCATATATATTGTGGTCTTCCTGAAGTAAGCTCCTTCTCTCTTTGGCCCTGAGTTGTGTTGGTCCTGAATGCATAGCCTGCAGAAACCATACACAATTTAATGAACAAATTTGAAAGATTCTTTGGAATGTACATGACAATCACAGCCAGTTCAACTAACATAGGTTCAGTTAAGGGAGGGGATATTTAAATAATTGGTAGATTTATCTTGAGTTGGTAGGCGAGGACAGCGCAGATGGTATTATATGCCTGGATTTTCAAAAAGGTTTTGTTGATGTTCACTACTAATTATTAATAGCTATGTTAAGGAGTAGTGAAGTAAGGTTTAAGGTATAGCACTGGATACATAATTAGCTTAGAAACATGAAACCAAGAGTACCCCATAAGTGAACACTTTCAAAGCTGAACAACGTTGAGTTGGACAGTCCAGTGGCTAATACAGCATTAGGACAACCATCGTTTTAACAATTATTGTGGATTAGGATATTGTAACCAAACCTCCAGGTAATCAAATTATACAAAAGTGCGAAACTGTCTATTCATGAGAAGTAATAGATAATTAGATTCGGAAGGACTAGGGACTAGTTGGTAAATTGTCAGGTGTTGTTCAATATGGGTAAAGTGTAAATTAATTGGTAAAGGAGGAACAAACCAAAAGATGATCTCTGTATTAAATGGAGCAGCTGTCTGTTGTAGATTTAAAAAAATCTAGGAGTCCAGCTTCGTAGACATGTCAAATTGGGTCACAACAGAGAATATGAATAAAAAGTGTTTTTATTGCTGCCAGTTAAGGAGCTGGTCAAGTGCCATCTGTGGTATTGTGTGCAATTTTAGTCACCTGGGGACAGGGGGTGCCCACTCAGGAGGTAGCTGATGACACCATTACTATAGCTCAGACTCGCGATAGCGAATCTCAAGGCTGAGCAGGCGACTGGACTGCTGAAGATGCGGTTCCAGTGCCTGGACCAATCCAGGGAGGCATTCCAATACTGCACCCAGAGGGTGTCCTGTATCATTGTGGTATGCTGTGCTCTCCACAACTTGGCACTGCAGCGGGAATATCAGCTGGGCCAGGAGGAGATAGAGATGTGGCGTTCCTCTTCGGATGAGGAGGCAATCGAGGACGGCGGCTAAGTGCAACCCTCGAAGGAGGAGGATGAAGACCCTCGGGCAATGGCCAGGGCCTGCATGGACTGAAGAGCTAGGGGTGCCCTCAAAGCTTCTTGGTTCAAGGACACGGTAGTTCAATGGTTAGCACTGTTGCTTCGCAGCACTAGGGTCCCAGGTTCGATTCCCGCTTGGGTCACTTGATGTGCGGAGTCTGCACATTCTCCCCGTGACTGCGTGGGTTTACTCAGCTTGATCCGGTTTCTTCCCACAGTCCAAAGATGTGCAGATTAGGTGGATTGGCCGTGCTAAATTGCCCTTGGTGTCCAAAAAATGTTAGGTAGGGTTACTGGGTTACGGAGATAGGGTGGGCTTAGGTAGGGTGCCCTTTTCAAGGGCCGGTGCACACTCCATGGGCCAAATGGCCTCCTTCTGCACTGTAAATTCTATGATTCTAATCATAGCAAGAATATTATTGTCCTTGAGAGGATAGAGAGACAATTGTACTGGGCTCAGTGATCGCATTCTCATTTCCAAGTCCAAAAGTTATGGATTCAAATATTACTCCAGAGATTGAGTTCATAATGCAGGCTGACACTTAGCATGGTACCGAAGGAGTGTTGCAGTGTCAGAGATGGTGTCCTTTGAATAAGATGTTAATAAGAGACCCCATCTGCCACCTTTAAGTGAAAGGAAAAGATTCCAGAACACTGGATGAAGAGCAGGAGCGTTCTTATGGCCATCCTTTATCCTTCAATCAAGGTCACTGGAGGCAGATTATCTGGCCATTTATCTAATTGCTGCTTGTAGGATCTTACTGTGTGAAAATTGGCTGCTGAACTTTCTACACAACAGGGATGACTCGTCAAAGGCAAATATATTTGATTGGCTGAGAAGTGCTTTTGGAATTACCTGATCTTATGAAATGCGCTACATAAATGCAGGTTTTTCTTTAATTCTAGCCATCAAAAGTCTTCAGTCCTAAGGAGGTGTTGCTGAAATTGGGTTTGAGCTCACTGGAAATGACAAAACTTTGTGATGATCCATTTGAAGTTTTCCAGATTGTGAAGAAGATTGGCTTGGGGGCACAGTTGAAAGTTAGAATTAGGAATGGAGCCTGAGAAAATACCCATTCTCAATTCTGTGCCGAGTGTTTTGGCTCACCAGTATAGTCCACATCATGAATGGAACAGCTATGAGGTTTACACCTACATCCTCTGACGCAATGGGTTCTGGGTGTTGCTACACCATTTAGGTGGACTCCTTTTTTAGGATGGTGAAGAAAGTATATGCTGGATGTCTTTAGTTGTATCCGTAATATTCATGGTCTTTCTTATTCTATTGCCCATGTGGAAGGAATTCAAGGGCTTCTGATTAATTTTTAACTACCACACTTTAAAAAGAAATGCACCGTAACATAGTTAAGTGAAATATATGTGAGGACCTCTCACAGTATTACGCGCAGCACGATAGAACAGTGGTTAGCACTGTTGCTTCACAGAGCCAGGGTCCCAGGTTCGATTTCCGGCTTGGGCCACTGTCTGTGCGGAGTCTGCACGTTCTCCCCATGTCTACGTGGGTTTCCTCCGGGTGCTCTGGTTTCCTCCCACAAGTCCTGAAAGACATGCTGTTAGGTGAATTGGACATTCTGAATTCTCTCTGTGTACCCGAACAGGAGCCAGTGTGGCGACTAGGGGCTTTTCACAGTAACTTCATTACAGTGTTAATGTAAGCCTGTTTGTGACAATAATAAGGATTATGATTATTATAATAGCAGAAAGACCAATTGGTGTATGGCTGAGTTACAGAGAATGTGGTAGTGCCAGGCTTGATCCGGCCTTTGTGTTGTATTAATTAGACTAAATTGTTAGATTGAATGGTTCACAGTGTATCCTGTTGGTTGTCATCCAGCTACTAACTGGAAATGCGCATTGACATCTTCGGTTACAGGCAGGAATGAATTTAGTGGTGCAGTATTCTCCCTTGGGGATCAGTTACCCTTTCGCAGTCTTGTGTCAGTACATGTTAAGGCAACCAGTTGGGTGAGGCATCAGGCTGTGGTTGCTGCTTGTGGAACTTAAGTGGAGACAAATTGTTCCTTTTAAAAGTGTTAAGAATAAGAAGGATGAAGTGTGGGATCAAGCACAAAACCTGGTTGTGTAATTTTCTATCCACTTTACGCCACAAATCCGATACAATTGTAATCACTGCATTTTCATAGGTGTTGTCATGAAAAAGGATTCTAGGTAGGTCTGCTGTATTGAAAATGAGCTAGTAACGAAACAATCGTCAACCTATACATTTGTGCATTGAGATGAAGACCATATGTGCAGGTTAAGCTTGATGCACCATATGTGTATTGCAATTTGCTTGACTTATATGAAACTCAGTCGGTTTTAAGTACTGATATTGATAAGCTGGAGTGAGGGAAATGTGTTACCTCCTTTAGTTACATTTCAAATCTTGACACCGCTCCCCATCAAAAATGATAGACAATGAGATCTGTTTTACTTTCTTTAAATATGAATATCAAATGTCTGAATGTGACATCACAGTAGCTCAAGATAGATTTTGTTATTCCATTTGTGGAATTGATGGTTTGTTGCAGATTGTGAAGTACAGCCATTGATGTAGTTTTGTGGTAATGCCAACATTTATCTAATTGTCATGAATGATTTTGGAGTTCCCATTGATAACACTACCATTGATGCAAAGTTACCAGAAGGGAAATACACTGAAGCAGTTGTATGTGCATCATTCTTTTGCCCACAGGCAACCCTAACGGTCAGCTGATTTTCAAATTAACAGCACTGAGCTACATGTATCTGAATGTTTGTCAGATACAAAAGCCATCAATCAACACTGAAAACATCCATGTCGGCCAGATGCCATATATATTCCTCTGTCGTTAGCTTTTTGTATCTTTCTTCATCTGTAAATGTTAAATATTCATGCATTCTTCTAGTGTTATTTTTATAGTTTCTTTAATGCTGCCCTTTTGTCTCAAAAATGATTTAACATTTTTTTTCTCTCTCTGCTTATTGTGGCAGAGTTTCACTGCACCCTACTGCCTACCTCTGTCAGCTGTATTCGCTCTTGGTGGAGAGCAGCAGGTCCTGATCACAAACTAGCTGTTAGTGCCACAGGCTTGACTGATGGATCATTAGAAGCTAGGCTGTTTTATCTCCTTCCTTTCATTTGCACTGTGGTTCAAATAAGGACAAAGAGGTGGGGCAAAGGTTATGGTGCCTGCTGTCCTATCCCAGCAAAGTGATGAAGATGGAGAACATGTCTAACATGGAGATTTTAAGACTGTTTAATTCATTTGTCCACAGGTTGCATCTGACAGGGAGGGAGAAGATTTCATCTTCGAGATGATCTGTGGGCAGTGCACGTTGAAGCCATTTGCGTAGAACTATGGGCTGTGCCTCAGCCAAGCATGTCTCTACTGTTCAAAACGAGGAGGAAGCTCAGAAGGGAAAGAACTTCCAAAATGGCGATGTCTTTGGGGGTACGTACCAAGGGTGGCATAGGGAACATTTTAATGGCTGCCTTGATTGTATTAACTATTGATGGCAGATGGCTAGATCAAAATGGTTTACAGGAACAGAACTGAAATTAGCTAAATATGTGAGAAATTTAGTCAAAGTCCGAGAAATATAGAACTGCAGATGTTTTATTTTGATATATAACTTGCCTATTAAGTATTTTCCAGACCTTAATAGCTGCTGTTATGCTGGGTTATACCCTGCCTCTATAACCTACTTTAACAAGACGTGCTTTATATTAAAAGGGATGTTTTTATGTGGTTTCTCTGTTCAGATGGAGCAGCCAACCATTTATTCGTTATAAGGACTGCTATATGATATGAACTATGTTTTTTCAACCTTTGCAGGGCTTCCCTTTGAAATATTTTGCAGCAAAACATAAATATTTATCCTTTCATGCTGGCAAATTTTAAACGTCCAGAGCGCCCTTTCAATCAGCTGCCAAGATGCTGCTTTTGCTCTATTGCTTCAAGTGTACAGTTTTCTGTGACCTTCTGCCAGGTTGAGACAGTGTGATTAACCACTGACAAATGGATTTGCTGCCTTTGAAAATATGTATCAGTACTGAAGGGCGTTTCACCCAAAACCCATGTGTTCCTGATGATTATTGCAGTTGTACTAGTTAGAAAATATTCATTCGGTCTTTGGAACAGTTAGCGATTGAAGAAAGTCAAGTGTATGTTACTTGCGTGAAACGGGAAGAAAAGTTTGCCTGATCTTTGTATGTTTATTACTTTTTACCATAAATCTGAATTGCTTGCTCCAGAGAGAATGGTGCCAGTGTGATGAATGCACTGCCTTTGATCGGGGCAACTCGTTAACTCCAGGGTGGTGGCTGATCAGCATTGTAATTGTAGACTTTCAGCAATGCGCTTCTGATATCACAGCCTTAAAGAAGTCCATACAGTTTTGATATCTGTGAAATCTGCATGGGTATATTAAATTTGGTTTCTCCTAAAATGTCTTTCCACATGCTGGAGAGGATACAAAATGCGGTTTGATTTTTTAAAAAAAAGTTACTTCAAAGGCATTATTCTACAGAAGCTTTTTGCAAAGTAAAACTCATGAAACATTTACAGCTTACTTTGTCCTGTAATTAGTAAAATCAAAGTGAAATATTGGGTAATAGAATTGGTTACAGCCCAGGAAACCATCAGGTTAATTTATTAAATTTAATATCAATGTGGAAGGTACCTTTTGTTCTTTTGAATCACTATTTTCATCTTCTGGTTGGTATCCTCATCAGCTGTTGATGGAGCAGTTGATGTACAATGCCTTCAGGAAACTGTGTCAATATGAATTCCCAAGTATGCACATTGCAGCATAGGCACAAATTCAGGTTTAATATTTTTAAGTGTACTTTTTTTAAGTGCAGATGGATGACTGCCGCAACCCCAAAACAGAGCGCGATCAGCGACCCCGTTGCAGCTAGCGCGGATCCGGGCATAAGATGAATGGCACGTGAGCCTCAAATCGGGCTTTGCGCTGGGCACAGGCCAATTGCAAGTCACCTGACTCGCCACCCAGTGCGATCTGGATTTTGCTCGCGCTGGGTGAGATCCTGATCTGAATATTTAAATAAGCCTAATGGCTCATTTAAATACCCAGATAATGTATTTACTCGGTGCCTGGGACTCACCAGCTGTGTTTGGGAACCTCACTAGGACTACATTTAGTACTGGTCCACACAAAGGTGGACCAGGCATAACGGCACCAGTGGGGGGCCTCCCAGGTCATTGGGAGACTGGTAGGGAACAGGGAAGGCGGCCCTTTGGCACTCACCTAGCACCTGACACTTTGGCACTGCCAGCCTGGCAATGCCATCCTGATATTTCCAGGGCCACTGGCATAGCCAGGGTGCCTAAGTGCCAGGTTGGCACTGCCAGGGGCTTGGGCCCAGAAAGGGAGGGACTGGCAAAGTAGGGGTGAGGGGGGAGATTCCCAGGGACCTCCCCAAGGTTGGGGGGGGGGGGGAATGACTGGGAAGAGCTTGCCACCAATCATGCAGAATGGTGAAAAATTGTCTATCAAGCTACATCATACTTTTGCGACATCATGATGATGAGACCGAGTGGCAATAGAGTCGGAAAGAAAAAGGAATTCCTACCTATTGATTCCATTACCTTGTGGGACATCCTGCCGCATGTGCACAAAGATAGGCATGTTGAGAATTAGTCTGTTCAGTCACATGCCGATCAATGGCAGAAACATTTGATCCTAGAAGTTGACATCATCAAATCAAGTGACCGAAACTGATGAAACCACATTTCCTTCACAAGACCTCTGTTACCTCATCAATCAAGTTAGTTAAACACAATTTGCAATTGATTTAACAAATATCTTTATTGTTTTCCTTAATTAATTCAAGTGAAGCAATGTCACCCTGGATTATCCTTTGCTTTTTGATTCATTCTTGAAATGTGGTTGTTTGCTGGCAAGGCTCATCCCTAATTGCCCTTGAGAAAGTGGTGGTGATCTTTTTCACTGCTGAGATTAAACTGGTTAGCCTGTGGTTACTGGGTTTATTCTTACCTCTATTTTGGACAAGTGTGTGTGTAACACAAATTTAGGAGAATTGGACGGTGTTACAATTGCATGTAACACCGTCCAATTCTCTGAAACAGAAGCTTGGTGCCTAAACTGTGGCACCAAGTCTCTGTTTAGGAGAATTAGAGGGTTATGGCTTATGCCTTTGCAGTTTTCTCCTTTTACCTCTGTCAGTATCTTCAGATACAGCCTGCTTGGTCCTGGTAATTTGTGAATTTTGTACAGCCTACCTTTCTAATAACTCCTCTTTATCGATTTTTAGCCCATCCAGAGGCTCAACTAACTTCTCGTTCACTACTGAGTTTGGCACGATCATCTTAGTAAATGCAATGCAAATTAGTCATTTAGTAACTAGGTCATTCACTCTGCCTCCATAGATGGACCTCCTTTTTGTTCCCCACTTGCCCCACCCCTCCTCTTACTACCTTTTACAATTAAACGTCAACAGATTTTTTTGTTTCTTTTTTATGTTAGCTACAATTCTCTTATGCTATTTGCCCCTCTGAATTTTCTATATTCAGTCTAGTTCTCATTTGTTTTATCAAAAACTGATATTTGTCATCCAATCCTTTTTCTTCTCCACCTTTCAGCGAGTTCTGGTCTTGGTTGTCCTACCATTCTCGCTCGTGGGAATTTTCTTGTACTGTCTCCAATCCATTTCCTCTCAAAAGGCAGCCTGTTTTCCATTCCAATTTTGCCAGCCAATTTTTGATTCCAACTTACCTGGACCAGATCTGTTCTCATCCCACTGAAATTGGACGTCAGAAGTATTTTTATTCTAGATTGCTCTTTTCCCCTTTTCTGTGGCTATTCCAAACCTTACGATACAATGATCATTTTCCTAAATGCTCCCCTACGAACATTTCACCTACCTAATTTCTCAGAATCAGATCCAACTATGTTTGCTTTCTCGTGCTGAAATCGTACTGATATAGATAACTTCCTGAACACTGGGGAAAACCCTCCCCATTTCCGGCAGCACGGTAGCATTGTGGATAGCACAATTGCTTCACAGCTCCAGGGTCCCAGGTTCGATTCCGGCTTGGGTCACTGTGTGGAGTCTGCACATCCTCCCAGTGTGTGCGTGGGTTTCCTCCGGGTGCTCCGGTTTCCTCCCACAGTCCAAAGATGTGCGGGTTAGGTGAATTGGCCAATGATAAATTGCCCTTAATGTCCAAATTGCCCTTGGTGTTGGGTGGGGTTACTGGGTTATGGGGATAGGATGGCGGTGTTGGCCTTGGCTAGGGTGCTCTTTCCAAGAGCCGGCGCAGACTCGATGGGCCGAATGGCCTCCTTCTGCACTGTAAATTCTATGATTTCAGCGCTTTAGTGTCACTATCCCAGTTTATAATGGAATAATTAAAGTTTTCTATTATCATTACTCAATAAGTTTTGCACCTCTGTAATTGTCTTCGTTCTTTCCCGCTACTGGCTGATAAAGTACGGTATGTATTCTAATGATAGCTCTAATATTTCTTCCCGCTCTCGAAATAGATTCTGTCCTTCGTCTTTTTAAAATTTCATTTATGTGATGTAGGCGTCATTGCCTAGATGAGCAATTATTGCCAATACCTAGTTGCCCTTGAGGAGGTGGTGGTGAGCTGCATCCTTGAATGTTTGCGGTCCCGGAGGTGTAGGTACACCCACAGTGCTGTTAGAGAGAAAATTCTAGGGTTTTGACCCAGCGACAGTGAAGGATTGTTGATATATTTCCACTCTGGATGTTGAATGTCCTGGAGGGGAACCTCCAGCTGTTGGTGTTTGTAGATAACTGCTGCCCTTGCCCTTCTGGATGCTAGTGGTTGTGGGTTTGGAATGTGCTGCCCGAGGATCCTTGCTGAGTTCCTGCAGATGGTGCACATGACTGTCACTGTTCGTTGGTGGAGGTAGTGAATGTATCAAGTGGACTGCTTTATCCTGGATTGTATCAAGCTTCTTGAGTGTTGTTGGAGCTGCACTCATCCAGGCAAGTGGAGAATATTCCATCACATTCTTGACTTTTGCCATGTAGATGACGAACAGGCTTTGGGGAGTCAGGAACATAGAAAATACAGCACAGAACAGGCCCTTCGGCCCACGATGTTGTGCCGAACCTTTGTCCTAGATTAATCATAGATTATCATTGAATTTACAGTGCAGAAGGAGGCCATTCGGCCCATCGAGTCTGCACCGGCTCTTGGAAAGAGCACCCTACCCAAGGTCAACACCTCCACCCTATCCCCATAACCCAGTAACCCCACCCAACACTAAGGGCAATTTATCATGGCCAATCCACCTAACCTGCACATCTTTGGACTGTGGGAGGAAACCGGAGCACCGGAGGAAACCCATGCACACACGGGGAGGATGTGCAGACTCCGCACAGACAGTGACCCAAGCCGGAATCGAACCTGGGACCCTGGAGCTGTGAAGCAATTGTGCTATCCACAATGCTACCCTCAAGAACAAATTAATCTACACTATATCATTCTACTGTAATCCATGTACCTATCCAATAGCTGCTTGAAGGTCCCTAATGTTTCCGACTCAGCTACTTCCACAGGCAGTGCATTCCAAGCCCCCACTACTCTCTGGGTAAAGAACCTACCTCTGATATCCCCCCTATATATTCCACCATTAAACCTTAAATTTATGTCCCCTTGTAATGGTTTGTTCCATCTGGGAAAAAAGTCTGACTGTCTACCCTATCTATTCCCCTGATCATCTCATAAACCTCTATCAAGTCGCCCCTCATCCTTCTCCGTTCTAATGAGAAAAGGCCTAGCACCCTCAACCTTTCCTCGTAAGACCTACTCTCCATTCCAGGCAACATCCTGGTAAATCTTCTTTGCACCTTTTCCAAAGCTTCCACATCCTTCCTAAAATGAGGCGACCAGAACTGTACACAGTACCCCAAATGTGGCCTTACCAAAGTTTTGTACAGCTGCATCATCACCTCACGGCTCTTAAACTCAATCCCTCTGTTAATGAACGCGAGCACACCATAGGCCTTCTTCACAGCTCTATCCACTTGAGTGGCAACTTTCAAAGATGTATGAACATAGACCCCAAGATCTCTCTGCTCCTCCCCATTGCCAAGAACTCTACCGTTAACCCTGTATTCCGCATTCATATTTGTCCTTCCAAAATGGACAACCTCACACTTTTCAGGGTTAAACTCCATCTGCCACTTCTCAGCCCAGCTCTGCATCCTATCTATGTCTCTTTGAAGCCGACAACAGCCCTCCTTACTATCCACAACTCCACCAATCTTCGTATAGTCTGCAAATTTACTGACCCACCCTTCAACTCCCTCATCCAAGTCATTAATGAAAATCACAAACAGCAGAGGACCCAGAACTGATCCCTGCGGTACGCCACTGGTAACTGGGATCCAGGCTGAATATTTGCCATCCACCACCACTCTGACTTCTATCGGTTAGCCAGTTCGTTATCCAACTGTTCGTTATCCAACTGGCCAAATTTCCCACTATCCCATGCCTCCTTACTTTCTGCATAAGCCTACCATGGGGAACCTTATCAAATGCCTTACTAAAATCCATGTACACTACATCCACTGCTTTACCTTTATCCACATGCTTGGTCACCTCATCAAAGAATTCAATAAGACTTGTAAGGCAAGACCTACCCCTCACTAATCCGTGCTGACTATCCCTAATCAAGCTGTGTCTTTCCAGATGCTCAGAAATCCTATCCTTCAGTACCCTTTCCATTACTTTGCCTACCACCGACATAAGACTAACTGGCCTGTAATTCCCAGGGTTATCCCTAGTCCCTTTTTTGAACAGGGGCACGACATTTGCCACTCTCCAATCCTCTGGTACCACCCCTGTTGACAGCGAGGACGAAAAGATCATTGCCAACGGCTCTGCACTTTCATTTCTTGCTTCCCATAGAATCCTTGGATATATCCAGTCAGGCCCGGGGGACTTGTCTATCCTCAAGTTTTTAAAAATGCCCAACATATCATCCTTCCTAACAGGTATTTCCTCGAGCTTACCAATCTGTTTCACACTGTCCTCTCCAACAATATCGCCCCTCTCATTTGTAAATACAGAAGAAAAGTACTCATTTAAGACCTCTCCTATCTCTTCAGACTCAATACACAATCTCCCGCTACTGTCCTTGATCAGACCTACCCTCGCTCTAGTCATTCTCACATTTCTCACATGTGTAAAAGGCCTTGGGGTTTTCCTTGATCCTACCCGCCAAAGATTGTTCATGACCTCTCTTAGCTCTCCTAATCCCTTTCTTCAGTTCCCTCCTGGCTATCTTGTATCCCTCCAATGCCCTGTCTGAACCTTGTTTCCTCAGCCTTACACAAGTCTCCTTTTTCCTCTTAACAAGACATTCAACCTCTCTTGTCAACCATGGTTCCTTCACTCGACCATCTCTTCCCTGCCTGACAGGGACATACATATCAAGGACACGTAGCACCTGTTCCTTGAACAAGTTCCACATTTCACTTGTGTCCTTCCCTGACAACCTATGTTCCCAACTTATGCACTTCAATTCTTGTCTGACAACATCGTATTTACCCTTCCTCCAATTGTAAACCTTGCCCTGTTGCACGTACCTATCCCTCTCCATTACTAAAGTGAAAGTCACATAATTGTGGTCACTATCTCCAAAATGCTCCCCCACTAACAAATCTATCACTTGCCCTGGTTCATTACCAAGTACTAAATCCAATATTGCCCCTCCTCTGGTCGGACAATCTACATACTGTGTTAGAAAAGCTTCCTGGACACACTGCACAAACACCACCCCATCCAAACTATTTGATCTAAAGAGTTTCCACTCAATATTTGGGAAGTTAAAGTCGCCCATGACTACTACCCTATGACTTCTGCACCTTTCCAAAATCTGTTCCTCCACATCTGCTACTATTGGGGGGCCTATAGAAAACTCCTAACAAGGTGACTGCTCCTTTCCTATTTCTGACTTCAACCCATACTACCTCAGTAGGCTGATACTCCTCGAACTGCCTTTCTGCAGCTGTTATACTATCTCCAATTAATAATGCCACCCCCCCACCTCTTTTACCACCCTCCCTAATCTTATTGAAACATCTATAACCAGGGACCTCCAACAACCATTTCTGCCCCTCTTCTATCCAAGTTTCCGTGATGGCCACCACATCGTAGTCCCAAGTACCGATCCATGCAGTTCACCCACCTTATTCCTGATGCTTCTTGCGTTGAAGTATACACACTTCAACCCATCTCCGTGCCTGCAAGTACTCTCCTTTGTCAGTGTTCCCTTCCCCACTGCCTCACTACACGCTTTGGCGTCCTGAATATCGGCTACCTTAGTTGCTGGACTACAAATCCGGTTCCCATTCCCCTGCCAAATTAGTTTAAACCCTCCCGAAGAGTACTAGAAAACCTCCCTCCCAGGATATTGGTGCCCCTCTGGTTCAGATGCAACCTGTCTGCTTGTACAGGTCCCACCTTCCCCAGAATGCGCTCCAATTATCCAAATACCTGAAGCCCTCCCTCCTACACCATTCCTGCAGCCAAGTGTTCAACTGCACTCTCTCCCTATTCCTAGCCTCGCTATCACGTGGCACCGGCAACAAACCAGAGATGACAACTCTGTCTGTCTTGGCTTTTAACTTCCAGCCTAACTCCCTAAACGTGTTTATTACCTCCACACCCCTTTTCCTACCTATGTCGTTGGTACCAATGTGCACCACGACTTCTGGCTGCTCCCCCTCCCCCTTAAGGATCCTGAAGACACGATCCGAGACATCCCTGGCCCTGGCACCCGGGAGGCAACATACCTTCCGGGAGTCTCGCTCACGACCACAGAATCTCCTATCTATTCCCCTAACCATTGAATCGCCTACAACTATTGCTTTTCTGTTCTCCCCCCTTCCCTTCAGAGCCCCAGAGCCAGAGTCAGTGCCAGAGACCTGGCAGCTAGGGCCTTCCCCTGGTAGGTCATCCCCCCCCCCCCCCCCCCCCCCCACCCCCCCCCCCCCCCCACCCCCCCCCCAACCCCAACAACAGCATCCAAAACGGTTATACTTGTTTTGAAGGGGAACGGCCACGAGGGATCCCTGCACTGTCTGCCTGTTTGTTTTTTTTCCCTTCTGACTTGTAACCCAGCTACTCTTGTCCTGTACCTTGGGTGTGGTTATCTCCCTGTAACTCTTCTCTATCACCCCCTCTGCCTCCCGGATGATCCGAAGTTCATCCAGCTTCAGCTTCAGCTCCAGTTCCCTAACACGGTCTTTGAGGAGCTGAAGTTGGGTGCACTTCCCGCAGGTATAGTCAGCGGGACACCAGTGGTATCCCTCACCACTCACACTCTACTCCCAGTCAGCTACACTTTCTGTAAACTCCTGGCTCCCTTCTCACTCTTTGCGGAAATGTCGGAAACAAAATGAAAGGAGCACCTTACTCCCTCCTCACCTAACTCCCTCAGTCACCAAACTCTCACTATAGGACTCAAATGCACCAAATTCAGCACTGTGCCTGCCTTTGCGAAATGCCTGAGCACTTCCTCCAGGTTCCTCAAGTGTTCCCGGTTTGTCCTAACCATGATCAAGACATCGTCCAAATAAATCGCCACCTGCGGTAGTCCCTGCAGAATATTTTCCATCGTACGCTGGAATATAGCGCAGGCTGATGACACTCCGAAGGGTAGCCTAGTATAAAGAAAAAGTCCCTTCAGGGTGTTGATCGTAGCGAACTTCTGGGAGTCCTTGTCCAGTTTTAACTGCAGGTAGGCGTGGCTCATGTCCAGTTTCGTGAACAAAAGCCCACCTGCCAATTTGGCATATAGGTAGTCTATTTTCGGGATCGGGTATTTGTCCAGCAGTGCGTATTTGTTTAAGTCTCTGTGGAGATTTTAAACATACGGTATCGAGCCGTCTGGCTTCAAAATTGGTACCACCGGCACTGCCCATTCCGAGAACTGTACTGGTCTAATAATGCCGTCGCGCCGTAACCTTTCTATTTCGACATCTTTCTTCCTTAACGCAAAAGGTACCAGCCTGGCCTTACAAAATTTCGGAAGGGCTTCTGGGTCCACGTGCAAAGTTGCTTTGGCGCCTAGAATTTCCCCCAAACCTTCTTGGAAGACCTCCGGGTATTTTTGGAGTACTCCACTCAACTGCCCGCTTCCACTCTGGAAAATTTTCATCCAATCTAAGTTTAGGTGTTTCAGCCAGTTCCGTCCTATTAAGTTCGGTCCGGAACCCTCTACTATTGTCAATGGTAATCTGAGCAATTGTTTTTCATATTCCACAGGTACATGAGTCGTGCCTAGAACTTCCAGGGGTTCCCCCGTGTAGGTTAAGTTTCGTCGATGTTTTTGTTAGGGTTAGTGGCTGGAGTCCATCTTTGATTTTTTTTAAATGCTGTCACTCCCATTACTGATACTGCCGCACCCGTGTCTATTTCCATTATTGTCGGCCGACCAGTCACCCGTGGGTATTCGTAATAGGTTCTGCTTTCTTCGTCGCAATATTATATAACTGTTTCCTTTCGGAGGAGGATGGGGCATCCAGGTTGTGTATTTCCCTGCGTCCCCACTTGCTATTCCTCTTTTGCCACCTCCTTCTAGGGTTTCTATCGCTGTTACCCCACTCTGTCTGGTGCCAGAAACAGTCCTTCTCTGTTGGGGGAGCCTCAGCCGGTAGTTCCCTGTCTCCAGTTAGTCCTAGCAGACTTGGGGGCAGTTCTGGGGTTTTCTTTGGCCCGCTGTTCCTCAGGCTTTTCCTGAGGGCGGCTATCTGGTAGCTGGACCCATTGTGGTAGTCCCTCTCCCAGGTATCTACCTCCATTGGCGTGCCCTGTAGTTCCTGCACCCCACTTGCTGCCTTTTCTAGGGACAGTGCAAACTGTAACGCCCGCCTGCAGTCTAGCTGCATTTCCGCCAACAGGCGCTTCTATATTTGGAGGTCATTTATGCCACACACTAACCGGTCCCGAAGCATTTCATTTAGCGTCAGGCCGAACTCACATTTTTCTGCCAGCCTTCTCAGGCGGGTCAAGAAATTCATGACTGACTCTGTCTTCCCGCTTCGTTGCGTAGAATCTGTACCTACCCAAAATGAGGGGTGATTTTGGGTCATAGTGCTCTTCCACCAATTTCGTTAATTCTTGGAAAGGTATCATGTCCGGCATATCGGGATAAGTTACACTATGTATAATGGCAAAGGCTGAGGGTCCGCACGCCGACAGCAGTATAACCCGTTTCCTTCCGTCCTCCGTTATCTCATTGGCCTGGAAAAAGTAACACATTCTCTCCACATACTGGGACCAGTCCTCAATAGTCAGGTCAAATGCATCCAACTTCCCAGAAAGAGGCATTTTTGAAAGAGCAAGGCTTACCCTCTGAGTGCAGCAGCCTGTCTCCGCAAGGTTCTTTGATTACCTCGTCGCCACTGTAATAATCCACAGGAGGCAGGGGGTTCCGTCACCACACCAGTATTTATTTGCAATAACTTATGTACAGGAGCAGCTCCAAACAGTGCTGCTAGCATTCCAGTCAACTTAAGACTGCCTCACAAAGCCTACACAGGTGCTTATATGGGGCCCCTCAATGAGCTATCATTGAGGGAGCTCATACTCCAATTGGCCAACCAATAATGCCAATTGGAGGTCATTACACCTACTCTCCATTCCAGGCAACATCCTGGTAAATCTCCTTTGCACCTTTTCCAAAGCTTCCACATCCTTCCTAAAATGAGGCGACCAGAACTGTACACAGTACTCCAAATGTGGCCTTAGCAAGGTTTTTTACAGCTGCATCATCACCTCACGGCTCTTAAATTCAATCCCTCTGTTAATGAACGCTAGCACACCATAGGCCTTCTTCACAGCTCTATCCACTTGAGTGGCAACTTTCAAGGATGTATGAACATAGACCCCAAGATCTCTCTGTTCCTCCACATTGCCAAGAACCCTACCGTTAACCCTGTATTCCGCATTCATATTTGTCCTTCCAAAATGGACAACCTCACACTTTTCAGGGTTAAACTCCATCTGCCACTTCTCAGCCCAGCTCTGCATCCTATCTATGTCTCTTTGAAGCCGACAACAGCCCTCCTTAGGCTAGAAATAGGAAGATAGAGCAGCTAAACACGTGGCTAAACAGGTGGTGTAGGAGGGAGGGTTTCCGTAATCTGGACCACTGGGAGCTCTTCCGGGGCAGGTGTGACCTATATAAGAAGGACGGGTTGCATCTAAACTGGAGAGGCATAAATATCCTGGCCGTGAGGTTTGCTAGTGTCACACGGGAGGGTTTAAACTAGTATGGCAGGGGGGTGGGCACGGGAGCAGTAGGTCAGAAGGTGAGAGCATTGAGGGAGAACTAGGGAATAGGGACAGTGGGGCTCTGAGGCAGAGCAGACAGGGAGAGGTTGCTGAACACAGCGGGTCTGGTGGCCTGAAGTGCATATGTTTTAATGCAAGAAGTATTACGGGTAAGGCAGATGAACTTAGAGCTTGGATTAGTACTTGGAACTATGATGTTGTTGCCATTACAGAGACCTGGTTGAGGGAAGGGCAGGATTGGCAGCTAAACGTTCCAGGATTTAGATGTTTCAGGCGAGATAGAGGGGGATGTAAAAGGGGTGGCGGAGTTGCGCTACTGGTTAGGGAGAATATCACAGCTGTACTGCGGGAGGACACTTCAGAGGGCAGTGAGGCTATATGGGTAGAGATCAGGAATAAGAAGGGTGCAGTCACAATGTTGGGGGTTTACTACAGGCCTCCCAACAGCCAGCGGGAGATAGAGGAGCAGATATGTAGACAGATTTTGGAAAAGAGTAAAAACAACAGGGTTGTGGTGATGGGAGACTTCAACTTCCCCAATATTGACTGGGACTCGCTTAGTGCCAGAGGCTTAGACGGGGCGGAGTTTGTAAGGAGCATCCAGGAGGGCTTCTTAAAACAATATGTGGACAGTCCAACTAGGGAAGGGGCGGTACTGGACCTGGTATTGGGGAATGAGCCGGGCCAGGTGGTAGATGTTTCAGTAGGGGAGCATTTCGGGAACAGTGACCACAATTCAGTAAGTTTTAAAGTGCTGGTGGACAAGGATAAGAGTGGTCCTAGGATGAATGTGCTAAATTGGGGGGGAAGGCTAATTATAACAATATTAGGTGGGAACTGAAGAACATCGATTGGGGGCGGATGTTTGAGGGCAAATCAACATCTGACATGTGGGAGGCTTTCAAGTGTCAGTTGAAAGGAATTCAGGACCGGCATGTTCCTGTGAGGAAGAAGGATAAATACGGCAATTTTCGGGAACCTTGGATAACGAGAGATATTGTAGGCCTCGTCAAAAAGAAAAAGGAGGCATTTGTCAGGGCAAAAAGGCTGGGAACAGACGAAGCCTGTGTGGAATACAAGGAAAGTAGGAAGGAACTTAAGCAAGGAGTCAGGAGGGCTAGAAGGGGTCACGAAAAGTAATTGGCAAATAGGGTTAAGGAAAATACCAAGGCTTTTTACACGTACATGAAAAGCAAGAGGGTACCTGGGAAAGGGTTGGCCCACTGAAGGATAGGCAAGGGAATCTATGTGTGGAGCCAGAGGAAATGGGCGAGGTACTCAATGAATACTTTGCATCAGTATTCACCAAAGAGAAGAAATTGGTAGATGTTGAGTCTGGAGAAGGGTGTGTAGATAGCCTGGGTCACATTGAGATCCAAAAAGACGAGGTGTTGGGTGTCTTAAAAAATATTAAGGTAGATAAGTCCCCAGGGCCTGATGGGATCTACCCCAGAATACTGAAGGAGGCTGGAGAGGAAATTGATGAGACCTTGACAGAAATCTTTGGATCCTCACTGTCTTCAGGTGATGTCCCGGAGGACTGGAGAGTAGCCAATGTTGTTCCTCTGTTTAAGAAGGGTAGCAAGGATAATCCAGGGAACTACAGGCCGGTGAGCCTTAATTCAGTGATAGGGAAATTACTGGAGAGAATTCTTCGAGACAGGATCTACTCCCATTTGGAAGCAAATGGACGTAATAGTGAGAGGCAGCATGGTTTTGTGAAGGGGAGGTCGTGTCTCACTAACTTGATAGAGTTTTTCGAGGAGGTCACTAAGATGATTGATGCAGGTAGGGCAGTGGATGTTGTCTATATGGACTTCAGTAAGGCCTTTGACAAGGTCCCTCATGGTAGACGAGTACAAAAGGTGAAGTCACACCGGATCAGGGGTGAGCTGGCAAAGTGGATACAGAACTGGCTAGGTCATAGAAGGCAGAGAGTAGCAATGGAAGGATGCTTTTCTAATTGGAGGGCTGTGACCAGTGGTGTTCCACAGGGATCAGTGCTGGGACCTTTGCTGTTTGTAGTATATATAAATGATTTGGAGGAACATGTAACTGGTCTGATTAGTAAGTTTGCAGGCGACACAAAGGTTGGTAGAATTGCGGAAAGCGATGAGGACTGTCAGAGGATACAGTAGGATTTAGATTGTTTGGAGACTTGGGCGGAGAGATGGCAGATGGAGTTTAATCCAGACAAATGTGAGGTAATGCATTTTGGAAGGTCTAATGCGGGTCGGGAATATAAAGTGAATGGTAGAACCCTCAAGAGTATTGAAAGTCAAAGAGATCTACGAGTACAGGTCCACAGGTCACTGAAAGGGGCAACACAGGTGGAGAAGGTAGTCAAGAAGGCATACGGCATGCTTGCCTTCATTGGCCGGGGCATTGAGTATAAGAATTGGCAAGTCATGTTGCAGCGTATAGAACCTTAGTTAGGCCACACTTGGAGTATAGTGTTCAATTCTGGTCACCACACTACCAGAAGAATGTGGAGGCTTTAGAGAGGGTGCAGAAGAGATTTACCAGAATGTTGCCTGGTATGGAGGGCATTAGCTATGAGGAGCGGTTGAATAAACTCGGTTTGTTCTCACTGGAACGAAGGAGGTTGAGGGGCGACCTGATAGAGGTATACAAAATTATGAGGGGCATAGACAGAGTGGATAGTCAGAGGCTTTTCCCCAGGGTAGAGGGGTCAATTACTAGGGAGCATAGCTTTAAGGTGAGAGGGGCAAGGTTTAGAGTAGATGTACGAGGCAAGTTTTTTACGCAGAGGGTAGTGGGTGCCTGGAACTCACTACCGGAGGAGGTGGTGGAAGCAGGGACGATAGTGACATTTAAGGGGCATCTTGACAAATACATGAATAGGATGGGAATAGAGGGATACGGACCCAGGAAGTGAAGAAGATTGTAGTTTAATCGGGCAGCATGGTCGGCACGGGCTTGGAGGGCCGAAGGGCCTGTTCCTGTGCTGTACATTTCTTTGTTGTTTGTTCTCCTCACTATCCACAACTCCACCAATCTTCGTATCGTCTGCAAATTTACTGACCCACCCTTCAACTCCCTCATCCAAGTCATTAATGAAAATCACAAACAGCAGAGGACCCAGAACTGATCCCTGCAGTCGCCACTAGTAACTGGGATCCAGACTGAATATTTGCCATCCACCACCAGTCTCTGACTTCTATCGGTTAGCCAGTTCGTTATCCAACTGGCCAAATTTCCCACTACTTACTTTCTGCAGAAGCCTACCATGGGGAACCTTATCAAATGCCTTACTAAAATCCATGTACACTACATTCACTGCTTTACCTTCATCCACATGCTTGGTCACCTCCTCAAAGAATTCAATATGACTTGTAAGGCAAGCCTACCCCTCACAAATCCATGCTGACTATCCCTAATCAAGCTATGTCTTTCCAGATGCTCAGAAATCCTATCCCTCAGTATCCTTTCCATTACTTTGCCTACTACTGAAGTAAGACTAACTGACCTGTAATTCCCAGGGTTATCCCTATTGCCTTTTTTGAACAGGGGCACGACATTTGCCACTCTCCAATCCTCTGGTACCACCCCTGTTGACAGTGAGGACGAAAAGATTATTGCCAACGGCTCTGCAATTCCATCTCTTGCTTCCCATAGAATCCTTGGATATATCCCGTCAGGCCCGGGGGACTTGTCTATCCTCAAGTTTTTCAAAATGCCCAACACATCTTCCTTCCTAACAAGTATTTCCTCGAGCTTACCAGTCTGTTTCACACTGTCCTCTCCAATAATATGGCCCCTCTCATTTGTAAATACTGAAGAAAAGTACTCATTCAAGACCTCTCGTATCTCTTCAGACTCAATACACAATCTCCCTCTACTGTCCTTGATTGGACCTACCCTCGCTCTAGTCATTCTCATATTTCTCACATATGTGTAAAAGGCCTTGGGGTTTTCCTTGATCCTACCCGCCGAAGATTGTTCATGCCCTCTCTTTGCTCTCCTAATCCCTTTCTTTAGTTCCCTCCTGGTTATCTTGTATCCCTCCAGCGCCCTGTCTGAACCTTGTTTCCTCAGCCTTTCATAAGTCCCCTTCTTCCTCGTAACAAGACATTCAACCTCTCTTGTCAACCATGGTTCCCTCACTCGACCATCTCTTCTCTGCCTGACAGGGACATATATATCAAGGACACGTAGTACATGTTCCTTGAACAAGTTCCACATTTCACTTGTGTCCTTCCCTGACAGCCTATGTTCCCAACTTATGCACTTCAATTCTTGTCTGACAACATCGTATTTACTCTTCCCCCAATTGTAAACCTTGCCCTGTTGCACGCACCTGTCCCTCTCCATTACTAAAGTGAAAGTCACCGAATTGTGGTCACTATCTCCAAAATGCTCCCCCACTAACAAATCTATCACTTGCCCTGGTTCATTACCAAGTACCAAATCCAATATGGCCTCCTCTCTGGTCGGACAATCTACATACTGTGTTAGAAAAGCTTCCTGGACACACTGCACAAACACCACCCCATCCAAACTATTTGATCTAAAGAGTTTCCACTCAATGTTAGGGAAGTTGAAGTCACCCATGACTACTACCTTGTGACTTCTGCACCTTTCCAAAATCTGTTTCCCAATCTGTTCCTCCACATCTCTGCTACTATTGGGAGGCCTATAGAAAACTCCCAACAAGGTGACTGCTCCTTTCCTATTTCTGAATTCAACCCATACTACCTCAGAAGGCAGATACTCCTCGAACTGCCTTTCTGCAGCTGTTATACTATATCTAATTAACAATCCCACCCCCCACCTCTTTTACCACCTTCCCTAATCTTATTGAAACATCTCTAACCAGGGACCTCCAACAACCATTTCTGAGTTACTCGCCGCAGGATTCCTAGTCTTCAACCTGTTCTTGCAGCAACAGTATTTATAGGGGGCTGGATTCTCCAAAAATGGTGCTATGTCCCCACGCTGCCGTAAAAACGCCGGCGTTGCATGCCAGACTTTCCTTAAAAAAATAAAGACCTATCCTCCTACCTGCAGGGGGCTGACAGGGCTCCGGCTGCTTCTCGCAGCTTTAGCTGCGGATAAGGGCCCCCGCACTTCCTATGCCGATGCGCGCATGAGCACGGAGGCAGCCTCCATCGACTGAGCCGAACGCGATGGTGGATTCAGCCGGCAGACCTGGACCAACAAAGAAGGTCCCAATGATCTGCCCGCCGCTCCATGTAACCCGCCCCGGCTGCCCACAAGGCCCCCCCCGGTTCTTGATTTCCCCCGCCCCCCACCAGGCTGGCCGCGGGCCAAGTCCAGACCGGCCAGACGTGGTTAGAACCACGCCATCGGGAATTCGGCCAATCGGGACCGGAGCATCACTGGGAGCACCTCTGGCAATGGCCCCCCATGTAAATCGTGCGTGAGCGATTCTCCGTGGACCGGAGAATCGTGGGAGTAGCGCCGGGGCAGATTTGTGCGTAAATGTGGATTCTCCGCCCCCACGCCTAACGCGATTTCAGCACGGGGTTGCGGAGAATCCCGCCCATGGTTTCTCGCATTCAGTTTCTGGCCAATGGTAACCCCTAGGGTTGTTGATAGTGGGGGATTCAGCGATAGTAATGCCGCTGAATGTCAAGGACAATGGTTGCATCCTCTCTTTTTGGAGATGGTCGGTGTCAGGCACGTGTGGCATGAATGTCAGCACAAACCTGGATATTGTCCAAGTTCATTTAGGCATGGCCTGCTGCCTGCTTTCTAACACATCCTCTTTCTCCAACACTGTAATAGGCCTTTCAATCAGTGTGGCCATCCTTTCTTTGCTTCCATACCTTTCCTGATGTGGAGATGCTGGCATTGTACTGGGGTGAGCACAGCAAGAAGTCTTATAACACCAGGTTAAAGTCACACGTCCTGAAGGCTGCCTTGGAGAATGTTTACCCGAAGATCAGAGGCTGAATCGCCGAGCAGAAACTTATAGCCAACTTCCGCACACATGAGTACAGCCTCAACCGGGACCTTGGATTCATGTTGCATTACATTCAACCCCCCACCATCTGGCCTGGGCTTGCGAAATCCTACCAACTGCCTTGACTTGAGACAATTCAGACCTCTTGAACCTGTGATTATTCCTCTCTCCAGTTGCTCCATCTGGACCTGTCGACTTAATTACCTGCAAAGACTCGCATTCAAAGTATCGTATTGCATCTTTGACTTTGTCTATATATATATATATATATATATATATATATGCTTCTGGAACCCACCTCTTCATTTGCCTGAGGAAGGAACAGTGCTCCGAAAGCTAGTAATTCAAAACAAACCTGTTGGACTTTAACATGATGTGGTAAGACTTCTTGCTATACCTTTCCTGAACATCTGTATCCAGGAATATTATGTACCCATTCCTGCCCTTTGAGCCAGGTCACCATTGTTGCAGGATATTGTGATCCCATCTAGTTATCTGTGCCTGCAACTCAACAATCTTATTTACCATACTGTATGTAAACCTGGACTGGACTTTCTCTCTTATTCTGGCCCCACTTAATAGTGACTGTTTCTTGCTGTAGTGTTATCTGTCTCACAATTCTTTGTGCACCTTGTTTATCCTTTCTATTGTTCCCACCCGTTTGGAAGTTAGTTTAAATCTTGTCCGGCAGCACTGCCAAACCGTGTCACATTGACATTGGTTACAACTGTTGAGATGCAACACATCTGGCCTGTTTCGGTCCCAGTTCTCCCAGAACTGGTCCCAATACCTATGGGTTTCCTCCATTACATCCATATCTACCATCACAGATTTCTTGAAAGTGACCCCTTGGAAAGCGATGGGCCCTGACGGAGACCCTGGTCATGCACTCGGATCCTGCGTGGGCCAATTGGTGGGTGTGTTTGCGGACATCTTCAACCTCTCCCTACTCCGTTCTGATGTTCCCACCTGCTTCAAGAAGTCCACGACCATATCGATGCCAAAGAAAAACCAGGCAACGTGCCTCAGCGATTACTGTCCAGTGGCCTTGACATCTGTCATTATAAAGTGCTTCGAGAGGTTGGTCATGAGATATATCAACTCCATACTCCCAGAATGCCTTGATCCAATACAATTTGCGTATCGCCACAACTGATCCACAGTGACACCATCTCCCTGGCCCGACACTCATCCCTGAGCATCTCAACAACAAGGACTCCTACGTTAGGCTCCTATTCATTGACTACAGCTCCATCTTCAACATCATATCCCCTGCCAAGCTCGTTTCAAAACTCCAAAACCTAGGACTGGGCTCCTCCCTCTACAACTGGATCCTCGACTTCCTGACCCATAGACCACAATCATTAACGATAAACAACAACCCCATCTCCACGATGGTCTTCAATACCGGGGCTCCGCAAGGCTGCATAATTAGCCCCCTACTACACTCCCTATACACACACACGACTGTGTGGCAAAATTTGGCTCCAACTCCATCTCCACATTTTCTGATTACATGGCCATAGTGGGTCGGTTCGTGAACAACGCTGAGTCAGAGTACAGGAAGGAGATAGAGAACCTAGTGGCATGGTGTAATGACAACAATCCCTCCCTCAATGTCAGCAAAGAGCTGATCATTGATTTCAGGAAACAAAGTATCGTACACATCCCTATCTGCATTAATGGTGCCAAGGTGGAGATGGTTGACAGCTTCAAATTCCTGGGTATGTGCATCACCAACAATCTGTCCTGGTCCACCCATGTTGACGCTATGACCAAGAAAGCACAACAGCCCAATACTTCCTCAGGAAACTAAGGAAACTCTGCATGTCCACATTGACTCTGACAGATGCACTATAGAAAACATCCTATCTGGCTGCGTCACAGCCTGGTATGTCAACTGCTCGGCCCAAGACGGTAAGAAACTACAGAAAGTCGTGAACAGCAGTCCATCAAGCAAACCGGCCTCCCAACCACTGACTCTGGCTACACGTCCTTGGGAAAGCAGGAAGCATAAACAAAGACCCTTCCCACCCAGGTTATTTTCTCTTCCAACTTCTTCCATTGGGCAGGAGGTACAAAAGCCTGAGAACACGCATCAACAGGTTCAAAAACAGCTTCTTCCCCGCTGTTAGCAGACTCCTGAATGACCCTCTTATGGACTGAACTGATCTCTTCACACATCTTCTCTACTGAGTAGTACTACAATCCATATGCTCACCCGATGCCTGTGCCTATTATTTATGCATGTCCTATGTTTTGTTTATGGTGGAACAATCTGTCTGTACTGTAAACAGAACAATACTTTTCATTGTACCTCGGTACATGTGACAATAAATCAAAATTCAATTCAACATCACCTGTCTAGCCACACATTCATCTGTTCTGCCTACCTGTTTCTATATTCACTAGCACTTGTCAACAGGAGTAATCATGAGCTTACTACCTTTGTGAGTTGCTGTTTACCAGTCTCCTTCCTGGCTCCCTAAAATCTGTCTGAATGACCTCATCCCTATTTCTGATGTCATTGGTATTGATATGGACTATAACTGCAAGCTTTCACTCTCTTCTTTCAGTGCTTGGTAGCTGCTCAATGCCGTCCTTAACCCAGACACAAGGGTGGGAACATACAATCCTGTATCCTCATCTGCGACCACAGAAATGGCTGTCTGTCCCCCTAACTCTGGTTTCCTCCCACAAGTCCTGAAAGATGTTCTGTTAGGTCATTTGGACATTCTGAATTCTCCCTCAGTGTACCCGAACAGGCGCCGGAGTGTGGCGACTAGGGGATTTTCACAGTAACTTCATTCAGTTAATGCAAGCCTACTTATGACAATAATAAAGATTATAGATTATTATAACTGTCTATAATTTCCTATCATCAACAGTGAATTGTTGAATCTCTATTGTCTGTTTTGTTTCAATCCGTGCTCTCAAAGGCATATTCCCTGACTCAATATATAGTTGGCCTTACTTAACTTGTCTACTTGCCTATTTAACTGTGTCTACTCTTACTCATCTGGCCCCCCCATACCTTCTACACACAATGCCCCTCGCGGTCGCCCCCCTCCATCTCTCACAATAGCTCCTATGCTGGCAGTCTGTTGACTTTCTTCATGTTAAGATTTAATTCCCTCTTCTCAACTTGCCTCTGAAGATCTACATTAGTGAGTTCTTCATGGTATATAGTGCCATCAGGCGACTAGCCCAGTGCCACAACATTGAGAACTCCACCACCATTCGGTGACAAGTGTTCTGGCAACTTGGCACCATCTACCCACTCTCTCTGATCCATCAGTCTCAAAATGATTTATTGTTGCCTCAGTCAATGTTTGTCAGTCCAGCTCCTTAGTGATGGAGAGATTTGTTGCTAACAGATCACATCAGTACCACTGACAATCCTGAGCCTTCCTTAGCTGAAGTGGCTGGAACCTGACCATTATCCAAAGCTGAACTGTGCGGTTTGTAAATGCAACTTCTTAGTTGACCCCTGAGCTGAGTATCTGACACCACAAACCCTCCCAAGATTTATTACATCCAGCTCTATGAAATGTCACCCACCTCTGCCCCACCCCTCCAGCTGCTACTGAAACCCTAATCATACTTTCCTTACTTCACATGTGACTATTCCAATAGACGCTTGACCAGCCTCCTATCTTGCAAGCTTCAGTTGACCTAAAACTCTGCTGCCTGTATTGCAGCTAGTACCAAGTCTCTGTCACCCATCACCCCTGTCTGCTTATTCTCACTGGCCTACAGAGTAGCACGTGGCTAGCACTGTGGCTTCACAGTGCCAGGGTCCCAGGTTTGATTCCCCGCTGGGTCACTGTCTGTGAGGGTCTGCACATTCTCCCCGTGTCTGCGTGGGTTTCCTCCGGGTGCTCCGGTTTCCTCCCATGCTCCAAAGAAGTGCAGGTTAGGTGAATTGGCCATGATAAATTGCCCTTAGTGTCCAAAAAGGGTAGGAGAGTTATTGGATTACAGTGATAGGGTGGAAGTGAGGGCTTAAGTGGGTCGGTGTGGACTTGATGGGCTGAATGGTCTCCTTCTGCACTCTATGTTCTATTGGCTGCTGGCCCAGTGACATCTCACATTTATGTTATCATCTTTGTTTCAATCGGCAACAATAAATCATTTTGAGACTGATGGATCAGAGGGTGGTAGATGGTGCCAAGTTGCTAGGAGGGTTCACTCCTCCCTTTATTATGTGACCTCCTCTAACCCTCTGATAACTCGACCTTCCTCAAATTTAATTTTTCTTCCTTTAATGATTGCCTACAACTATATTAGGAATTAAAATTACTTGTTTTATTTGTACCATCATCTTAGTTTGGCATCTACCACCATGATGAATTTTCAACAAACCAATTATCCATCTGTCTAATTCTGGCCTTTAGTGTATCCTGGATTTACGTCACCTTTCTGTTGTCTAGACCCTAAGCTTTGGAATTTCTTATCTAAACCTCTTCATCTCATTCTGTATCTGCCTCTCGATCTCTCTCTCTCTCTTCCTTTAACAATCTCTTTAAAATCCACCACTTTGACCAAACATCTGATCATCTGTCATTCTAATGTATCTTTATGTGGTTTGGTGTTCAGTTTTTTCTGATAACACTCCTGTGCACCATGGGATACTTGACTATATTAAAGGCACTATATAAATTAAAGTTGTTGTTGCTATGAAGATGTCACAGTTTCAGTAGCTACAGCTGACAGCTATACTGCTCCCAGGGTGCTTAACAGCCTCACTTACTGAAATGAGGTGGAACAGTAATTTTCACTTTCTCTTACTTTCAGCCTGTGCTCATGTGGGTATATATCGTATGCTCCAACACCTGCACACCACCCTCCCCTCATCATATTCCACATTGCTGCCATTGTCTGGTACCCCATTCCATCATTGTTGCTCAGCTCTGGGCACTCTTTCCCTCATGTCCTCCTTACCAGCCTTGTCAGACCCTAGGAATCCTCTAAATGATCCAGAACCTGCTATGTGCCAAATGACCTCCTATACATCGATGCCTGACCTGGGACCTTCACTGTAAGGTGCTTAATGCTCTCCAATTCCAGGTATTGCTAAATTACAGACTACCTGTTAATGTACTGCTAAGTGCCAGGGCCACACCACCTCTGATTGTTAATCAAAGTCCATGATCCCTCAAAGCAATACCAAGTGTTGATAATTGTTATATACCTACATCCAATCAGGTGCATCTTGTTTTTCCAATTACTATGAAATAAAAATTGTTTAGGCAAAGGAACCTACAATAGTCAATGCTACTTACTGATATACAGTTTTCATTGGAAAAAGTCTTAATTTCATAATTTGATTCCAAAAGCATGAGTAAAATCCGAGGAAACCATGAAATATCAATAAAGTTTGACATTTTCTGCCATAATCAGTAGATCTAAAGATGTATTGTGTTACATGACAGAATATCCCTGTTGTTTACTGGGTGTTGGTAGTTTGCGAGGACAGTGGGGTCAAAGGTTTGTCATTTGAAGAGAGGAATGATGACATTGGATTTAAAGGAGAGAGGAAAAGCACCTGAAGGGAGATATCCACGAATGTTATTGGCTAAAGTGAGGATCAGGGCTTCATATTTAGTGGGAGCAGGATCTAGGTCTTGCAGTCAAGATCAGTGTAGAGGGGATATGAGTGGAGATTGGAGACGAACTAGAGAGAGAAGAAATTTCTAGGCTAGAGCAGGTCTTAACTAGTGGTTTGCCCATGGGCTAGTGGGAGGGAGGAATGTGACAGAGGTAGCTGTCCGAGGGTCTCTATCTTGGTGGCAAAGATGTCCATGAGCTCCTCACACATATTGGCTGTGGGTAGAGCAGATGGCAGAGGGATTTAAGAAGATGGTTTGTAGTAGATCCAAGTATTCTGCATTCTTTGCAATAAGCTGCTTCAAAATAAAGCCTTTGAAAATTGAAAAATTGAGTTGGAATTCTTGTAAAACCTGTTACTCAACTAATTGGAGAGTTGAGACTGAAACCAGTATCTGCAATTCCTGATATGTTGTAGAATGAGTGTGCAGACTATGGAACACTTTCACCATTTATCAATATGATTCTTATTGGAAGAGGTTTACATGCATGACATTTGCTTACCCTGAATTGTGACAAGAGGAAGAGAAATTGTATACACATGTAATTATGAATGAATGATTCTGATGTGGCACAGTTTCCATGAAGGGAGTAGATGCACTGTTCTGTAAGAACTGAAATACTGTGCCCTGATAAGTGGAATGCAGGTGTGAGCTACTTTAAGCCATCTGCATTTTCAAAGGGGTCAAATGCAGGTAAAACTGCAAGCTAGAACCCTTGTTTAGTTTGTACATGTCTGAAGGTAGCTGGAACGTGGTATTTTAAGAATGTTTTATAATAGTAAGAAAATTAGAGGAAATTTCTGCTCATCCAGTACTGGATGTCGGACAGGTTATCTGGTAATGTGGAAACAGTGGAGCAGTCAAGAGAGGTGATCGTGATGTAGAGCAGGATGCTGTCAGCGTAGGTGGGAAATCTTGCATGTTTCCAGATAACGTTGCTGAGGAACAGCATGTAGATGAGAAAGAGGAAAGGAGTCAAGGATAGATCCTTGGAGAAGCTCTGAGGTAACAGAGCAAGAATGGGAAGAGAACCATTGCAGCTGATTCTCTGGCTGAGATTAGACAGGTAAGAGTAAAAGCAGGCAAGGGCAGTCCCGCTCAGCCCGGCGACAGTGGAGAGGCATTGGAGGAGGATGATATAGTCAAAAGCGTCGAAGGCTGCAGACAGGTTGACGAAGATGAGGGGGGAAAATTTACCTTTGTCACATCATATGGGGATGTCTTTTATGACTTTGATAACAGCCATTTCAGCCTGGCGGCAGCAGTGACAACCTGAGTGGAGGGGTTCAAACATGGTGTTCTGGGAAAGATGGGCACGGATTTGAGAGACAACAACACATTCAAGGACTTTGAGAGGGAGCGGAGGTTGGAGGTGGAGCAGTAATTTGCAATATAGTGAAGTCTATCTAGGGCTAGCTTTTTTGAGGAGAGTGGTGATGACTGGCGATTTGAAGGTGAGGAGAACAATATTTGGTGAGGACAAACCGAAGATCTACTTTGAAGAGCACCAGTGACCAATCTCTTTTGTGTCATACAATCTCTCCTGTTGCCGTCTAAGTGACTCTCTGAATTTGAAATGCAGTCACTATTGTTGGAGCCTAAAAGTTTGACAGTTTACATTAGTCCCTACACATCTTCGCTGCAACCTCTCCTAGCTCCCACCCATCATTGGCCACCCACTTTGCTCCACTTACTCCACCTCTTCTCAGGCTGTATTAGTCCATCACACTTCTCCCTCGCTTTAACTCTGAAGGAGAATCATGTGGACTCAAAAAGTTAACTCTTTCTTTCTCCACAGATGCTGTTTGATCTGCTGAGTTTTCCCTGCATTTTCTGTGTTTGTGTCAGTTTACAATCCGATTAGCCTTAGTGTATCTCTATTTTATTATTGTTTACTGAAGTGGTTTCTACTGGCACAACATGTTATGTTTTTTTTATCACTTGGGAGAACTTTTCTATATAAGCCACTGGTAAGTATTTTTTTGGTCTCCCCAAGGAGAAGTTGGGGGGCGCGATTCTTCGCTCCCGCGCCGGTTTGGAGAATCGCTTGGCGCGCCATTTTTCACCGCAACGCAGATCCGACGCCCTCCCGCGATTCAGCCAAGCGGCGAGAACGGCCCCGTCGAGTTCTGCGCGGCGCAGGCCGGAGACTCGCCCGGGACACCCAAAATGGCGATTCTCCGCTACACCCACTATTCTCCGGCCCGGATGGGCCGAGCGGCCTGTCCAAAACGATGGCTTCCCGCCGGCGCCATCCACACCTGGTCGCTGCCCGCGGGAACAGCGCGGGAACGCTGGTGGGGGGGGTGGCCTGTGGGGGGGCGAGGGGGGGTTCTTTCACCGGGGTAGGACTCAAAAGGGGTCTGGCCCGCGATCGGTGCCCACCAATCGGCGGGCCGGCCTTTTTGAAGGAGGACCTCCTTTCCTCCACGCCCCGCAAGATCCATCCGACATCTTCTTGCGGGGAGGACGGCAACAACGCATGTATGAGGTTGGCACCGGCTGGCGCCAGCCAACCCGTGCATGCACGGGTGACGCTTTTATGCGGCGCCAATGCCCGGCGCGCGCTGACGACGGTGCTTTCGCGACATGCCCCCCGAGTTTCTCGCGGCCCCGATCCTAGCCCATTTTCTGGCCCTGAATCGGTCGAGAACGGGGCTGTTTCGCGCTGTTGTGAACCTCG